>NC_042623.1:207246010-207558678 GCF_901001135.1 Rhinatrema bivittatum
TTGTAGCCTACATTTTGAATCATAATGGAATTAAACAATTGCCTTTTCATAGCCTTCTGTAATATCACATGTCCAAATAACCTGGCATAATATAAGCATTTTAAGCCTGAAATGTGTGGTGTGCAAAAGCACATTGCTATATCAGTTAGCATTTCTTTCTAGACATGCTTGCTAGTTTCCTTAATCTCGTACCATATTTAAAACCCAGAGAAGGCATTTCCTAGGTGTTACATATAAGAACTCAACAGCAAGAAAGTTTTGTTTGTAACATTGTTGAGCAAGGAATGCCTTCTCAGTTTGTCTTTATTTCAATTGTTGCTATTTTTTTATTATTATTATTATTATTCTACTACTTTTTTTTTTCTACAGCACTACTCAGTTACTTGCTATGTTAAATTCCTGCTCAGAGCAGGTTGTCATGCTCCAGTATCAATGAACATCAGGACCTGCTGTCAGTAACATTCCAGCCAATCAGAATTTAGACCACGGCTCTCTAGACTTCTGTTTACTCACTGCTCACTCCTATACAATTGTAGTTTTCTTCATAGCCCCCGAGCTCTTGATGTTATGCTTTTGGGTGCCTACTGCATTCCCACTACAATCAATGGGGGTTCCCCCGTGGTTTTCCTCATGGCGAACCAACACTTTTTCTTCAAACACACTGCAGCTTGGTTTTTTTTTGGGGTTTTTTTCAGTTTTATATTTTGTTCAAATGCAGTACCTTAAGGAATATCACTGCTTAATTGGTTTTCAGATTGCATCTACCTAATAGTTCCATTCCACATACAAATGAAATCACTGTCCTGCCCTACAAATACTTGTGTTCCTATGTAATAACATTGCTCCCTTTAGTCAAGTGGGTAATACATTTCCTTTATATTGGTACGGCTTTAGACCTTGCTGTTTCAAAAAAAAAAAAAAAAAATCTCCCAACCCTCAGCAGACAAGGAATTTTAGGGGATCTGAACTAAATGGAACTTTTAGATGAAATGATGAAGATTTGTCTGATCTGTTAAAGTAATGGGGGGGAAAAGCACAAAAGAATAAAGAAAGGCAGACCTTAATCTTTGTTCTTGAGTGATAAAACAGAGTCACATGGGAGAGAAAACCGACCTGACCTTCACCCACATGATGCTGGCTTGCCTCTGTCACTCTTTCTTTGCTCTGAATAAGTGAAGATAGTTCCTTTCTTTGCAAGGAGAAATCAAAGAAAAAAAAATGAAAAAAAAAAAACCTGTCTAAACTATAAAAGGGCAGATATTTTTTTAATCACAGTTGGAATCAAACAAATCCGTTTCTCATTTCATGTTTAAGAGAAAAATGTCCTTAAAAAAATTTTGTACATCTATAGCTATATCTCTATAAATATATATATATTTATTTTTTTTTGCTCAGTCGCTTGAATCTCTTCCCTACCCCACCCTTACTCTGACCTTCAAGATCCAGATCAGAACTCACTTCCTTTTGAACGTGTGGGGGGGATTCTTTTTTGTAGAAGGGGGGGAGGGGTGGATTTGCTCATTCTCACTTTCATTGCACACAGCTCCTTGACTTAAAGGAGTTCGTCTCCAAAGAACTGTCCTTTGTGGAGCAGAAAAACTGAAGGGAGGGAATACTAGGACAGTACCGAGATAGTTTAAATGACTAATGTAGTACAGGTATTAACTGGGTATCTTAATGCTCTGATATCTCAGCCTTTACCAGGGGATGTCACACACCAACTGACCCTTAGCATGAAGTAACAGTCTTTGTCTGAACATACAGAAGAGAGCTTTGCTGTGAGGTTGCAAGCAATCCTCTGTGTGACTAATATTTTTTAACTGCGTGTTATTTAAAATTTGACAAGGATATCGACGGTTCATTCTTTAGATAGTCAACATATTCTTAGGGCAAGTAATGCCTTCAAAAGATGCTTCACCAGGGCTTTTAAAAATAGGCTAAAGATTAGGTTATGTGACAGCAGGCTATTAAGGTTTTGAGAAAATATGGTAATTGAAAGAATTCTAATATTTTTATGCTAACATGTAAATTACAAAAATAATATTGCACACAAAATAATATTGCATATAAAACACTGTATACAAAACATAATTTTTCATTTATATTTTTCTGTCATTTATTTGGGCAATTTTTTTTTTAGGGTTATGTTTTTTCTTTTTTGGGGGGAGGGGGTGGGGAAGATAGTGCAAGCTATTTCCCAACACCTAAAATAAGTTGAAAAGGAAAAGAAACAAACTAATTTCGCAAATGAAATGAGGAAGACTTCCGAAGGTATCCAAAGATCCACTGTCTCACTCCCCCACCGCCCTTGGAGGCAGCCATTTCCCCAGAAAATGTAATATTTTTAAAAAGGTAAACAAACAAATAACCGAGTCACGGGCCTTGTTCCCAAACTCTAACCCTCTCCCTTGTTGAAACATAGCCCTCCCACCCTTCCTACCCCACTCCCAGACTCACCTAAATGGTCCCTTGTAGTGGGGACCGGAAGCTACCCCCCGACACTCTTGGACCTGATAGGTGCCATTTTGGAAAATGGCACCAACCAGCCCTTTGCCGTATCATGTGACAGGGGCTTCTGGTACCTCCATTAGACCATCAGGGATGAGTCTGGGAAGTTTGGGAGGGTGGGTCTAGGGTGGACATTGGGGCCAGATCCCAGGGGGCTATGTTTGAACAAAGGGGAGGGGTTTTAATTTGGACGGTAAGGCATGTGACCAAGTATTTTTCTTAAAATTACCTTTTCGGGGAATGACCACCTCTAGAGTGGCAAGGGGTAGGGGCAGGGGAGCTCCAGAGACTCCCAGAACAGGATGTTCATTTGCAAATAATGCAACAAAAACCAGTAGTAAAAACACAACAAAGGGCCGGATTTTAAAAGGGTTACGTGCATAAGGTACGCGCGTAACCCTTTTAAAACCCCCCTGCACGCGCCAGCCTATTTTGCATAGGCTCGGCGGCTCGCACAAGCCCTGGAACGTGCGTAATCCAGTGCTTGCCTAGGGGGGTGCGTTGTCGGGAGTGACGCGGCGTGTCCGGGGGCGTGTTTCCGGCTCTGGGGCATTTCAGGGGCGTGGCCGAGTGCCCCGACGGCGCGCGTAAGTTACTACTGCCTGGAGGCAGTAGTAACTTTTAAGATAAAGGTAGGGAGGGGTTTAGATAGGGCCAGGGGGGGGTTGGGTTAGGTAGGGGAAGGGAGGGGAAGGTGCAGGGGGGTGAATGGAAAGTTCCCTCCGATGTCGCTCCGATTTCGGAGCGGCCTCGGAGGGAACAGGCAGCGCGCGCAGGGCTCGGCGCACGCAAAGTGCACAAATGTGCACCCCCTTGCGCGCGCCGACCCCGGATTTATAAGATACGCGCAGGTGGGTGTTTTCTATCATTTAGTTTAAAAAATGAAATGAAATGACATAGACAATTTTGTTGACATTATCTATATGGACTGCACATCCCTAATAAATACAAAGTCTATAATCCACATTTCATTCAGGCACCTATTAACTCACATATTACAACTTGAATATTTGTAGGGACCTTCATTTTCATTTTTTGGTTTATTATGCCTGGAAATTTCAATGTTAACCCAAAAAAAAAGTCAGTGGAAAATGACTTTGATATAACACACAAGAATAAAAATCTGTGGGGAAAGTCATTTCATTTTTGTTTTAACATTGAAATTCCCAGGTACAATAAAACAAGGTCCCTAAACTCTTGACATTGAGAGGTATCATATCCTAATACCTCCGCCATCATTTGGCAAGGTAGAGAGCACTCCTGTTAAACCACATTTCACGTATTACTCATTCTCATGTAGGAGAAACTCCCCTGTAGCTGGCAGGCCATTTTCTTTGACTTCCATTGCTCTTTGATTATGTCATTTCACAATGGGGTGATACAGGCAACGCTTGCTCTTTCCATATGTGCTGCAACTAGACTGTACTTCCAACGACACAAACATAGCTACATCTTAGGTCCATTCCTGTCTATTTGATGCATCCCGTATCAAACTTGTGCTTTCTGTGCCTTCCACAAACATTGCACATTTTCTTTTGGATGTCGGAATGGAGCAGTCATCTTCCATGTGTTTTAACTGGCACCAAAACATGTTTGACATGGAGCATAAGTATTTTTGTCAAGACTTTGGCACATCACTATTTGGGAAAACTATTCTAATGAGGAGCATCCACACTTACCAGATGTGCTAGTGATAACATGCCAACGTATTTGCAATATAGTGTTTTATTTCCAATAGAAAATTTTTTTGCCTATGAATTACAGCAGAGTGCATTTTTTTTGCCTTAGAAATTGTGCTTGCATAATGAGAAATAGCTTTAATATAACTATTTATAAATAGTTTGTTTCTTTTTCTGTGAGAAAATGAAGTATTATTTTATATCTTCAGACCAGCTCTTTTCATGCTGGCTTTGTCACTTCCATTTTACCCAAAAGCAAAAATATAAATAGGAATACAAAAAAAAAAAAATAGAATAGGAATTTCACTGATTAATTAGACGTGCAGCAGTTTTATTATATAGCAAAGTTCAGTGGAAACTCTGCCAGGGTGTGCCAGATTGCCAACCTGGATCCTTTCATCGCTGACCTGGAACATTTCTTAACTTGCTTCTTTTTCCCGATTGCAGTGGGAATGGAAGGTGGACTTTCACCTGGCACATTTTTTTTTAAATAAAATTACCACCGGTAAAATCCAGTGTGTGAGCTACTGTAGCTACAGTATGAGAGCAAGCATTTTAGTTTTCATTTGGCTGGAAGCTATTGTATATTGTGTAGATATATGAAGGGTTTGTGAATAAAAAATATTACCTCAAAGGTTTATATTCAGCTGCTAGCTGGCTAGGAAAGTTTGAGATAAATTTATCTGGCTAAATTGGCTGGGGATACTCAGTTGCAAAGACAGACCACTGAATATAGCCAGTTATCTTAAAGTAAGCTGGCTAAGCTTATCTGACTAACTTTTGGACTCCCCTATAGCTAACTGATTTGGATAAGGGTGCTCTGCCTTGGAGCACCCTCAGACTGCCCCTTTTGTAGCCAAATAAGTTTTTAGCCAGATAAAAAAATGATCTAGATATGTTAGGGGCGCTCATACTCGCAAGATTTTAAAATCCTGGCATTTGTCTAGTTAAATGTCAAAGTTAAGGGTATATATTTACTAAACTGCAATAAAGATATAACACACTTAAAACAACATTTATTGCACAATAGCCCATATATATATTATTGACCCTTATTAAGATGAGCTGTTTTGCATGCGATTTGCACGTAGAAATTTTCCAAATCACATCCAAAGCAGCTCACATCCAGGTAATTCAATGTGCATGATTTAAAGGCTTGTCAAAAAAGAAACAAAAAGCAAAAGCCATGTTAATTCCTGAAAATTTATCTACAAATCAAAAGGTGTAGCTAAATTTCTGCTGGAGCCATCAGGACATTAATGCACAATCCTGATGCTCCAGGATATTATTTAAAGGGCCAACATTGGTTCCAACCTCAACACCCCAATTATACAGATATCCTCTGGGGTTCTTGGAAGACATCTGCCTACCATCCCGCCCATCTGTCCAAAGCAACTTCACATTTAAAAAAATAAAATAAATACTTTTAATATTAACACAGCAACATCTCATTTTGTATCCAAACCCCTCTCCTTTCAATAGCCCCCTGGGTACCAACCTCTTCCCCCCACAAGGCAATCTGCCTCCCCACCACCACCTCAACATTAGAAGTAGTCCTTGGTGTCTAGTGGTTAACCCTGGACACCCCCATAGTTTTAGATGGAATCCCTATTGGGGGACACTCTAGCACAGCAACAAGATAGCTGCTTAAGACCTGAGCTCTACAAGACTTAAGGTTGAATCTGATAACATCAGCTGATTATTGGACTTTTTTAGATTCCATCTTCTTCTTTTCCTGAACTATAAGATGTCTGGACTCAGGGGGTCATTCCCAAAGGTATCGCACGCGAAAAGTCCCTTTTCGCGTGCGATACCTAGATTGCGGCGGGTTCTGGGCGACGTCCACACCGGAAGGAGAAGAGTCGGAGCGGCACCGGGGTGGACGCCGCGAAGACATTGCTGACGATGAAAAGGTAAGGAGCCTTATCGCCGTCAGTAACGTGGCCAATAGCACCACCTTTCACGATGGGGCTATTGGCTCGCAAAAGCCGGCAGCGATCACACCGCGGAGGTGCGATCACTGCCGGCTTTCGCAGGCCCACCCCCTGCTTCGCCCCCACATTACTGCCAGATTTTCTAAGGTCTGTGACCTTAGAAAATCCAGGCCTAAGCCTGGGAAATAGAAGCTGCCTTTGCTGTAGCCGTGGGCACAAACCAAACCAAACAAAATCCCTCGACTCCAGAAAAAATGACACAGGCCAAATCCATGGCCTCCGCAGATTTGGCCCTGGATGAGCTACGACTGCTGAAAGATATGCTACAATCTAATATTGAGAACACTACGGTGATCCGTTCTGAAGCTTCTGCTCTTTCTCAAAATTTCTCAATTTTTCAAGAACGGCTGGAAGCAGTAGAACAAAAGACTGCCTCATTGTCCACCATGACTGAGCCTCTCCAGACCGCTGCATGCAAGATAGAATCTTTACAGACGAATTTTGAAGACATCGTGAATCAGAATCGCCATAACAGTATCCGCATATTGGCCATTTCTAAGGGCATGGAAGTGCAAGATACTATTTCTTTTCTTGCCACCCTGTTTCCAACTTGCCTAAATATGTAGTTTGTGATGCCTCTGGAGACAGAGGGTGCACTGGATGCCATCACAGCCCTTGCTGAAATCCAAATATCCCAGACTGATCTTTAAATTCTTCGCTATCCACAGGTACTTGAAATTTTGTCAACTGCTCATATTAAGGCCCCTGTGTCTTGCAAAGGCCACTCTTTGCTGTTTCTGCCAGATCTCACAAAAGGCTGCAGGCCCTGGGTGTGCAATATAGCCTTTTATACCCAGCAAGGATGCGTGTTACTTGCCATAATAAAATGTAAACCTTTGACTTGCCTGCTGATCTGATCATCTTTCTTTCGGATCTAGAGCGTTCTTTGGCAGTGATTGCCTGAATCTGTTTGCTGCCTGAGACTGTGAATTGGTCTTCTTTGCATCTACTGTTGCTTGCTATGTATCGTCTGCTGCTGGGATGACAATGGCATTTAGTTTATTATATTTAGGTGATGTTCACCATTATCATCTGGAGTTAGGTCTTGAGCAGCCTTGCTTCCTACCTGAGGCCCATGTCTCTCAGGCTCTGCCTGTTCCCATTATTATGGGCTCTGCTTTTTCCTTTATACCACGGACAGAATATTTTTATTTTTTTTATTTTTTGTGCATGAGAACTGGGACTTTTTTCTTTCCCTAGAGGTTTCCTGGAATTCAATATCTCAAGCTGCTGCTTCTGAATGGGTTACTTACATATTCAATAGCTACCAAAGCAGGTCTGTTTCTGACATGCTTTGGTTTCCTTGAACATCAATGGTTTTTCACACCCCATTAAGTGGAAGAAAGTATTGTCATATCTAAAATCCCTTCATTCAGATATTGTCTTATTGCAGGAGACACACCTTTCTAATATAGAGTCTCTCAAACTTAAATGAGATTGTGAGGGGGAGTTGGTGTTCTCTCAAGTTTTTAAGAAGAAGAAGGGGGTGGCAATTCTTTTCCACAAGTGCTTGGAAGCTCAGGTTGGGGAACAAGCTGCAGATGTGAAGGGCATTGGGTGTCGGTTTTAGTTACCATTGGCAGAGTACAGTTCTCTATTTTTAATTTATATGCTCCTAATAATGATGATCCTGCCTTTTTCCAAATGCTCTCCTCTCACATCATGGGGGCATCTTCTGGTAATTTAATAATCGGGGGCAATTGTCAGCTGTTTGGACCCATTGCTAGATAGGCAATCTAATTGTAAAGCCACATACTCAAATCACAAAGGTAATTTCTGGTTTCATGTCTACCCACGGTCTTCTAGACCCCTGGAGGTTATATCACCCTACTGACAAGGATTATACTTTTTTTTCTTCCCCTCATTCTTCTTATTCTCACATTGATTATGTTTTGGTATCTGGGGCATTATTACGTGAGATCTCCTCTGCAGTAATCCATCCCATTTTTGTGTCTGTTCATGCTGTAGTATCATTTCATATTAATATATCTCTAGTATCTGGGGTTGATGATTTATGGTGTTTCAATCTGAGCCTTCTGGAATACTCTGCTACTCCAACAGAAAATGGAGAAATTTTTTCTTCACAACAACACTCCAGAGGTCTCTTTCCCAATGGTTTGGGCAGCATTCAAAGTTACCATTCGAGGCGAGATAATTAGCTATAGTGCTTTAATGCACAAGAACTAGCTGTACTTCAGAGTGAGGTTTATAGTTTGGAAAAAGCCATATTTCCATCAATGATAAGGCTCTGTTACTTCCCCTGCAAAAAGTAGATATGCATATAACAAATTCTTGAATGCACAAGCTGGCAAATCATTGTTTATCCAAAAGGCTCGGTATTACTCTCAGGATAATAAATGTGGAAGTCTGTTAGCTACTTATCTTAGGAAAAAGAGAGAAAATAAGTGTATAAATATTATTTGTAGGTCAGATGCTCAGTTGGTCACTGCTGATTTGTATAATTTGGAACAATTTCAAGAATTCTATAGTACTCGGTACAAATCAGAAACTCAAAATTCAGTGTCCTCTATTAATCATTTTCTTTCACAGGTATCTCACCCAACTCTTACTCCTGCACAGAAAGCTCAGATGAACAGACCCCTGATGGTTAATGAGATCTCTGTAGTTCTCTCTTCCTTACAGGCTGGAAAGGTGCCTGGATCTGATGGATTCTCTGTATATTTCTACAAAACTTTTAGTAAATCCATTATTCTGAAACTTCAACGTATTTAACTGATCTGATACTATCTTTCAATTTATATCCTTTATTTGCTGAAGCTAATATTGTGATTTTACCTAAACCAAATCATGCATGGATCTCAACTTAGTTTCTAATTATAGGCCTAGTTGTTACTTAATGCTGACTAAGATTTTTTGCAAAAAACGTTAGCTCTCCATCTAACAGATATTATGAGGAACTTGATACATATGGATCAATCAGGTTTCAACAAAGGACAGTATATTTCTCATATCTCTTGCCTTTTCTTACACCTTCTTAGTTTGCCTGAATCTGAATCTTCTCCCTTGATTGCTCTATACCTAGATACCAAAAAGGCTTTTGATAGAGTTGAATTGGAGTTTCTCTTTGCACTGGTTTGGTTTTGGTACAAATTTTATTTCAAAGGTACGGCTTTTATATCACCAGCCAATATCAAGTATATATGTTAAGAACAGGCTCTCCCCTCAATTTGAGTTGCATAGCAGTACTAGACAGGGCTGTCCTCTTTTGCCCTTTTCTCTTTAATTTGGCACTTTTGTTGGCTAATAGACAACATCTGGATATTAAGGAATGACTATAGGTGAAGAGAGCTACAAGCTTTCCACATAAGTGGATGATGTCTTATTATATGATAATGATCCTATTAATTAACTCCCTCACTTTTTTCTTTAATTGGAGACTGTTCTAGTTTCTCTGTATACAAGGTAAAATGGGACAAGACAGAACTGTTGCCTATGAATTTCCCAGGGAGACATGTGGCTATCTCTACATACCCCTTTAAGAATGTGCAAGATGGTCTCAAATACTTAGGGATACATTTTTTTCCAATGATTATCCAAACCGTCACTCACTGTCATTTGTCCCTTTTACAAATGCTACAGGAATCTTTCTTAAAATTGTTTCCTCTTCATCTCACATGGTAGGGTCATCTAGACTCTATTAATATGGTGATAGCCCCTAGACTTAATTTTTCCCTTTCTATGTTTCCTCTTTTCTTTTCCCCTGAATTTTACAAGCAGGTGGACTGTTTGTCACTTCAATTTGTATGGAAGCATAAACCACCAGGAATCGCTCTAAGTTGAAAGCTGATAGAATCAGTGTGGGTGTGTGTATGTGGGGGGGAGGGGGGGCGGCGACGACTTTCCTGATTTCTACAGTTATCATCAGGCATTTATTCTTCAGTAAGGATAGTACCAGATCTCTGAATTACTACGTATATCTGACACTCTTCGTTGGTTGACTATTGAAAGACGTCTTATTCATCCCTTCCCATTTGAGGCCTTCCTTGGTGTGACACTTCCTTGCTCCTTTTTGAGTAGTTCCTTGATTCGAAACACTCACCGAGCATGCTCCACAAACCTCCTACACTCCTAAATGGCAATTCTCTCAATTTGCCTCTCCTTGGTATCTAAAAATAGATGGCATTTGTTTGAATTGGACAACATGGCATTCTCATGGTATTTGTTTTTTGGTATCACTTCAGTTGGTCCGAAAAGTGATTTTTGAAATAGAAATTACACCAGATTTCCACAAAGCACATTTGGGGCTAAATTTGCATAAAACACTTCAGGAAAATGTGGAAAGTGTTAGGGAACATTATAGAAGATGCAGGCAATCTGTGGGTAACAAATATTTTGGGTGGAAATATCTTAATTTTTTAAAACTGGGTGAATGGATGTCATTGTGGTATTCCTGAGGGGTTTATGGATGTTTGAGTGAAAGCAGGACATCCCTGAATGGTATTCAGTGGGCTGTGGTGAGCATAGACCAGTTTGGGTGTTGAATTGGGACTTTTGCATTTTGTTTTGTTGGATTTATTCATGGGTATTTTGAGTTTTTAATGCTGGCCATAGTAAGAAAAAAAAGATCCATCTCCTAAGAGGGCCTTAAAATTCTGAAGCTGTTGTCAGGGGAATGCCATAGAAACAGAGAGGCCAATATTCAAAAGCATTTAGATAGATAGCTCACAAGTAAAGGGTGGAAGTGTGACAAAAGATGTGATTGCCTATGGCCATTTACAACTAATGATTTTATGCATTTTTTAGATTCCAAAATGAAGACAATTACTGACACTTTCTCAAAAGATCCACATTGGTATGACCCAATTCCTAACAATTTTGAGGTCAAATAGGATTCATTCCAAGAAGTCTGTATACTTGATGTCACAACTATCATTAAAAAAAGGAATGTGTCATTTTGCCCACTAAATGTATGTAGTGTTGCTCTACTAAAAACAATAAGAGATTGCATTGCCCAAAATTTAGTGTCATTAATAAATTGCTAACTTACCAAAAGCCATCTTCCAGATGCACTAAAAAAAAAACTTTCTTGCAACCACTTTTTAAAAAAACCTAATTTGGATACATCCTCCTCATAACTATAGACCCATTTCCTCTTCTTGTTTTGTTACCAAACTACTTGAAGCCTCTGTTCTGAAGCAACTTTCTGAATTCAGTGAGACCTACAACATACTTGATAAATTCTAGCTGGGATTTAGGTGTTCAATGACTACTGAGCTCTAACTGCTGTCCTTGGTGGATTCAATATAGAGAGGGCTAGAATCTGTCTGGAGGGTACTTCCTGATAATGCTGGACAATTCACCTGTGTTTGATGCGGGTGACCACAAGATATTAAGGTACAGCTTAATGTTACGCCTGGTCCCTCATCTCTGGCGGCAATAGGCTGCCGGCTCCATCCTTGGGCCATCCCTGGTGCCTCCGGCTCAGCTATAGCCCCTGGTGTCTCCAGTCCAGCTACCACCTCGACTGCTCCACGCTGGGCCTCTCCGCATGGCCCACGGAGAAACGCTGCTACTCGCCACGCACCTCCCTAGGCACGCGTGCATCACTGAACCTTAAGTGGGGCCCTCAGAGGGAACTGAGCCGCGGTCCTGGATGATGATGTCAGTGGAGCACTGATACATAAGCCCAGGCTCTGCTCCCTAGCTTTGCCTTTGTATCAGGTCTCCTCGCTGGTCGAGTACTCATTGCTTCCTGAGAGATTTGTCTCGTTCCTGTGTTTCTGTTCCTCACTGACCCTGGTTCCTGATTCCTTCGCTCCTACATCCTGCTCTACTACCCTTCCTCGGATTGCCTACACGAACTTTGAATCTGCTTTGCCTGATCACGTCATTGACTCTCTCCAAGCCCAGATCTTAGCATTGCCTGAATACTCCGTTGCCTCTCTCCAGACCCAGACCTCTGCATTGCCTGATTACTCTGCTGCCTCTTTCCAGACCCAGACCTCTGCATTGCCTGACTACTCTGTTGCCTCTCTCAGACCCAGACCTCTGTATTGCCTGACTACTCTGCTGCCTATTTCCAGACCCAAACCTCTGCATTGCCTGACTACTCTGTTGCCTCTCTCCAGTCCCGGACCTCTGCATTGCCTGATTACTCTGTTGTCTCTCTCCAGACCCGGACCTCTGCATTGCAATACTACTCCGCTGCCTCTTTCCAGATCCGGACCTCTTCATTGCCTGACTACTCTCTTGCCTCTCTCCAGACCCAGACCTCTGCCTTGCCTGACTACACTTAACTATCTCCGTGATCAGCAATGCTTGCCACTGCTTCTAGATTGCTGCCAGCCCTGACTCAAGCTTGTTCTACAACGCCTCTTCAGCCTATGTCCTGGACTTGGCCTATTCAGGCTTCTGCCTGCTCTTGCTCGAGCGTGCCCTGTCTGACTTTATTCCTTTGCTGCCTGGGTCTCCGGGACACTACCTCATCCACTACTAGACTGTATCATCTCTCCCCTGCTGTCGCTGGGCTGACCTTGATCTCTCCAACCACGATGACATACGGAGGCCCACCTAAGTCCAGCCGGCCCCGGCACCCAAAGGCTCAACCCGTGGGGAACGAGGGCTGGTATTGGTGAAGCGCCAACTGGCCTCCGTCCATCAGCCCACTCCGCCTGCTGATGGGGGTCCCCGTAGGTCCCTACCTATGGGTTGCGTCAACACCACCTCAGCCCAAGGGTTCACCTCCGGCGCAACGCTTAAGGGAGATTGGGATATCTGGATCCATCTGGAACTGGTTTAAATCCTATCTAACAAACAGACAATAGGCAACCATTGATGGCGTTGCCTCAGTTAGTTCCCAGTGCATTCTGGAGTCCCTCAAGGGTCTGCGTTTTTAGCCAATTTATTTAACATCTGCTTATTTCCACTGTGTTGACTACTTAATACATTGTGCACATGTTATGGAATCTATGCAGATGATGAGCAATTTTATATCCCATTGGCAAAATCTAGATCTGATACTTCTGGATTGATTGCACTCTACATCAGTAGTATAACAATGGCTTCAGAATAAATAATTTTCTCTAAATATATCAATGACTGAAATTGTTATGATTTGACATAGTAATGCTATTACAATCCCACAATTTATTTCAGTAGAGGATATGATGATCCTGATATCTCCACAATTTTTGGGCAGTAGTCCAGACATTTTTATTTGCAATTTTAGACTATTGTAATTCTCTGTATCTGGAAATTTCATCTTCCTTTATCAAGCCTTTGCAACTGCTACAAAATGCAGCAGCAAGACTGATTACCAAGAATAAGAAGAATGAACATATTTCACAAGACTTGCACTGGATACACAGTAAAATTAAATACAAGGTAGAAATGCTGACACATAAACTACTGTCAATTAAATCACTACCTTACGTGAATGCAATTTTGTGGATTTATAATCCTGCTAGAAATTTGCACTCATCACAAAAGGCCCTCCTAGAAGTACCCTCAATGAAAGTGGCCAGGTTATCTGAGCAATGGAATGATCCTTTCACTGCAAATTTTGCCAACTCCTGTGTAAAAAAAAGTTAACTCATTGGTTAGTAGATCAAAGACCTCACTTCTTCAATCGAACAATGGTGGTATTTATGTGTGGCTGCACTCCCAGTGATCCAGATGGGATCTGAAGGCTGGAGTATTCACTGGGTCTTGGATCCTGGTGAATCACGGCTCCTCTGGAGGCTAGTGGTACTGTCATGAGTTGTGTTGTCAGGTCGCCTTCCTCCTTGGCCTGATAGCAAAAATCCTAAGCACTCTGGCTGGCTGCCTGTTTCACAAATCATTTCATTCCACTCTTAATGATATTGTAGGTTTCTCTGTAGGGTTCCCCTCTTTCTCAATACAATACCAAAAGTCCTAAGCAGTTTTGCTCACTACTTGTGGCAGAGCAGTGTTTGAAAAAAAACAACAAAAAACACCCGAATCAATTAATTCCACTCATGGTGCTGCAGGACCTCCTTTCCCCTTGAGTTCATTAGTAACATGTTAGTCTCTCCTTCAGATTGTTAGAGATCAGGGCTTCTCAAAGAAAGCACAATGTGTCTTTAATTTACACAAGGCTGCTGAATTCTCCTACTAGTATACAGGGCTCGCTAATGATTGTGACACAGTTCCTGAGAGAAGTCCTGTGGATGTTTCACTTCCACTCCCCACCCTCTAGAAACACACCAGTTTCAAATGCTACTTTAGGTCAAATCTTTGCTAGGTCCTCTGCAGTGTCCATAGGGGTGATTTCATCTTCTAGCTCTGTAGTTCTCCTCCACTTCCATGGGTTTAGCTGTTAATCCCCTTTGATCTAAAGCTTCTTGGTCTTGTTGTAGCTGCCATACTAATTTCCCCCAATCAATGCAACTTACGGAGTTATTCCCCAGTCTTGTTTCAGATAGCCCCCTGGTTGCTCCTTCCACTGTGTCCAGGGATTCATACAAGAATTCTTACAGGGCTTCTTACAGGGCTTGGGTCCAGGGATTCTTACAAGAACTAAGCATTCTGGGAAAAGATGTTTCCTCAGTCTTTTCTTCCACTTACCTCATGGGTATTCCTGGGTCTGGGACTGACCTGGCAGGAGCCCCCCTAGGGCAGACTCCATTGGTCATCATGTTCTTGGTGCCTGGGGAAGAAGGTTTTAGTGGGTGGAACTTCCCTCCCTTCACTCCAGGAAACAAACGGGACTGTGAACAAGGCTGGCAGTATGTACAAATGTTTACAGGTTTATTAGACTATATAAGTGTATATACATTTCTACATGACTATATATATTGCTAATAGGATTTCAAACAGCACACAATCTACCCATGGCTAGTAGGCAACCCAACTATATACATTTCTACAAGATAGCAAGAACATTTAATATTTGTCAATTTGAGGGTTTTGGCCTCACGGTATACCACCATATGGAATAAAAGGGACCTCTTAGATTCCCACTTAACCAAATATTATTATTATCCTCTCCCTTTTGTTCCCAAGTCTCACCTATGCAATTGGACTGGTGGGCAGTGTTGGCTTGAGGGGGTCTGTATCTAAACTGTCTCCTTCTACTCTGCTGTTAGGTCCACTCCACTGAAAGGTTTGTGCCAATGCTATGGTCCATGCCCTCCTGGGGGACCTGACTCCATCTCCCAATCTCTGGGAGGTGGAGTCAGGTCCCCCAGGGGGGGACCCAACCACCTCCTGGACTACTGCTGGGGTCTGGTCCGTCCTGGGGGGACTCAAATCCACCTCCTGAAATGCCACAGTAGTCCATGCCCTCCTGGAGGACCCAATTCTACCTCCTGGAATGCCGCTGGGGTTCACACCCTCCTGGTGGACCTAACCACATCCTGGTCTGATGCTGGGGTCCATGCCCTCCTGGGAGACCCGACTCCACCTCTGGATCTGCCACAAGGGACTGCTCTACCTCTCAATCTGTTGCTGGGTTACCCTTGCTCCCTGTGGACCACTCGATCTCCAGACCTGCCACTGTCCTTCTGTTCTCCTCTCTTGGTAGGAGGGTTTTCCCTGGCATGGTTTTACAGCTCTACTAGGCTCATGGCTGTTTAGAGTTCAGTGATTCAGGCCCTCCGCAATCTCAGCTTTCAGTGGTTATAGCTCTGCTGAGCTTATGGCCATTCATTCGCTGTCACCCAGGTTGGATAAGTCACCTTCTCTCAGCCAAAAGGCCAAGTTTTGCTTTCTCTGTTATCTGACACTCTATGGGTCACCTTTTCTCAGCCAAAAGGCCAAGTCCCAGGCAGGACCACAAAAAGAGACCGTATGCATGCCCCTCTATCCTGCCTGGCTATATCCCTACTGTTGACTGGGAACTGGGTATCAGAGTGTCTGATTATTCTTGTTAGTCAGGGCGAGAATCTGTTTGCTTCCTAGGACTGTTCTCCAATACATTTCTCTCATGAATCCCTTTCCCAGTCATAGTTCTGTAATTTAGGAGTTTTATTTTTTAGTGATATTTCCTGCAAAATTACCAGCAGTAGTCTAGGGGGTTGTGACATGAAAATCCCCTATCTGAATCTCTGACTCATCTATTCAATGGTCAATTAAGCACCTTCACAGTAACGGGTATTTTGTGTTTCTTGGGCTGGCGGCTCAAGTTACATAACTGCATTGTGGTTTTTTTTCTCCACTGCAGTTCACTTAAATGGTAGCATTCTCAAACCCTCCGCTCTTAAGAAGAGCGGAGGGTTTGAGAATGGCTCTGCTTAGGTCTGTCTGTGCTGGCAATGAGCAGGCAGGGACTGATCTCTCTCTCCCCCTTATCATACTATGGGGTGCATTTTAAAAGGGTTAGGCATGCAATATACATGTGTAACCCTTTTAAACCCCTCCTGCGAATGCAGAGCCTATTTTGCAGGGCGGGGCCGGGGCAGGGGCGTGGCCGGAGTCTCCAGGCACAGCAGCCATTTGCCGCTGCCCAGGATCACGGGCCGGCCATTGGCTGTCGCGCACAACCTACACCTGCCCGGAGGCAGGCGCAACTTCTAAGTTAAAGGTAAGGGGGGGTTTAGGTAGGGCTGGAGGGTGGGTTAGGTAGGGGAAGGGAGGGGAAGGTGGGGGGGCGGAAGGAACGGAGGAAGGCTGCGCGACTCAGCACGTGCAAGGTGCACAAGTGTGCAACCCCTTGCGCGTGCTCACGCTGGATTTTATAGCATGCACGCAGCTGCGCGTGCATGTTATAAAATCGGGCGTAGATTTGTGTGCGCTGGGTTGCGCGCACAAATTACACCCAAGCCTAAATCTTAAAATCTGGCCCTATGCCTGTTGATTTATTAAACAAATTTCATCCCGAATTAGGGGCAAAGGACAATTGGGATCACTTTGATCCTGTAGGAAAATCAAATGTAGAAAAGAATATGGGCATCCTTAAGTATTACTCTTGCCATCTTTACCTTTGCCTTTTAATGTAATGTATGCTTTAAAAGATGGTTTTGTTGGTTTTTAATTAACCAGTCTTTTTCCAAAGGTCTAATTCCATCATCTTTAAAGGTAGCCTCTGTCCGCTCTGTCTTTGTCTTTAAAAAAGAGAATCTGGTGTTGGATGATCTATTAAGGTACAGATCAATCTCTAACTTGACCAGATTGGGCAAAATTTTGGAAAAACTTGTGTATAGGCAGTTAGATGATTTTCTATACAACAATAATGTGCTACATCACTAAGAATGTGGTTTTCACAAGTACTATAGTACTGAAACTTTATTTATTTCAATAATGAACTTTATCTTTCATCAGTTTGATAAATGATGGCCCAATAATAGTTGTGTTTTAGACATCAGTACAGCTTATGATACAATAGCCCATGAGATCCTATTATATCACATGGAAACAGTGGGCCTGTTTATCAGTGGTTTAAATTATATTTATGTGGGAGGAAGCAAAGATTTTTTTTCAATGGCACCTGTTCTGATTGGTATGAGTTACAGTGTGGGGTACCACAGGAGTCTGTATTGTCTGTAGATTTTAGGAAGGGAAGGGAAGGTGGGGTGAGGGGGAAGGGAATGGGGGAAGGCAGCGTGGCTCGGCGTGGGCTCGTCGTATACAAGGTGAACAATTGTGCACCCCGTTGCGCACGCCAACCCCAGATTTTATAACATGCGCGCACTTGCCCTTTCCCCCCTACCTTTTTTGACGTTTTCTTTTGTTTCAAAACTTACTTCAGCTTGGGGCTAAAGTAAGTTGCGCACACCGGTTGACTGCCGGCGCGCGATCCCCGGCACAGCGGCAAATATGGCCGCTGTGCCGGGAGCCTGACCTCGCCCCCAGACTGCCCCGTCCATGCCCCGCCCCCTCCCCGCCACTTTTTGCAAGCCTCGGGACTTACACGTGTACCAGGGCTTTGCGGGTGTCGCCGGGCCTTTTTCAAATAGGCCCAGCACGCGTAATCCTTTTAAAATCCGGCCCATAGTTTCTGCATGAGGGGTAATGAATCAGAGCAATCTTCATTTATCTATAATTTAAATAAAACATTAACATGAAAAGAATAATAATCAATTAATCACTATGCCTTGAATAGTATCACTCACATACTCCAAGTTAGCATTTCACGCCTACAGTAGCTCAAGTCAGCGTTTCACTCTCATTATGTTGCTTAAACCAGAACTGCCATGATATCATAATGGTATCATTGGAAGCATCATATCACTGCGTACCATTCAATTGCTAATTTAAATCCATAGAGGGAAACCGTATTCAAATAAAATATCCAAAACTGTTCATACAGATTAAGTTTGGTATGCGATCTCCTCCTCTAGGAGAAATCCCTATCAGTTCAATGATACCCCAATGGAGATCTGTAAATATATGTTGAAACTCATTGCAGTGGGCTACTAAAGGAGCTTTTTGAGTTGTCAAGCAGCTACAATGTTCGGTTAATCTTGTACAAATCATCCTTTTCGTCCTACCTATGTAAACGTTTTTACATGGACAAATAATGAAATAAATAATAAATGTTGATTTGCAATCCGTGGTAACATGTAGGTGTATATAGCGACCTGATTGAGGATCAATCCAACAGGTGCCTGTAATTGTAGTTGAACAAAAAGTACAATTGCCACATGGGCGATGTCCTTCAAAGTGAGTATCACAAGATGGCAATTTAGAAGTATGGACTAGAATAGTCGCTCAAGTTTTTCATGTGTGTATATGCAAAAAGTGGGGTCTCACAGAAAACAGAATGTAAACTAAGAATGTGCCATCGGCTAGACAAAATAGCCCTAATTTGGGAAGCCACATGGGAAAAACTTAATACACATACCAATCAATCTTCACTGAATTTCTCCTTGACCAATAAAAACCATTGCCGCACTATGTTATACGCTTTTTTATATGCTTTTTTTTATTATTGTGAATAATAAAACAACAACAACAGCAACAATAATCTCTCCAACAAGCGTGCACTGAGCTCTTGTGCATGTCAAACAAAATCCCTGACATGAATGAGGTTGTATGCTCCCCATAGATCCAACTTGGTGAAGTACTTGGTTCTTTGCAGATGGTCAAAAAGTTCTGAGTGAGAAATAGTGGTTACTGGTTCATTTGTGATGGCATTGAGATTCCTGTAATTGATACAGAGCCCGAGAGTCTTATCCTTCTTGCCCACAAAGAAAAACCCTGCTCCAGCTGGGGAAGAAGATGGCCAAATAAAGTCGCTCACCAGGTTCTCCTTGACATACTGACTCATGGCCTCGGTTTTGGGACTGATAATGGGTAGACCCTACCCAATAGGAGTCCCTTTTCAGGAAGGAAGTCTATGCTACTACCACAGGAGCCATGCAGTGGCAGGGTTTTAGCCCTCTGTTTAAACACATTGGTGAAGTCAGCATACTGTGGTGGGAGTCCAGGTATAATAGCAGCCAGAATCATGCGGGCTGGTGGCCGAATGGGTGTGGGACAGGTGACTGAACAGGTGGGTCCCCAATGTGCCAATTCCAAAGATTTCCACTTGATAACTGGCTGGTGTTGTTGCAGCCAGAGCAAACTCAGGATAACCAAATTCATGGCTCGAGAAATCACATGAAAGAAATGGTCTTCTTGTGGAGGAGTCCAGTCCAAAAAGCAAATGACACTGTAATCTCCATGAAGTGGCTGGGGAGACGATCTCTGCATACTGAGGAGATGGTCATGGGGTGTTTCAGATTGGTGGTAGGAATCTGATACTGACAAACCAGGGCTTGATCAATGAAATTCCCTCAGCTCCAGAATCCAGGAAGGCCTCTGTATTAAGCTGGCAATGTTCTGTGGCGATGGAGACAAGAACCAATATTTGAGAGGAGAAGAATGTCCAGCCTAGGGTTGCCTCCTCAATCAACCTTAGGCACGGGAGTTTCCTGATTTCTCAGGGCACTGTGATGCTAGGTGTCCATGGACAGCACAGTATAGGTACAAGCCCAATTGCATTCTCAGAAGCTTCTCCTCTGTGAAAAACTTAGCTTGGCCCAACTGCATAAGCTTCTCTGGAACTTTGGTTTGTGAAGACAACATCTGGTTAGAAGAAGACTGGAAATGTGGAGCCAATACTACCGGGCGTTAGGTAGCCTTATTCTCCTGAGCCCTTTCTTGGAAGTGACAATCAGTGTGACCAGCCAATGAAATGTATTTATTTATTTATTTTTATCTTTTATATACCGATGTTCCTGTATAGGATACATATCGCACCGGTTTACATAGAAACTGAACTGTTGCCGAGGGACGAATACAATGAACATGAGGTATAATGAACATGAAGAAACCAAGAACATGTGGTACAATAGAAATATACTTAAGTATAATATAAACATAGGGCTATACATGAAGAAACTTCCAAATAATCAAGACATCCAATAATTTAGGAACATCTTGGCCAGCCAGTTCATCTTTGATTCTGCCAAAAAGACCTTGACAGAAGGTGGTGATGAGACTGTCCTCCCCCCAGTGCAATTTGGATGCCAGAGTTTGGCATTCTGTAGCATATTCTCCAAGAGTCTTTGACTCCTGTTGAATCTGGAGCAGGTCATCTGCCAAGAATTAGGTTTGACCTGACTCTTTGAACACCAGCCAAAACTATGGAAAGCTCTAAAGCAGAGGATTGTCACGTTCCCATATGGAGATGCCCAAGCAGGTGCAGTACCACCTAGCAGGGAAAAAAGTAGGTCACCTTGGACCAATCAATGGGGAAGAGAGCAGACTGCAGCTCAAAATGCATGCGTCACTTATTTATGAAACCACAGCATTCTTTGGGATCCCCATGATATAGTGGAGGGGGAAGAAGCTGAGGAACTGGTCTGTGTGGTGATACAGGGTGGGAAGGAGGCAGATCTGCTGGAAGAAGAGCTGATGCCAGCATCAGGGCATCCATACGGTGCACGAGTCTTTCAAGTAAGGCAGTCATCTGGTTAAGAACCCCTTGCAGTTCTTGGACACGCTGGGCTAGGCCTGGTATAGCCAGCAGCGAGGTCAGGTCCGCTGAGTCCATGGCCTCAGCATTCTGTAAGATCTGTGGACCCTTGCTGCTGTGGTGAGATTGGCTTAGCTATGCAGGAGAGAGACAAACTAGGAGCTTCAACTATACCAACTCCTTTCCCCTTGGATTGAGCCCGTAGGTTCCAGGGGCTGCCAGGTCTTAGGTGAGAGTCTCTATGGCAATGGTATAAGCATTGATCTGGAGCCAGGCTAGGACAAAGGCAGACCAGCAAGCAAGAATGGTAAGTAACCAGGCAAGGGTCAGAGGCAGGCAGCAAACAAAAATGATCTGTGTCCAAATGAGGTTCAGGTCCAGAGGTCAGACTGAGAGGAGACAAGGATATGGGGCAAGCAAGGCTGGGTTGGAGAGATGAGGCAGGGACCAGGAGCCCAGGAACCAGGAGCAATGGAGCAGCAACACACACTATGTGGGCAGCGTAGGAGACCCGTTGCTGAGATGATTCTAAGGTGCACAGCTGGACTTTAAGTACCCAGCTGTGTGACATCATCAGGAGGTGACAGCAGCTCGGGTTCCCACTAAGGGCCCTTTAAGAGGTAGCACAGCATGTGTGCACATGCCTAGAGGCAGCCCATAGGGGAGGGAGGACAGCTTTGTGCTGGAAGCATCCTGCCACAACAAAACTGTCTGGCAGCTTCCAGGCCATGAAGAGGTGAGTGCTCCTGGTTGGTAAAGCTCCTGCGACCGGCGAATGTAACAATTAATTAATCTATCTTTTCTCTGCAGTTTCTGGGTAGGAGGTCTGGGTAAATTGGTGTAGGTTTGTGGTGAAGGGCTAGAGGGTGTAGGTGAACTGGTGAAGGTTTGAGTGAACTGGTGAAGATACCAGTGAACTGGTGATTCCAAGTACATGCAAGTTAGTATTTTCAGAATGGTGTATATGCATACTTTAAAATATACCTGTCTCTGCAAAGGGAGCACAATTTTATAATACGCAGACTTCAGCCATAATTTTCAAACTGGACTTGCACATGTAAGTCCGCTTTGAAAATTAGTGGGTACACAGGAACCATTCTGTGGCATACATGTCCACCTTTAAGCTTGCCTGGTAGGAGGTGTAAACATTTACATGTACATTTACATGCATGCTTTCAGTTTATAAAGTACATATCTAAATGTTTTCCCCTACCTAACAACGCCCTGGGATCGCCTCTTTCATGTATTCATCACACGAAATTGCTTCTACACGTACTTTTATGCACATAACCCCTGGGGTAATTTTCATGCAAATGGCATTTTATGTGTGTATTTGTTTTTGAAAATTCACTCCACAAATCTATTTTATTATGTATAAATTGTTACAGTTATTTTGTACATAAAATATGTGTGCAATTTTGATAGAGAAAGTATACATGTTCCTGTATTACAAATATAAGAGTGTACTATCACTTACACACTTTCTTTTGGAACAGAAATAACAAGGTATTTTATAAACCAGTTGGTTCCTGCCACACAATTTATAAAATGCTTTTAAATTTCTGTGTGTTCATTTTTGCATATATATATATATATATATAGTACACCAAGGACAGTTTTGAAAGTTGAGCTCAATAAGCTGACATGTGTTGGACTCTCCATGAGGTGCTTGCTATATTTGCCGCTCCAATTACACCTAGCAATGTTAGGCTGCTCAAGGTTATTCAAGGTTATTCCCAAAGTCTGGTCCCCTACGTTTTGGAACTGCTTTCTCATTCCTTTTCCTTTTTAAAATATCATGGAGGTAATTTTCAAAAAGGTTGCATGGAGGGGAGGGGTATGCATAAAATTAGCTTATACATGCCTATGTAGCATAGACGTGCAGATATTGATATCCTAAATCCTTATTTATTATTTGTATAGCATAATGGTAGGAATAATAGTAAGGCCCCATTGGGACCCCCTACAAAGGCATGGCCTTATAGAAGGGCTTTGCATTTAGGATTACATCGGGATAATATATGCACATTAGTAGCATGTACATACATAGGGGTAGATTTTTAAAACTTATGCATGTGCATCCATGTGTGCGGGCTACCCGGCGCGCGCACAGGGATGCGTGATTTTAATACATGCGTGCGCTGGCGTGTGCATATTATAAAATGCTGGGTCGGCGCACACAAGAGGGGGTCAACGCAAATACGCGTGGCAACGCATTGGGGCCTTCCCCAGTTCCCTCCCAGTCTGCTCCAATTAAGGAGCGAACTTCCCAACCCCCTTGCTTAACTTCCCTTCCTCTTCCCCTATCCTGCCCTCCCCCTATTCCTAGCCTAACTACCCCCAATTTTCTTATGTTACCTTTTGCTCCTGCCTTGGAGCAGGAGCAAGTTGCGCGCGCGGGCACCCTGCTGGTGCGCGATCCCCCGGCATAGCGTCAAATGGCCACTGTGCTGGGCGCTTCTAGCCCCGCCCCTGACTTCCCCGCCCCAGGACCACCCCTTTTTCAAGCCCTGGGACTTACACACATCCCGGGGTTTATGCGCGTGGCTGGGCCGTTTGAAAATTGGCCCGGCCACGCACGTAAACTCAGGATTTACGCGCGCCAGGGTTTAAAAATCTCCCCCATACTGTATATCCTATTTGAAAGTATGCTTGTGCTAGCAGTGTTGCGCACAATAAAAGAGGTGGCTTAGGGGTGTTGCAGGAAGGGTTCGGCAGTACATGCACAAATTGCTGTTTTGTAAGCAATATTTCATTTCATTTAATATTCCACACCTACCAAACTTACAAAGCAGATCAAGATGGTTTACAGCAAATAAAAACCTACAAACAATTTCAACATTAAAATCTTCCAACCTCACACCCCCTCCCCTCCTTAAAATTCATATTCCCTTACTCCTCTACCCACATTTCTCTCCCTCTCCACAGGGAAAAGATATTACTGACAGACCTCTGCCTCCTCCTTTCTCCATTCTGCCTCTTAGAGTCTTATGCACGTACATCGCCAAACTTGGCCATAGACCTTTACACCTGCCAATTGAATTGCGCAATGAAGATCAGAATTGTCTGTCATAGGCAGTCTTTGGGTGGCAGATCTAGGAGAATGGTTGGGGGTTCAGGGTGAACTGGTGGAGGTATCAGTGAGCTAGTGATTTCAAGTACATGAGCAAGTAGTTTCATGGTACTTTTATATAATACCATCCTCCACATTTAATTCTAGGTTCTTATGCATGGTGTTACAATATTTACTCTCATATTTTTATAAAATGGTTAGAGAAAGTATGCATGTTCCTGGTTTACAAATATATGTATGTACTGAAACATACTGTACATGCTCACTTTTGGGGGCAGAATTACACAGTGGCTCCAGCTAGACAGTTTAGAAAATAGTAGCTTAAATCGCCCTGCACCCACTTAAGAGTGCAAATGGTGTACCAAGGGCAGTTTTGAAAGCTGGAAAAACATATCATGCATCTCAGCTTCTACCTAACAAGATCATTTCGTTTATACAGAAGTCGCACATTTTAATGACAGTTTGTTTTAAACAATTCAAAAGGAACATTGCACTAGTCAGCATACAAAGGGATTCAGTTCTGAAGAATGCTGAAGAGATATCGGCTTTCTTCTGCTCTCTGTGGGTCTTAAAATCAATCTCCCAGAGCCAGGGTTTGACAAATGGTTTTGGTTAAAGTGGTTCAAAGGTGAGCCATATTGCTGCAGCTACAGAATATTGTACTTTAGAAACATTCAGTCAAAAGGAGACTCTGTCTTGCTGATGTTCATGCTTCAAAGTCTTTACTCACGTTAATTCCGTGCACTATACATTTTAACAGCAATCAAGAATCAACCATTGTGTCTTCCACCAGCAATTGAAAGCTCAGAAGCTTAGAATTCCATGGCATCGCTGATAATTTCTTTTCCTTAGTGAAGAGTGCCACTTTTGGTTCCCTTTGAAATACTTTATAACTCTGTCTCCTCTTTGTGAGTACAGATTACTCCATTTAGAGGACTAGCAAGTTCAATAAGGTCTGGGTCAGTGATTCTACTGTATATTGGCTGTGATTGGAAACACTGCTGCTAATTTATCTTCATCAGTTTTATTCAAGTCTTATTTGACAAAACTATATAAAAAGTCTTTTAGCCATTCATATTTATTTGAACTGTAAAATGTCTACAAAACTGTAAAATGTCTACAATCAAGATACAATAAAATAATAGCATAGCAAAAACGAAATAGTGGAAGAGAATTCAGATGAAATAGTCTTGTGTTAATTTCATCCTAATATATTTGATATTCTGAATTATATGGGAGTATGATAAAGGTTCTTCAGGCCTGAAATACTGATTAATAAATACTTTTTAGTAAATAAATATCATTGACTTAGATTTTTGGCATTGTTGAAATATTTGTTTATTATTATTATTATTATTTCTTGTGGCATTAGACAGATAACTAGATTTGATTATAAAGTGCAAGATATATTTTGCATGTCATAAACTATGTGCATTGTTGCATCTGAGAAAAAATGCAAAGCAACTTATTTAATCTTTTCTGTTATTTGAATATTTAAAAAACATTTATATTGAAGGTTTTCTTTGATATTTTTCCTGTTTTCTGCAGTGTACATGAGTATGCTTGAATGAGCATATACAAAGCAAAATATTTTCTGTATCATAAGCTGCTGTGCTTTCTGGAAGAGAGATTGCTGAGTAGCACCTGGTGCATCTTCTAGAGAGAATGGCCTCAAGAGAAATCTGGTCTAATTAATAGATGACCAGCAAGAGGACAGACACATTTCTGAGGCAGAACAGTCTGTGATCTAGGAGGTAGTTGCCATTGAGACCTCCTACCTTTGCCCCTTCTGTTGCGCGGGCTCCCCTCCACAAGCTACTATACTCACCTCTGGCCCCAACCATGCTCCAATGTTGCCAGATGCCGAGGGAGACCACCAAAGGAAGACGTGGCTGACAGCTGAGTTACGCCATATCTACCCCTGCTGCAACACTGGTGTGGCGCCCTCTCTACCTGCATCGCAGGCCTCCATGCTCGGCCTGCATCCGATGCCGCAAACTATCCAGGCCCTCCCTAGGCACACGTGCACCTGTTCCTTCCTTTCCTAAAGGGCCAGTGGCAGGAAAAAGATAGCAGTGCCCAAGGATGACATCTCCATCAGTGGACCATAAAACCTCAATAGCCCCTTGCCTCGGCAATAGGTAGTCACCCTCGAGAAGTGCATTGCCTCTGCATTTGCGCTTTCTGACTTCTGTTCCTGGTTTCCATTTCCTGTTGTATGTTCCTGAGTTCCTGTGTCTTGTTCCTGGTTCTTTTGGTAGTCTGGTTCAACTTGACTTCTTGTCTTTGTAGTCAGTCTTCCTCTCACCTGTCTTCAGCATCCCTCCCTGCTCCTATGGTCTCTCGTCCTCCTCATTGTTCCTTGTCTCATTGCATTGGACTTCTGGTTTTGACCTTGGATTGGATTTCTGGCTTCAATTTTGGATAAGACTTCTGGCTTGACCTAGGATTGGACCTTGACGCTGCTTGACCACTGCCTGTTTACCATTATTGACTGAACTCCACCTGTCCCAACCACTGCCTGACCCTCGATTCTGAGAGAACACTGCCCACAGCCTAAACCTGACTGATTGCCTGCTGCCTGCCCTGACCGCTGCTTGACCTGACTCCACTTTCTCTTACTGTACTGGCCTGCGACATCTTCTATGCAATGGATCTTCATCTCCACAGAAACCCGTACCTCAGTCTAGCCAGCCCCGGCACCCGAGGGCTCAAGCAAAGGGGAACAAGGGCTGGTATTTGTGAAGCTCCAGTAGGACCTCTGCTTCAGCCAGCTCTATCTGCCAATGGTGGGGACCTGCAGGGTTCCTCCCTGCAGATTGTGCCCAACTCCCCCTCAGCTCCAAGGTCCACTTCCGCAACACCTTCTAGGCCAAAGTGATAGTAATGCAAAAGAAATCCATGATGTTCTCTAGAAAATGTAACTCTCTGCAAGTAATCAAATGTACATTTGATGAGTTTAAAAAATGGCATAAATTGAGGAGGTACACAAAGAAGAGACTTATTGAGAAAAGATGAGCTGCATTATCTGTTTTTAAAAATATAACTAGTTATTGTTTTTAGAAGTGCAGGTATTGATAAGAAGAAGCCCTGTGCCTCTCTATTATGTCTGCTGGTTCACCCTGCCCCTCAGCCCATAACCCATTGGCCTCTTAACTTATGTAGTCTCTATACTAGCTATGTAGGCCAGGGATCACACTCAATACCAAGGCTTAATCCAGGAAAAATTTCCAAACTCTAGTATGAATTATTCAAATTACAGGAAAGGATATACCTTCAGGATCCAACACATTTTGTAAAAAGTATCTTCTCTGTATGTGAATGTAAGCTCAGGCTTTGGATATCTGTAATTCCCTGAGCTAATGGTCCAAAATAAAAGTTTCCTGTTCAGGTTGGTTAATGGTAATCAATTGGCACCAAATATATGTTCTTCTTGTTACATCCATAATCACTTCAATAAATTGTCCAAAAATTCATCTGAATCTGTGGACCCTTTGTAGTTTTTACAGTAGTCCTCTTTCTTCCTGCAAGTGAAATATTAGGCTATCCAGGCAGGGAAGGGAATGGATATCCTATCTCTCATGGATCTCCCCTTACAAATACATGTGGTCTCCTACTTGATAAAAAAAACTCAGACCTCTCTTTTCTTGTTCTCCTGGCTTAAACTTCAATCTGGGGTCCCAGTTTCCTCCTCTCTCCTCCCAGCTATGGATTCCATTTGGTTCCACTCCTTTCTCCATAGATCTTTCGGTTGAAAGGATTAAAAAAAAATCCTTCTTCTTTCCCACTCCTCTCTCACAGGCAGGAAGAGTGAATGGAAAAACTTCCTCCCAAATAAAATCACCAAACAGTAGCAGAGAAGTACTCAAAAATACTGAGATCCACTATCTAACCACTGGATATGTGCCCAAATATGCAGATTTTCTCACTTCCTAATCTACTCAGCAAAAGTTTGGGGCCAAAACTGGGTAAGGATAAGGCAACAACCAAAAATCAGATCCTTCTCCTTCAAGTTCTATCACAAAATGCCACACAAAACCCAGGGGCCATCTGCTCTTGAACAGACAAGAACCTATTGCTGCAGCAGCCTTCAATGAGGTCCTACACTGATAAATCCTAAATTAAGCCACCAAGATCCTCATGGGTTGTCTACACTATGTAGATTAATTCTGTGGAAAATTTGAATTTTTGGCAACTCCAACAATTAGGTAATTGATCCTGCATATCTTGTGTGTTGGCTGAGCTTCATTGGCTTCCCATCCAGCAGAGAACTGAGTACAAGATCTTATCTCTAGTACATAAATTACTATCCTTAAATACCTGCCTGTGCATAAATGCATTACTAAAACCGTATAAGCTTACTAGGCTTTTGCGTTCTGTGGATCATGGCCTGCTTGAAATTCCTTCTACAAAACATGCCCGCCTTTGTATCATGAGAGAACGAGCATTTTCTGTGGCCATCCCCTCAGTTGTGGAACTCCCTGACCCAGGACTTGCGGTTAGAAAACTACACAATGACGTTTAAGAAACAGTTAAAGACATTTCTTTTTAAACAAGGTTTTTATTAAGTAATGATTATATATTCATCTAGATATGCTCTTTCCCCTCCCGCTCCCCAGCCCCCCTTTCCCACTCCCCCCTATCCTCCTTCCCTCCCCACGGCCTTCCTCCCCCTTTTGTTATTGCTCCATTTTGGTTCATTTTGTATTTCTGACTCCTGTTTCTGCTATTCAATGTTATTTTTTATCTTTTTTATCTTTTTATCTTTTTTTTTTTATCTTGTTATATTATATTATTATATTGTTTATATTGTTTTATTGTATTTCCCGCCTGAGTTCTTTGTAAACCGGCATGATGTGTTTCACGAATGTCGGTAAATAAAAGTTAATAAATAAATAAATAAATAAATAAATAATGAGAAGCTTGCAGACCTTTCTATTCTCATCATCATCCTGTAGGTTTTTGTGTGACATTATCAGTATTCCAGTATTATGTATGTTTCATGTGTTCTGCTTACAGTCTTGGCATAAGCGAGTTATAAATGAATAAATGAAAAGAAAATCCTTTACGGATTAGCTCAATTAAAGCTGCCCCTGCCTCAACTAATCCTACCTACAGTCCACCTGGTGCAGTCTCTTCCTACCGTTTTTCAATTGAAGAAATTGTTCTATCACCATTGTCTAACCTAAATCTGACTTGTGTGTCAGTTACTTATTCATGTTATCTACGCTGGTGCAAGGCTTTAAAATTTACACATCCTGGGGTTTGCGCACGTGGTCGGGTCTTATGCGTGCTGGGCCAATTTTCAAATGGCCCAGCCATGTGGTAAACCCTGGGACACGTGTAAGTCCCGGGTCTTGAAAAAGGGTTGGTCCGGGGGCGGGGCAGTCGGAGGTGGGGCTAGATGCGCTCGGCACAGCAGTCATTTGCCGCTGTGCTGGGGGATCGCGCACCGGCAGGGTGCCGGTGCGCACAACTTGCTCCTGCTCTGAGGCAGGAGCAAAAGGTGAAATAAAAAAATTCAGGCTAGTTAGGATAGGGGGAGGGCAGAATAGGGGACGGGGAAGGGAGGTTAGGCTAGGGAGTTGGGAAGTTCCCTTCCAGTCCGCTCCTTAATTGGAGCGGACTGGGAGGGAACTGGGGAAGGCCCTGATGCATCACCGCACGTAGCGCATGCATGTAATAAAATCACACGGCCATGTATGCACGCCGGGTACCGCATGCACATAGACGCGCGTGCGTAGGTTTTGTAAATCTACCCTTAAATAAGAATAGGCTGATCAGTAACAACAGTTCTCCTAAAATGGTTATAGCCCCAATATCACATTTAGATGATAATTTAAACCTTCCTTTGAACCCCACCTATAATGTACCTTAAATCATCTCGGTCACGGGCTTGCTCTGGATAATGTAAAACCTCATATAATTTTTTTGTTGTGTGTAATTTCTGTCTGCCTTAACTAAATTGTAAGCTCCAGATAGCAGGGACTGTCTGTCTCTAAATTCAGAAAGATGATTCTAGCACCTATGATTCATGGCATACAAAGAAAATAAGTGGTACAAATTACACAATCCTGACAAATGACTAGAAACTTCTGAAAAATAAATGCTCATGGAAAAAATGCTTGACTTCTAATATTCAAAATAATTTGCCTTAGAAATAATCAAAATAATAGTACCAAATCACTAAAGACCTCTCTACTATTTAGCATGCATGCAAAATAGCAACCTAATCACTAACAATTTAGCACTGGTACATTCCTGTGCTAAATCATGGATGCTCATTTGTACAAAAGAAATAGCATGTCTGCATGCATGTACAAAATATTCAGCTCATTAGCTATGATCACTCTGTTTACAAATACTCATTACATTTACCAAATTCATTAGACCCTGATAAATTTGGCACTAGTGGGGGTCAGGTGTTAAATGTCAGTGTTCTGGCCGAGTCAGCACCCTAGCATTTAACATTGTGTGTGTGTGTGTGTGTGTGTGTGTGTGTGTTGGGAGGGGAGACTTGAGTTCCCAGTGCTTCCCTCTAACTGAAGGCTTTGTCCCCACTCAAGCTTGAAACCCTTCGGGGCACCAACTGAAATCACACCACTGCAAGCTTCCCTCCCCACCAAAAACCAAAATGTCTTCACTGGCAAGAATAAATCCATTGGCCTCTTGCCAGCACCAATGAAGAAATCAAAATGGCCAAAAAATACTTCAAATGTGAGTTTTTTGTTTGGGGAAAGGAAGGGGTGCCCAGAGAGGTTTTGAGCTTGTCAGGATGGTAGGAAGGAGATGGTGCTTGGAAGGTCCTCAAGCTTGTTAGAGGAGTGGGGTGGATTGAAGGCAGGGGCTTCAGGCTTTTGGGGAGCGGTGAAGGAGACAATGCCTGGAGTTGCTCCCAGATTGTAAGGAGGTGGGATGTAGTGTCTAACTGGAAACTATTTAGGAGATGGGAGTTGAAGGAAGAGAGTTGGCAGGAAAGGACATGACAAGTCAGGGAAAACAGCTCCAAGCTGAGTTTAAATTCTGGCATTTTATTATCAAACTTAAGATTATGTCACCATGTAAATCAAACACAAAACATAGCATAGACTGCTATTGTTGGTCTGTAGTACAGAATAACTAAACACAAGGCTTCCACGATACAAGCCATGGTACCTATATGTTTACTAGGTATAAGATGTACTGGATCTGGGTCCAAGGTACAGAACAAGAGATAAGGTTCTGGTTCAAGAATTCTGGGACATGATACAGAGTTTCTCTTGGGATACACAGCATGGCTCTTCAACACAATTTTCTGTTTCATTTCATTTTGTTTTGTAAATGAAACAAAAACATTAAATTGTGTTCATTTTTCTATCTTTTTGTTTTCAGAATGCAGCAAATAGCCCTGCCAGACACCAAAGAAATGCTTAATCAGAATATTTTAGATTTGGAAAAACAATTAACCCATTACAAGTTAGAAATGAACACATTTCGAATGAAGGATAGGTAGTCTAAATTTTGGGTAAGTCGAAAGATATTAAATGATCTTCTCCGTCAAAGAGCAGCTAATTCACTATCGGGCGGATTTTAAAAACCCTGCTCGCGTAAATCCGCCCGGATTTACACGAGCAGGGCCTTGCGCGCCGGCGCGCCTATTTTCCATAGGCCGCCGGCGCGTGCAGAGCCCCGGGACGCACGTAGGTCCTGGGGTTTTTTGAAGGGGGCGTGTTGGGGGTGTGTCGGGGGCGGGACCCGATGACGCGGCGTTTCGGGGGCGGGGCGTGGCGTTTCAGGGGCGGGACTGGGGGCATGGTCCAGGCCTTCGGACCAGCCCCCGGGTCGGAGCACGGCGCGCCAGCAGTCCGCTGGCGCGCGTAGATTTACGTCTGCTTCTCGCAGGCATAAATCTACGGACAAAGGTAAGGGGGGGTTTAGATAGGGCCGGGGGGGTGGGTTAGGTAGAGGAAGGGAGGGGAAGGTGAGGGGAGGGCGAAAGAGAGTTCCCTCCGAGGCCGCTCCGATTTCGGAGCGGCCTCGGAGAGAACGGAGGCAGGCTGCGCGGCTCGGCGCATACCGGCTGCCCAAAACCGGCAGCCTTGCGCGCGCCGATCCAGGATTTTAGAGGATACGCGCGGCAATGCGCGTATCCTCTAAAATCAAACAAAAGTACGCGATCGCGCAGTTTTTAAAAATCTACCCCTATTTTTGTTTAAATATAAGCTTTTTAAACATGGAAACAAATCAGGGTGGATATTGGCAAATCTGGCCAAAGTGTAAGTAATGTCTAACTGTATTAAAGGGTAAAAAATGAAGTAGGTGGAACATGGAGTCAAGATGGCGCCGTAAGGAAAGGTCGGTGTAAGACGGCTCTCTGATATACTCTTATTACCTTGATTTTCCATGCCGCATACGAAAAGGAAGGCACGGATTCGTCTGGAATCCGCTGCACCAGCCTTACCTGTGCCTATCCAGACAACAATCGAGGGCTTCTTCTCACCGACTCATGTATTGACGCCGGAGGGGAAGTCCGCTGAGCAGCCGAACAGAGAACATACTTCGGCAACTCTGGACGCGCAGACATCGTTGAGCCCCGGCGCTCCTGAGACCCCTCCCCCACCGACCCGCACTAACTTTCCGACACAAGGGTGGCCTCCAAGCCAGGAAAGGGCTGTAGGAGGTCTAACGGCAGCGGCAGTTGTTGGAAGTTTGAATGCGGAGGTGTCTGGCAGAAGCGTGGAGGACCCAGAGAACATTACAACAGAGGAGTTTGCCAAAATGGAGGATTTGGCTTCCCTGGGAGCGTGGGCCATGAATACTATCCAAAAGTGGGAGATGGACTCAACAAACGAACCTGAAAAGATCACTGAGGTTTGTCGTGAGAGTGGGGCAAGCATTAACATGGGAACTAAACTGATTAAACCTCAAGAAATATTTCTCTACAGAAGGCTACTCTATATATTATTAGGGGACACCCAATATAAGGTACTGAATAATAGAATACATTTTTGGCCATCAAAAGCTTTTAAAGCCAAACTCAAAAGGGTCAAATAGTGAATGCTTCTTTCATGCACTGTTTGTGGGAATATACTGTTATTCAGTCACGAACATAATTACTGAGGTGTTTCCCATGGTCAGCAGCCTTTTGTAGTTTGAGGCATGATCTGAATACAAGTGTCTCTCCTAGAGGTATGAGAATGTTGGTATTGAAGGGCTGTTTACAAGCTTTGACATATATTTTGAAGGTATGGTTGAAAGTTAAAGGACTGGATATTTTCTAGAAAACTATTATGTGGAACTTGTGCCTGCTAGAAGTTCAGCGATTCAAGCTCAAATAAGGCAAAAACCTTATTCTAATGTATTTGGAAAGATTTTTTGTTCTCATTCCCAAAAGAGGAGATAGAACATGTTGAGTATATAAGGGGTCTGCACTGTGGGGATCACCATAATTTGTTGGTACATTAACTTAATGGAACTTTGATATCTATTAGCTATTGTGCTATGGGTATGGGGTTATTCCGTACCATTTGGTTCATTGGTCAAAGGGGGGAATGGTGGATTCATTATATCAGCATTGAATTTGTATTTGTTGTTCATATATGTATAATTTGAAATCTCAATAAAAAGAAAAAAACATGCTCTTGTCTCCTAATACCCCCACTCCTTCCCTGGAGAATCAAACCTACCAACAAACTGTTCACAGATTAGTATTTAAATTTCCTAAGGCAACTCCTTAAGAGTTTCAGTATGCCTGCTGACCAGACATTTCTGATCCAGACATGAATAAGGAAATGAACTTTGTCATACTCTCCATTTTAGACATAAGAACATAAGAACATGCCATACTGGGACAGACTAAGGGTCCATCAAGCCCAGCATCCTGTTTCCAACAGAGGCCAAACCAGGCCACAAGAACCTGGCAAGTACCCAAAAACTAAGTCTATTCCATGTTACTGTTGCTAGTAATAGCAGTGGCTATTTTCTAAGTCAACTTAATTAATAGAAGGTAATGGATTTCTCCTCCAAGAACTTATCCAATCCTTTTTTTAAACACAGCTACACTAAGGGGCGGATTTTCAGAGCCCTGCTCGCCTAAATCCGCCCAAAACCGGGCGGATTTAGGCGAGCAGGGCCCTGCACGCCGGTAAGCCTATTTTACATAGGCCTACCGGCGCGCGCAGAGCCCCGGGACTCGCATAAGTCCCGGGGTTTTCGGAGGGGGCGTGTTGGGGGGCATGTCGGGGGCGGGCCCGAACCGCGTGGCGTTTTTGGGGCATGTCGGGAGCGTTCCGGGGGTGGGCCCGGGGGCGTGGCTACGGACCGGGGCGGCCCGGGGGCATGGCCGCGCCCTCCGGACCCGCCCCCAGGTCGCGTCCCGGCGCGCAGGAGGCCCGCTGATGCGCGGGGATTTACGCCTCCCTCTGGGAGGCGTAAATCCCCCGACAAAGGTAAGGGGGGTCTTAGACAGGGCCGGGTGGGTGGGTTAGGTAGGGGAAGGGAGGGGAAGGTGAGGGGAGGGCAAAAGGAAGTTCCCTCCGAGGCCGCTCCGATTTCGGAGCGGCCTCGGGTAGGCTGTGCGGCTCGGCGCACGCCGGCTATACAGAATTGATAGCCTTGCTCGCGCCGATCCAGGATTTTAGTGGATACGCGCGGCTCCACGCGTATCTACTAAAATCCAGCGTACTTTTGCTTGCGCCTGATGCGCCAGCAAAAGTAGGCCTATTCGCATAGTTTGAAAATCTACCCCTAACTGCACTAACCACATCCTCTGCCAACAAATTCCAGAGCTTAATTGTCATTGAGTGAAAAAGAACTTTCTCCGATTAGTTTTAAATGTGCCACATGCTAACTTCATGGATTGCCCCCTAGTCTTTCTATTATCCGAAAGAGTAAATAACTGATTCACATCTACCCGTTCTAGACCTCTCATGATTTTAAATACCTCTATCATATCCTCCCTCAGCCATCTCTTCTCCCAGCTGAAAAGGCCTAACCACTTTAGTCTTTCCTCATAGGGGAGTTGTTCCATTCCCCTTATCATTTTGGTAGCCCTTCTCTGTACCTTTTCCATCGCAATTATATCTTTTTTGAGATGCAGCGACCAGAATTGTACATAGTATTCAAGGTGCGGTCTCACCATGGAGCGATACAGAGGCATTATGACATTTTCCATTTTATTCACCATTCCCTTTCTAATAATTCCCAACATTCTGTTTGCTTTTTTGACTGCTGCAGCACCCTGAACCAACGATTTCAATGTGTTATCCACTATGACACCTAGATCTCTTTCTTGGGTAGTAGCACCTAATATGGAACCTAAAATTGTGTAACTATAGCATTGGTTATTTTTCCCTATATGCATCACCTTGCACCTATTCACATTAAATTTCATCTGCCATTTCGATGCCCAATTTTCCAGTCTCACAAGGCCTTCCTGCAATTTATCACAATCTGCTTGTGATTTAACTACTCTGAACAATTTTGTATCATCTGCAAATTTGATTACCTCACTCGTCGTATTTCTTTCCAGATCATTTATAATTTCTTTCCAGATCATTTCATCTGCCATTTCGGATTAAAAAAAATAATAAAAAAGATGATTGAATTATGAATGTATGCAAAAGATATGCAATTGGACAGTAGCCAGGGTTGAAGCCTTGATGATTGGTGCTACTGCTCACAAGTTTCAAACTTGTGCTAATTCAGTCCCTTTCTGTGTCCGTTACCACATGTCCAATATATGCACATACACTTTTCTGTGAAATATATCACTCTACATTTATGAATTTCTCCACATCCTATGAAAAATAATTTAGAATGTTTTAAGCATACATTAGAATAAGAGCCCATGCTGTGCAATGCAAAAGATATCATAAAGAACTTGCAAAAATGACTCATGTTAGAATTCCCTGTAGCTGCATACTAAGTTGAAAGTTCAGATCAGATTGATGGGAAGTTGAAATTGTAGATAATGCTGATACTGCCATATGCTCAGGTAATGATACTTATAAAATCACAATAATAATGGTGAAGTAACTGACCACATAGATAGTTTAAAATAGAAGAAGCAGTGCTCTCATCTAAAAATGTGTAAAGTATCTGTGATCTGTAATACAATTTCCTGTGCATAAACTAGGTATGCACCGGAAGGAAGGCAGGCACCACAGTCATTTTTCACTATTCCTCAAACTTTATTGGATCCCTTCTCATTTTTTCTATCATTCTCAGATGTCAGTTCTTGTAGTTTTTAGAGTTATCTTTAACACCATCTGCTCTCATACCCCTGACACATTTCTCTGAGTTTGGATAAAAATTGAATTTCTCAGATCTGACCTATTTTAAATCTCATTTTGACTGTTCTTTCATGTCAGCAATATCATGAAGGTTTGCGAAACTCCAGCAACAATAATGAACTTTGATGGCAATGAGGAAAGCAAATGCAATGAAATCCATCTTTTGTTATTTCTTATCCAGCATGTAGTTGGATCACCAGTCACATGCCGATTCACAGTCAAGTCAAAGTTTGCAAACTGGATAGATCAAGAGATGTGTATTATGTATATATTATGACTTTTAACTTTTTGGCACTAAAAGAAGCTGAGATGCCAACACATTTTATATTATAAGTGTGCAGAAGATGAATACCAAATAAGAATCCTTTGAATATTCAATATTTCATCTTAAGTTAGTCCCTGACATAGTGGTATTCTTGGAAACAATTCAACTGCATGTTTCAAGCTACATTTTTTATTTGTTTAAAAAAGTATATATAAAATGGTTGGTGCAGTCAGTCACTTCAATGACTGATGATTATTCATGATACAAAGAAGGTTAATTAACCGGTAATGTCAAGTATGACTGGTCATTGATATAAGCCTTTTCACTTATATGTACTTTTTGAAGAATTAAGAACAAAAGAACATAAGCGCCATATTGGGTCAGACCGAAGACCCATCAAGCCTAGCATCCAGTTTCCAACAATGGTCAATCTAGGTTACAAGTACCTAACATGTACCAAAACATTAAATAGATACAATGCTACCAATGCCAGTAATAGCAGTACCTATTCCCTAAGTCAACTTGATTAACAGCCGTTTATGGACTTCTCCAGGAACTTATCCAAAACCTTTTTAAACCCAGCTATACTAACTTCCCTAACCACATACTCTGGCAATGAATTCCAGAGCTTAGTTGTTTCTTGAATGAAAAAGAATGTTCTTTGATTTGTTTTAAATGTGCTACTTGCTAACTTCATGGTGTGTCCCCTAGTCCTTCTATTATCTGAAAGAGTAAATAACCAATTTACATGTATCCATTCTAGTCCTCTCATGAGTTTATAGACCTCTATCATATCCCACCTCAATCATCTCTTCTCCAAGCTGAACAGCCCTAACCTTTTTAGCCTTTCCTCATAGGGGAGTTGTTCCATCCCGTTTATCATTTTGGTCACCCTTCTCTGTATCTTCTCTAGTACAACTATATCTTCTTTTTTTTTTTTTTTTAAATGAGGTGACCAGAATTGTAAACAGTATTCAAGGTGAGGTTTCACCATGGAGTGATACTGAGAAATTATGGCATTCTTTGTTTTTTTCACCATTCCCTTCCTAATAATTTCTAATATTCTGTTTGCTGTTTTGACAACTGCAGCACACTAAGCTGACAATTTCAATGTATTATCCACTATGACACCTAGATATTTTCCTGGGTAGTAACATAATATGGAACCTAATATTGTGTAGCTATAGCATGGATTATTTTTTCCTATATATATCACCTTGCATTTATCCTTTTCCATTTGAATGCTCAATTTCCAGTCTCATAAGGTCCTCCTGCAATTTATCACAATCTGCTTGTGATTTGACTACTTTACATACTTTTGTGTCATCCAGCAAATTTGATCACCTTACTCATTGAACCCCGAGCCAAATCATGTATAAATATATTTAAAAAAAAGCACCGGTTCAAGTACAGATCCCTGAGGCACTCCACTGTTTATTTTTTGCACTGTGAAAACAGACCATTTAATCCTACTCTCTGTTTACGGTATTTTAACCAGCTTGCAATCCACAAAAGGTCATTCCCTCCTATCCCATGACTTTTAGTTTTCTTAGAAGCCTCTCTTGAGGGACTTTGTCAAACACCTTCTGAAAATCCAAATACACTACATCTACCAGTTCACCTTTATGCACATTTATTAACTCCTTCAAAAAATATAGTGCATTTGTGAGGTAAGACTTCCCTTGGGTAAACCATGCTGGCTGTTTCCCATTAAACCATGTCTTTCTATATGTTTTGTGATTTTGTTCTTTAGAATAGTTTCCACTATTTTTCCTAGCACTGAAGTTGGGCTCACCAGTCTATAGTTTCCCAGATCACCCCTGGAGCCCTGTTTAAATATCAGGGTTATATTGGATACCCTCCAGGTATAATGGACAATTTAAATGATAGGTTACAAATTTTTATTAAAAGCTCTAAAATTTCATTTTTGAGTTCTTTTATAACTCTGGGTTTTATACCATCTGGTCCAGGTGATTTGCTACTCTTCAGTTTGTTAATCTAACCTACTACATCTTCTAGGGAGATTTATTTATTATATTTCTTCATTGCTTTGACACCTTCTATTTGGGACTATATTGCAATCGAGACCAAGTGAATCCTGAATTGTTCAAGATTTCCAAAATATAAATGTAGCTTTTGGGGAATGTATCTCACATTGCTCTGATGGCCATACTGAATGTGTAAACTTACAGTATAGTGGTCAGTGTTTTGACCACTTTGCTGGGAGCTTAAGTGACCAATCTAGCTATCAGCAATGCAGTACATGCTGCAGCCAGATGCAAAATCTGAGCTCCCAGATAGCTTTAAATGTGTGTGTGTCTGTGTGTCTGTGTGTCTGTGTGTCTGTGTGCCTGTGTGTGTCTGTGTGTGTTTATATGTGTGGGATGGGTGGTGGGGAAATGGAAAGACTGTTTTTAGCAGGGGTGGAAGAAGTGGAAAAGAGGGTTTATTTTTTTACCTGGTTCAGAACAAAGGTCCATGAAGCCCAGTATTCTATTTCCAGCAGTGTCCAATCCAAGTCATAAGAACCTGGCAGGATCAAAAAAGATAAATAGACTCCATGCTGCTTACACAAGAAATAAGCAGTGGATTTCGCCAAGTCCATCTTAATAATGATTTATGGACTTTTCCTCCAGGAACTTGTCCTAACCTTTTTTTAAACCTAGCTACATTTTTACCATGTCCTCTGGCAATGAATTTCAAACCCTGATGTAAATAAGTGAAAAAATACTTGCATTCTGTATGCCTGGTGGAAACAAAATCCCAGAAACACTAAGAACAGAAGAACAGAAGAAAATGCCATACTGGGTCAGACCAAGGGTCCATCAAGCCCAGCATCCTGTTTCTAACAGTGGCCAATCCAGGCCATAAGAACCTGGCAAGTACCCAAAAACTAAGTCTATTCCATGTAACCATTGCTAATGGCAGTGGCTATTCTCTAAGTGAACTTAATAGCAGGTAATGGACTTATCCTCCAAGAACTTATCCAATCCTTTTTTAAACACAGCTATACTAACTGCACGAACCACATTCTCTGGCAACAAATTTCAGAGTTTAATTGTGTGTTGAGTAAAAAAGAACTTTCTCCGATTAGTTTTAAATGAGCCCCATGCTAACTTCATGGAGTTCCCCCTAGTCTTTCTACTATCCGAAAGAGTAAATAACCGATTCACATCTACCCGTTCTAGACCTCTCATGATTTTAAACACCTCTATCATATCCCCCCTCAGTCGTCTCTTCTCCAAGCTGAAAAGTCCTAACCTCTTTAGTCTTTCCTCATAGGGGAGTTGTTCCATTCCCCTTATCATTTTGGTAGCCCTTCTCTGTACCTTCTCCATCGCAATTATATCTTTTTTGAGATGCGGCGACCAGAATTGTACACAGTGGGGCGGATTTTAAGAGCCCTGCTCGCCTAAATCCGCCCAAATCCGAGCGGATTTAGGCGAGCAGGGCCCTGCGCGCCGGTGAGCCTATTTTACATATTTTACATATTTTACATATTTTACATATTTTACATAGGCTCACCGGTGCACGCAGACCCCGGGACTCGCGTACATCCCGGGGTTCTCCGAGGGGGGCGTGTCGGGGGCGGGCCCGGTCGTCGCGGCGTTTAGGGGGTGTGTCGGCAGCGTTTTGGGGGTGGGTCCGGGGGCGTGGTTACGGCCCGGGGCGGTCCGGGGGCGTGGCCGCGCCCTCCGTACTTGCCCCCAGGTTGCGTCCCGGCGCGCTAGCGGCCCGCTGGCGCGTGGGGATTTACGTCTCCCTCCGGGAGGCGTAAATCCCCGACAAAGGTAAGGGGGGGTTTAGACAGGGCCGGGCGGGTGGGTTAGGTAGGGGAAGGGAGGGGAAGGTGAGGGGAGGGCAAAGGAAAGTTCCCTCCGAGGCTGCTCCGATTACGGAGCGGCCTCGGAGGGAACGGGGGTAGGCTGCGCGGCTCAGCGCGCGCCGGCTATACGGAATTGATAGCCTTGCGCGCGCCGATCCAGGATTTTAGCGGATACGTGCGGCTACGCGCGTATCTACTAAAATCCTGCGTACTTTTGCTTGCGCCTGATGCGCCAGCAAAAGTACGCCTATTCGCGCGGTCTGAAAATCTACCCCAGTATTCAAGGTGCGGTCTCACCATGGAGCGATACAGAGGCATTATGACATTTTCCGTTTTATTCATCATTCCTTTTCTAATAATTCCCAACATTCTGTTTGCATTTTTGACTGCCGCAGCACACTGCACCGACGATTTCAATGTGTTATCCACTATGACACCTAGATCTCTTTCTTGGGTTGTAGCACCTAATATGGAACCCAACATTGTGTAATTATAGCATGGGTTATTTTTCCCTATATGCATCACCTTGCACTTATCCACATTAAATTTCATCTGCCATTTGGATGCCCAATTTTCCAGTCTCACAAGGTCTTCCTGCAATTTATCACAATCTGCTTGTGATTTAACTACTCTGAACAATTTTGTGTCATCTGCAAATTTGATTATCTCACTCGTATTTCTTTCCAGATCATTTATAAATATATTGAACAGTAAGGTTCCCAATTCAGATCCCTGAGGCACTCCACTGTCCACTCCCTTCCACTGAGAAAATTGCCCATTTAATCCTACTCTCTGTTTCCTGTCTTTTAGCCAGTTTGCAATCCACGAAAGGACATCGCCACCTATCCCATGACTTTTTACTTTTCCTAGAAGCCTCTCATGAGGAACTTTGTCAAACGCCTTCTGAAAATCCAAGTATACTATATATACCGGTTCACCTTTATCCACATGTTTATTAACTCCTTCAAAAAAGTGAAGCAGATTTGTGAGGCAAGACTTGCCCTGGGTAAAGCCATGCTGACTTTGTTCCATTAAACCATGTCTTTCTATATGTTCTGTGATTTTGATGTTTAGAACACTTTCCACTATTTTTCCTGGCACTGAAGTCAGGCTAACCGGTCTGTAGTTTCCCGGATCACCCCTGGAGCCTTTTTAAATATTGGGGTTACATTTGCTATCCTCCAGTCTTCAGGTACAATGGATGATTTTAATGATAAGTTACAAATTTTTACTAATAGGTCTGAAATTTCATTTTTTAGTTCCTTCAGAACTCTGGGGTGTATACCATCCAGTCCAGGTGATTTACTACTCTTCAGTTTGTCAATCAGGCCTACCACATCTTCTAGGTTCACCGTGATTTGATTCAGTCCATCTGAATCATTACCCATGAAAACCTTCTCCATTACGGGTACCTCCCCAACATCCTCTTCAGTAAACACCGAAGCAAAGAAATCATTTAATCTTTCCGCCATGGCCTTATCTTCTCTAAGTGCCCCTTTAACCCCTCGATCATCTAACGGTCCAACTGACTCCCTCACAGGCTTTCTGCTTCGGATATATTTTAAAAAGTTTTTACTGTGAGTTTTTGCCTCTACAGCCAACTTCTTTTCAAATTCTCTCTTAGCCTGTCTTATCAATGTCTTACATTTAACTTGCCAATGTTTACTACAGTGATTAAAAACAGGGAAAGACAGACTAAGGCCCTCATTTTCTAAAGTATCGCAGGCCTGCGATACTTTAGAAAACTGCGCTAATGGGGGGCATGGGTCGAAGCAGGGGGGGCAGTCCTGCGCTAGAAGGTGTAGCTATTGGGCGCGAAGTAGGACGCGAAAAGGCCCTTACCTTTTCGTCATCCGTGGCATCTTTGCGGAATCGGCCCCGGTGACGCCCTGACTCCTCCTCTTCTGGGGACAACTCCGCCCCGATTTAGGTAGCGCAGGCTATCGTAGGCTTGCGCTAACAGCTCAAGCCTGCGATAGCCTTGGTAAATAAGGCCCTAAGAGAGCCAGCCTGTGTTTTTATCTCATCCATGCCTGACTACCTTCTATGGTTCTGAAAGGACAGCAAAAAGCAGGCTTCAGCCACATCAGAAGTCAGAACAGAAAGGATTCATCTCCTGTTATTTCAGAGAAAGCAGGACTCATAGAATAAAAAAATCGAACAAGAACAAAGAAAGTGCACTGAGGAAGTTGTATTTGTACCTTTAGAACCAGCCAGGTCTGCAGGGAAGGGAAAAAGGAAGTGACATCAGCACAGATCTCCAGTAATGTAAATCATTTTGAGAAAACTAGGACAAAAGTATTAAAACCATTGCGAGCCTATATGTGAGCAAGCCTTGAGCAATCCCTTCATATAATTTTTATTTCAAAACAAAGCTTTAAAAAAGTTTTAGAGGATAAAGTTGAATAGTGTTTCACAGAAGCAGTTGGAAAAATCTATGGGAGGTCAAGGAGTTGCACCATTCAGTTGGTACCACAAGGTTCCACATGTCAATAGTTCCCCTGTGACAGATTAATTTGCATGGACACTGAAATTAGCTTCAAGAAAACCTCGTGCTTAATTTTTTTTTTTTAAAAGGCTGTGGAAGTATCAAGGAGCAATAAGTTGACTATGTTTCATAAAAAGTTAGTGCTGTGTTTAATAAAAATTTTAACTGGATGATATTAATTGTCACACTTCTTCCATCTTAAGGAGGTTATAAAGGAGTCCAATAAGAAGTGTTTAAGGATATATTAGCACTATGTGAGGAAATATTTTCTGTTTTGTGGCCTCATCCAGGGAAGTAATCCTCCTTGTGGGAAAAAGCCACGTGCAGAAAGAGACTGGTCTTGTGCAGAGGCAGGAGCTTACAGCTGGCGCTCTGCCTTGGAATCAGGGAAAAAGGAGAACACCGTTTGAGACAGAAATAGTGGGAAGAGAGAGAGAAAATCTATCATTGTTAAAGTCTGAGCAAGTCAAAGAGTGGAGAAGATTGTGAAAATAAGAAAACCCACTGTCAAAGTAAGGAAGAAATGCAAAGTTAAAAAATATTTAAATGAACAGGAACGTGGAATTTACCTGTTCTGTTCAGGAGTGAATTACCAGTTAAAATGTTACTGGGAAAACTGTAAAGTCAAGATTCCAAACAGGAGGGGAGAATGAAGTGCATGATTGTGGCATAGCTGAATTTAGTTAGTCCCAGAGCGAAACTTTTCTGCCAGAGGGGACAAAGCTGGACTGAACCAGTAAGAAGTGACTTTACCCCATTTTGCCTTGTATATACTAAGATGTAATTCAAAAGACATTAAGTGGGACAATTAATTTTTTTTTTTTTTTTTTACCAATCCAAGCAAAAAGCCAGACCTAAGGTGTTGCATGTCCCATCCGCGCTCGACCCACGCCCGGGCCTGCTCACATCACTGGCTCCTCCACAGGTCCAGAGTCATCCTCCCCTGCAGCAGCAGTGAGCACCACTAGGCCTCGGCGTCCCACGGCGGCGGTCGCTGGGCCTTCCACCTCCAGCCAGGCCTCATGGCAGGGCTCGGCGTCCTCTGTGGCATTGGCCCCACCCTTATGCATGCGCATGCAGGCTGCCCGGCCCCTTAAAGGGCCAGGGGTGGATCCCAGCTCCGCGGCGCGCCCTGATTAAGCTCAGCATAAAGGAAGTCCCTGCCATCACTTCCTTGCCTTGGCAATCGGGTCAATCACGCTGTGATATCTAGTTTGCCTCTACGTTCCAGTCTTTGTTTCCAGTCTTGTTCCAGTCCTGTTCCAGTCTCATTCCAGACCTATTCCAGTGTCCTTCTGTTCTAGCATCCTTCTGTTCCAGTGTCCTTCTGTTCCTGCATCCTCCTGTTCCTGCGTCTCCCCAGGTAGTACCTTTTGGACTGTCTTCTTGGTACTGATCTCTGCCTGTTCTTGACTACGTTGATTGCCACCTGGATTTGACCTTTGCCTGTTTCCTCGACCACGTCTGCATGCTGCCTGGAACCGACTTCTGCCTGAACTTTGACCACGTCTGCAAGCAGCCTGGAACCGACCTCTGCTTGCCTGACTACCCACGGACTGATCTCTGGAACCTGACCTTTGCTTTGGTTGACTACCCATGGACTGACCACTGATATTTGACCCCTGCTTTGGCCGACCACGCTATCCTGATTCTGGCTCTGATTCTAGCCTTTCATTCCGAGATTCTCTTTTGGCCCTCTCTAGCACCCCGGACTCATAGCCTGAATATCGACCGTGCACCCTTGACCGTGGTGGGCACACCATGAACTTTCTCTCAAGGAGATCCTGCAACGCCCACTTAAGACCAGGCCGTCTGGTAACCAAGGGCTCAACCCAAGGGAACCCCGGGTTGGTAGTGGCGAAGCTCCAGCTAGTCTCTGTCTCCTCCTGTGCTCCGCCTCCTGGTGGCAGGCACTCTCTGAGTCCAACCAGGGAGCCTACCAATCCTGCACTAGGCCAAGGATCCACCTCCTGGTGCAACAGGTTGCCAAGGCCATGGACTCGGCAGAGTCTCCTGCCATACAGACCATTCCGGGTCTAGCCGTAATGATCCAAGAACAATGTCGAGCCATAGAGACTCTAGCATCTTCAGTAGAAGAACTCCACTCTCAAATTCAGGATGCTATAAGGGCCAATCCCACAGGCCTGACCTCTACCCTGCTACTGAGAGCATCACTGGCACTGCCAGCTCCTCCTCATTTCAATGGAGATCCACACCTCTGCCGAGGCTTCCTTAATCAGTGCTTCATGCAATTTGCCCTTCAGCCATCTTTGTTCCTGAAGAGTCAACAAAGATAACCTTTATCCTCTCTCACCTAGAGGGGAAGGCCCTGGCATGGGCTTCTCCACTTTGGGAGCATTCCGACCCCATTCTCACTCAACTATCCTAGTTCATCACCGCCTTCAAGCAGACCTTTGAAAATCCTGGTCGTCAGGTAGTTGCGGGTCATCATCTTCTCCACCTCCATCAAGGCTGAAGATCCCACTCTGAGTTTACGGTGGAATTCCGGACCCTAACCACAGAACTGGGATGGCAAGAGGACTGCCTCCGGGCACTCTGTCTAGAGGGTCTATCTCCCACTCTCAAAGATAAACTCACTGTCCTTGAAATTCCAATATCTCTAGAGGACTTGATTTCCCTCGCTGGGAAAATTGATCATCGCTTCTGACAATGGCACCATGAGGTGAAAGCATCCCGGCCTGCTCAACACCCAGCATGTGCCCCAAGCCCTCAGTTGAAGGCTCTACCGGCACCACCTCCATCCACCGAAGAACCCATGCAGGTCAACCATGGGCGGTTGTCACCTGAAGAGCGTCTTTGGCACAGAAAGCAGGGCTTTTGCCTTTACTGTGGTGCTTCTTGTCATCTGAGGCAATCCTGTCCGGTCCATCAGAAAAACTTCAAGGCCTAAGCCCGGCGGGGGTCCCGAGCTTGGGTGCTACTGTCACGCCCCCCAACTGTTACTTCCAGTTTCCCTCTCCTTGGAATCCCGTTCCTTCGCTACTACTGCTCTGATTGACACAGGAGCCAGTAGCAGCTTCATCATGGATGATATCGTCAACCACTTGAAAATTCCTGTGCAACTCCTAGAGTGCCTCTCCGCATCACATCTATCCAAGGGGAACATCTCTCCGGATGCATCACGCATCGCACGGTAGCTTTCCGCCTCACCGTGGGAACACTCCACGAGGAAGAAATATCGTATATCTTGAAACACTCCACTCACCCAGTCATACTGAGCCTCTCTTGGCTCCAAACGCATGGACCCCAATTTGACTGGCAATCCCTCTAGCTGGTTCAATGGGGCCCGCAATGCCAGAAACATTGTTTAAAGCAAGTTTCACCAGCAGTGACCAACTTGAAGACCAGCACCCTTGCTGGCCTTCCGGCCCAGTACTCTGACTTCGAGGATGTATTTTCAAAACAAAAAGCAGACACACTACCTCCACTCTGACAGTATAACTGTCCTATCAAACTCCTACCTGGCACTGCACCTCCCAAGGGTAGGACATGTATTTATTTATTTAAAAGATTTTGTATACCGTCATTCGTTGTTACATCACAACGGTTCACAAAGAATTAACATCTAAAAAGCAAGACATTTTCAATAGTTACATGATAAAATACAATTGTAAAAACATTTAAAATTAATAAAAAACAAAAGAAATCAACAGTAATATATTATACTCAAAGGAATTAGCTCAGGTACTAGATGTATAGGCTTGCTCAAAGAGCCACGTCTTTAGACCTTTCTTAAATTTCTTACAATCACTTTCGAGCCATAGTTCAGTTGGTAAAATGTTCCATGTGTTAGGACCTGCTATAGAGATAACTCTCTCTCTTACAAAATGTAGATGTGCAATATGTAATGATGGGACTGAGAGGAGACCTTTATTAGCTGATCTTAAAAACGGTGTGGTATATGCATGCAGATCGAGAAATTCAACCAATCTGTTTTATGACCGTAAATTGATTTTTGAATAATGCAGCAAATTTTATTTAGGATCCTTTGTGTGATAGGAAGCCAATGTAATCTAATCAGAATTGGAGTATTATGTTCACGTCTGTTACAGTTTGTAAGAACCCGTGCTGCCGCATTTTGTAATACCCTAAGAGGTCGAAATGTTGTTTGTGGAAGTCCTAACAGGAGAGAATTGCAATAATATAGAGATGAAAATATCAGAGCCTGTAAAATAGTTCGGAAGTCATTAGGATCTAATAAAGGTTTAAGCCATCGCAGAACTAAGAGCTTATAATAGCCATCTCTTATTTTCATAGAAATATGTTTTTTGAAATTCAGTTCACAATCAATTGTTATTCCTAAATCCCTGACTGAATCAACTAAATCAATTCTAACGTTATTTGATAACGCAAATATTTTTTTGTTGTCGGGTATAGATTTTCTCTCAAGGAGGATGAGTTCAGTTTTATCCATATTAATGGCAAGCTTCATATGCATCAGTAACTGTTTGACAGCAGTAAGATAGATTTTTATTTCTTTGAAGGATTGTTCAATGGTATCGGTAATGGGAATGAGAATTTGTATATCGTCTGCATAAACGTAAAAATTCAAGCTGAGGCCTGCTAAAAGATGACAAATTGGTAATAAATATATATTAAACAGGGTGGCTGATAATGCCGAGCCTTGTGGAACTCCAGTGTTAAGCTCGTATTCTTCGGAAATTAAGTTCCGATTTTTAACCTGAAAAGATCTTTGATTAAGGAAGGATGACATCCAGTTAAGGGTGGTATGTGCTAAACCAATTTCTTTTAGTCTACTTATTAGAATATCATGATTGACTGTATCAAACGCAGCCGATATGTCAAGTAGAATAAGATGAAATTTCTGACCTGTCTCAAAACCTTTTAGAACAGTATCTGTGAGTGATAATAATAAAGTTTCTGTGTTGAGGTGTTGCCTGAAACCAAATTGATTCGGGAACATGATATTGTTTTCCTCCAAATGTTCAGATAATTGCTTGTATACAACTTTTTCTAGTATTTTAGCTATAAATGAAAGATTTGAGATAGGTCTGTATTTAGATATTACTTCTGGATCAAGATTTGTTTGTTTTTTAATTGGTTTAATTATAGCAGATTTTAATATCTTAGGGATATATCCTTCTTTTAGTGATAGATTCACAATCTTCGCTATTGATGGGGCAATAATGGATGCTATTGGTTTCAGGGCAGAGGGTGGTATTGGATCTAATGGGTGTATAGCAGGGTTTAATTTTTTTTATCACACTTTCAATTTCAGCAGTGGAGGTCTCATCGAAGGAAGACCATTCTGGTACATCTCTTTTTATAATTTTAATATCTTGGTTGATAATACTGGGTATTGAAGCAACAATGTTCTCTACTTTTTTCTTAAAGAAGAGCGCAAAATCATTGCAATTAGATTTGTTTAGAATGGTTGATTCGTTGTTTGAAACTTTTGTTAAATTTTTTACTAGAGTAAACAAGGCTCGAGGATTATTATTGAAGTTTTCCAATTTAGTTTTGTAATATTGGCTTTTTGTTTCATTAATCAAATTTTTATATTTAAGGTGGGATCTGTATATTTATAGTGTTTGATTGTTTTTTGTTTTTCTCCATTGTTTCTCAAATTTCCTTAATGTGGTTTTTGCTTTGTGTAAGGTATCATTATACCAGGGTTGGGAAAGTTTAGTCATTTTTATAGTTTTAGTTTTTATCGGATTAATGTCGTCAGCAATCTTATTTGTCAGTGAGGTCCAAGAGGAGATGGTATTTTGAGAATTAATTAAATCAAGGGAGATTATTCACTTTCACTTCCAGAGACCCAGGCGACATCCGGATACATCAAAGAGAACCTCGAGAAAGGGTCCTCCATCTTTCTTTGTCAAAAAGAAATCAATTACCCTTATCAGCAAGTTATTTGATCGTCTACAAGGAGCCTAGATCTTCACAAAACTCGATCTACGAGGAGCGTACAACCTTGTACGTATCCAGCCTGAGGACGAATGGTAGACCGCTTTCAACACCAGGGATGGTCACTACAAGTATATAGTGATGCCTTTCGGCCTCTGTTATGCCCCTGCAGTGTTCCAAAGCCCGATGAATGAAATCCTCCGAGACCTACTCTATTCATTCGTTAGTCGTATACCTAGATGACATCTTGATATTCTCTAAAGACTTAGTCTCATCGCTCCCATGTCAAAACTGTTCTCTAACGCCTCAGAGAGAATCATCTGTGCGCGAAACTAGAGAAATGCATCTTTGAGCAGAATCGTCTTCCCTTCCTGGGATATATTATTTCCAACAAGGATTTACAATGGATCCTGAAAAGCTTCAAGGGATTCGTGACTGGCCCCAGCCAGTAGGCCTCCATGCCTTACAAAGATTCCTTGGATTCACGAATTACTATAGAAGCTTTATCGCCAATTATTCTACATTACCTGCTCCACTTACTGTGATGACCAAGAAAGGAACCAACCTAAGGCTCAAGACCATTCCATGACCTAAAAGAAGCCTTTTGTTCAGGTCCCTGTCTACGACACCCCGACCCAAGCCGCCCATTTGTCATTGAAGTAGACGTGTCCGCCATCGGAGCCGGGGCAGTGTCGAGTCAGTATTCCTCCAAAGGTACATTGGTGCCATGTTTGTTCTACTCCCATAAATTTTTGCCTGTGGAGCAAAATTATACAATTGGAGACTGTGAACTCCTAGCCATCAAACTGGCACTCCAGGAGTGGCATCCTTGGCTAAAGGGTGCCCAACACAAATTTACTATATTCACGGATCACAAGAATCTGGAGCACCTTAAAGAAGTGCAATTGTTAAATCCAACACAAGCCCGATGGCACTTTTCTTCGAGAGATTCAATTTCGAGCTGTGCTATGGACCGGCCTCAAAGAACCTCCGCGCAGATGCACTCTCGTGCTCCCTCGAGCCAGAGGACATGCCAGACATCCCAAATCACATCTGGCTTTTGTGTCCCTTGCGGTCACCACCATGGTACCTGCAGGAAAGACGGTAGTTCCACGCTGACTACGTGAACATGTCCTCTGTTGGGCTCATGATTTGAAGCTAGCGGGACAATCTGGTCGTGCCAGGACCCTGGAGATGTTAAGGCGCTTCTACTGGTGGCCCAGCATGGTGTCTGATTCCCACAACTACATTGATTCATGCCCTGTATGTGCGCAAAAAAAGCCCCCTACGGGTCGGTCATGGGGACTTCTCCTACCACTTCCAGCGCCCACTGAACCCTGGTCCAGTATATTAACCGATTTCATCACCGACCTGCCTCCTTCCCAAGACAACACTGTCATTTGGCAGATATTATAACACACTCCCTTGTAGCTGAGTAGATAGAGTTCCCAGTGAGCAGTAGAGAGAGGATAGATATCAACAGTCTGTGATCCTCGGCAGAGGAGACCCATTCCATAATGGTGGTGTAGGGCCCAATGCAGATGGACAGCGAGGAGCTGTAGATGGACAGATTGGGAGAAGTAGTACTCACTCTCTGTAGCTGATAGGTCGTGTTCCAGCAGGCTGAAAAACTGGACAACATTCACAATGGAGAACCTTTCTGCCAAGCATCACAGACTGAAGCCATCAAAAGGGGTTCACAATAATTGTTAAGAGAATACTTTGTATTTTTTATGGCTGGAAGTCTAACTGTTCAAATAAATACTTTCTGGAAAACTTACTTTTATAACCTCTTTATCCTGATTATTATATAAAACATAAGGACGTCTTAGTTTTTACACTTTTTCCAGATCAAATATAACTAATTAAGATATGTACTACAATGACAAATTACTTCTGTGTTTGTAATAGCCAATGATAAAAATCATTCATTCTTATGCAATTTCCAAACAATATTCTTAAATTATCTCTTTGGTACCACCAAGAGTGGATCTAACCTATATTTTCAGTTCCTGACAGGAGAGTGAAAAATATTTGGATTTCATTAGGCAGTTGGAGACCCTTCTCAGGAAAGTTATCTGAGAAAAGGAATTGCTCCATCCTGGAGAGACATAGTCAGTCATGTTGTATCAGCTGGTTAGAGGTGCCCCACACTCCAATAGATGATTATGCATCTGAGGCTATGAGAGAGGAAGACTACCCCCCCACCCCCAGAGAGATCCTGGATGAAGAAGAGCAGGAGGACATGTCAGGCCTTAGTTGGAGCAAGGAAAACTCCTGAACCACCAGTCAGAACTTTGGCCCAGGTAAATGAAATAGCAGGTTTGACAGAGTCACTGAAGCAAATGCAAGGGGATAACCTCCCTGAAGGCCCATTGCAGCACTACCCCACCACCAGCAAAGGAGCCTATGGTGAGGGCTGAATCAGTGAACCAAGATAAGGGCCTGCAAGTTGTATTTGAAAGGCTATGCTAGGAGATTGCATCCTTGAAAAAAGCCCTAGTGTCAAGGAGATGATTGATCCTCAGAGACAGGATTTCCTGAAACTCCCCTCCCCCAAAACTTGTTAAGACTCATGAATTATGAAGCTAGTACCACTGAAGCAATTAAGCCTATGAATTGCTACCATTGTGAAGGAGAAGGCTGTTCAGTTTAGAGAAAAGACGACTTGGGTGGGGGGGGGGGGAATATGATTGATGTCTACAAAATCATGAAAGGACTTGAATGGGTAAATGTGAAGAGGTTATTTACTCTTTCAGATAATATTGAGACTAGGGAGCACTCCATGAAGTTAGTAAGTAGCACATTTAGAACAAATTGGAGAGAATTATTTTTCATTCAATGCACAATTAAGCTCTGGAATTCATTGCCTGAGGATGTGGTTAAAGCAGTTGGTATAGCTGGATTTTAAAAGGTTTGGATAAGTTCCTGGAGGAAAAGTCTCTAAACTGCTATTAATCAAGTTGACTTACGGGCGGATTTTAAAAGCCCTGCTCGCGTAAATCCGCTGGATTAACGCGAGCAGGGCCTTGCGAGCCGGCGCGCCTATTTTCCATAGGCCGCCGGCGCGCGCAGAGCCCTGGGACGCGCGTAGATCCCGGGGTTTTTCGAAGGGGGCGTGTCAGGGGCGTGTCGGGGGCGGGGACCGGATGAAGCGGCATTTCGGGGGCGGGGCACGGCATTTAGGGGGCGGGACCGGAGGCGGGGCGCGGCCTGGGGGCGTGGTCCAGGCCTCCGGACCAGCACCCGGGGTCGGAAGACGGCGCGCCAGCAGTCCGCTGGCACGTGTAGATTTACATCTGCTTCTCGCAGGCGTAAATCTAGGGACAAAGGTAAGGGGGGGTTTAGATAGGGCCGGGGGGGTGGGTTAGGTAGAGGAAGGGAGGGGAAGGTGAGGGGAGGGCGAAAGAGAGTTCCCTCCGAGGCCGCTCCGATTTCGGAGCGGCCTCGGAGGGAACGGAGGCAGGCTGCGCAGCTCGGTGCGCGCAGGCTGCCCAAAATCGGCAGCCTTGCGCGCGCCGATCCAGGATTTTAGAGGATACGCGCGGCTATGCGCGTATCTTATAAAATCCAGCGTACATTTGTTTGCGCCTGCTGTGCAAACAAAAGTACGCGATCGCGCTTTTTTAAAAAATCTACCCCTTAGAGAATAGCCACTGCTATTATTGGCATCAATAGCATTGGATCTACTTACTGTTTGGGTATTTGCCAGGTACTTGTAGCCTAGATTGGCTACTGTTGGAAACTGGATGCTAGGCTTGATGGATCCTTGGTCTGACCCAGTATGGTAATTTCTTATGTTCTTATGCTCTAACTGCTGGATGCCAGAATTAGGAGTCTATCTCACCCTAGTGGCTAGGAAGAAGAATCAATCAGTTCAGATGTGTTTAGACTACAGGACTTTTAATAAGAGAACTATTCTGGATCAGTATATGCTGCTGAGAGAGATGATGTACTGATTTGCTTGACCGGAAGCAAATAGTTCTCTGTACTAAATCTGAAAAGTGGGTAATCCCAGATATCCTTGGAAAAAAGTGACAAGGAAAAAACAGTCTTAATCTACCATTGAGGTTTTACCGGTTTGAACATATCCACCAAGGGATCACAGGGATCCTAGTACTTTCCAAAGGCTTATGAAAAAGACTGCAGGGGACATGAATTTCCTGGAAGTGTTGGTGTAACTGAATGGTACATAACAGAGAGAGTAAATCCCCTACCAGAAATAACATGCAGTATATAATTGTAGGGGCATCAATAATCTATTCATAGAGTTACCTCATCCATTAACACATAGGGCCAGATTTTAAAAAGGTTACGTGTGCCGGGCCTATTTTCAAAAGGCCCAGTGACGCGCGAAAAGCCCCGGGACGTGTGTAAGTCCTGGGGCTTTACTAAAGGGGCGGGGCAGGGCCAGAGGCTCTAGGCACAGCGGCCATTTGCTGCTATGCCAGGGATCGTGCACCAGCAGTCGGCCGGCGCGTGCCTGCAAGGGCTGAAGTAAGTTTTGGAACAAAAGAAAGAATCAAAAAAGGTAGGGAGGAAAGGGCGGGAGAGGTAGGGGAAGGGAAGGTGGGGTAAGGAAATTCTCTCCGAGGAGGAAACGGGGGAAGACAGAGCAGCTCGGCACAGGCTTGGCGCACACAAGGTGCACAATTGTGCACCCCCTTGCGCGCGCCGACCCCCAATTTTATAACATGCGTGCACATGTTATAAAATCGGGCATATATGTGTGCGCGCCGGGTAGCGCGCACACATGTACGCCACACATGCTTCTTTTAAAATCTACCCCATAATGCACATATTTTCTCAAGTACACATCCTATTTATTGTTATTTTGCTTTACAATTTCCCACAAAAACTGTATACAATGACCATTTATACATAAATTCAAAATATATTATACAAGCACATATCTATGGACATATCAGATGGTATAAACCACCTTTATAACATTAGAACCACATCCCCCAATGTACTCATATCATAAATCCATATACATATTATCATCAACTCCCCCCCCCCCCACAGTCATTCCATCTCACCACTCATATATCATACTATACATTCATCATACACATTTAAAACCCCCATAAAAATAATTCCCACTTCCCAACAGGGACCCTTGTTTTGCCCTCCCGGGCTTCCTCAGGGGTTTTCTGCACCTTTCTTCAATATCCACACATCAATATCTTCTACAGAAATGGGTTCCACGATGCTATAATCATATCCATGCCTATACACTGCACCTAAAACATACATCAATAATTATTACCCCCTTATTTTTAATATATCAAAAAGCATTTTTCTTTATTATATCCATAAACCAGTTACCTCACATCTTCTTTATTTCCATATAATCTTGTATTCACCTCCTCCTATAACTCTTTCAACGCAAACTGCCTCTGCACAGAAAATATATCAAAAGTCATCCCTCACCCGAACTGAACATATTACCATCAATATCCTCAATATTTAACCCTCCAACTATACCTACCATGTTTTTTTCACTGTTGATAACTTCACCATTCACAGATGCCTACATTCGCAGCAGCCCGGCCATATTAATTTTTCAAACCACAATCACCCTTCTACTCCAAAACAGTAAAACACGACATCAATAACTTTCCAAAAAGTCCAAAGTCATTCACAATCTTTCCACACAATATTAACCAAATATATATGTTATATGTTTTTTCAATGTTATATGTAAGGGTTCTGCCCAATTGTTCCTGTTTAACTGTAAACCGATGCGATGTGTAAACGGTTATCGGTATAAAAGAAACTTTAAATAAATAAATAAATAAATATATGTTTTATACGATCCCCAACAATCCTCAAACACAATAACAACACCTTCTTTCCAGGCACCTCGGCCCCACCACGTTACCATACGTGATGATGTTATTAAATATGACGTTCAACGAATCATTATAAATCTCTCCAGCTCCCGCCCTCCTAAACTCATATCCAATCAAAGTGCTCCATAACAAACCCAACCCTCACCACAGCTTATACATAATCAATCCCATGTAAATACAAGGCAGTATAGAATTTTACAGTGATCAAACCCAACTCCACCTTATACTATCAGCTAGATCCCTCAAGCATAAAATGCTTCCCACTCCACATCATTATTCAAACCCCATGGTTGAGATGTTCTCCACCAAAAAATAAATTTCTGCTCCATTCGCCACAATATATGGGTCTCTTCACCCTTATATTCACTACTTACTTGAAAAATCACAAAACATTTCATGTCATCAACCTGATGTTTAGCCATATTCCAATGAGACACAAATGGGGGCCCCCTCCCTTTGAACACCCAAGTTGCTCTTATGCTCAATAATTCTAAGCCATTGATGCAGAGAGCAGTGCTGGAGCTGAATCAAAGTAAAGTATCCAACTTGATTGGTTAGGGGTAGTAACCACCGCAATAAACAAGCTACTCCAACTCTTATTTGTTTACCCTGTGCAATTCAATCCTTGTTGGTTGTTATCTAAATATGAATCCTCATTTCTTCATTCCCCCCTGCCATTGAAGCAGTGAGCTGTGCTGGATATATATTCCAAGTGAAGTATCAGGCTTAATTGATTTGGGGTAGTAACTGCCGCAATAAGCAAGCTACTCCCACTCTTATTTGTTTACCCAACCTGTGCAATTCAGTCCTTTTTGGTTGTTGTCTGAATATAAATCATCTTTTCTTCATCCCCTGCTGTTGAAGCAGTGAACTGCACTGGATATGTATTCCAAGTGAAGTATTAGGCTTAATTGATTTGGGGTAGTAACCACCACAATAAGCATGCTACTCCCACCTTATTTGTTTACCCAGCCTGTGCAATTCAGTCCTTGTTGGTTGTTGTCTGACTATAAATCCTCTTTTCTTCATTCACTCTGCCGTTGAAGCAGTGAGCTGCGCTGAATATGTATTCCAAGTGAAGTATCAGGCTTAATTGATTCGGGGTAGTAACTGCCACAATAAGCATGCTACTCCCACTCTTATTTGTTTACCCAGCCTGTGCAATTCAGTCCTTTTTGGTTGTTGTCTGAATATAAATCCTCTTTTCTTCATTCACCCTGCTGTTGAAGCAGTGAGCTGCACTGGATATGTATTCCAAGTGAAGTATCAGGCTTAATTGATTCGGGGTAGTAACCACCACAATAAGCATGCTACTCCCACCTTATTTGTTTACCCAGCCTGTGCAATTCAGGTTTGTTGATTGTTGTCTGAATATAAATCCTCTTTTCTTCATTCACCCTGCTGTTGAAGCAGTGAGCTGCGCTGTATATGTATTCCAAGTGAAGTATCAGGCTTAATTGATTTTGGGTAGTAGCTGCCGCAATAAGCAAGCTACTCCCACTCTTATTTATTTACCCAGCCTGTGCAATTCAGTCTTTGTTGGTTGTCTGAATATAAATCATCTTTTCTTCATTTCCCCCTGCCGTTGAAGCTGTGAGCTGCGCTAGATATGTATTCCAAGTGAAGTATCAGACTTATTTGGTTTGGGGTAGTAACCACAAAGGGCTACCCACTTGAGAGAAAAAGATGCATAAATGTTCCTACATCTGGAGTCAGTACTTTAAACCATCTGAATCTTCCTGTGCTAGATGAACACATGAAAGTGAAGCGGCTTTCAAAAGATAATTTACAGCTTAACACATACTCCTATAGGCCTTTGCAGACAGCTGATTGTCCTATACTTTGCATACAAATGCTAGGCTGGATAGATTAGCTGCAGTTTTGTATGACGTATGAGACCTGTTGTCTTTGCTAGTCAAACATTGTCTGATCCAGAGAAGAAATATCCAGTTCACCAATTGGAATTCCTAGTGTTGAAGTGGTCTGTGGTAGACAAGTTCCACAACTACCTATATGATGCTAAGTTAAAACTTAAAAACCTGGCTTTTCAAAAAAGCCTACTATTATTGAACTGAGTCCTTTGCTTTGCATTCTAGTTTAATCCCACAGACACTCATACTCTGATATTTATTCCTATTATACAAAGTTTTTTACATGGATTTGTATTCTTTCAGTTTTAATGTTTTAATGTAAAGCAATATGCTGAATTAATGTTTGAATGTAAACCGAGGTGATGTTTCTTACATGCCCCGGTATATAAAAAAATCCGTAAATAAATAAATAAATAAATAAATAAATAAGTTCACTTTATGCAAAGACAATATCCCTTTTACATACATGTAACTCAATGCTACAGGACACAGATGATTTGTAGCCTTACAAGTAATTTTTAAAAGGAGTGTGTCCCATATATTGTGCATGCAAGTACCCACATATCATGAGAGAGAGAGAGAGAGACTCTATAAGAGAGACAATATGACACTCTCTTTATATCCCACTGTAACAGGAGCAATTTCAACTCAAGGTGGGTTTTGGTGAGGGGGGGGTGTTACAAGGGTCTACATACTCTTGTGTCCTGGGCAGACCAATATAACACTGCCCCCCCCCAAAAAAAAAGAAAAATCTACCCTGAGTTGAAAGTGCCCCTCTTACACTGGAATATATATACAGTGTCAGATTGTCTCTCTCTGTCTCTGTGTGTGTCTCTTTCTCTCCCCTCCCTCCCTCCTTCCCCTGGTGTTCAGGATCCCTCTGGCCCAAAATCCCCAGACATGTGCCTCATCAGGACCAGTAGTAAAGTTATGACTTGGTGTGCTTTGACATGTTCAGCCTTGCAAAATATGGGGTTGGATGCACAAGTCTTGGCCCCACCCCGGAATGCCCATACCGCACCCCTTTTATGCCTCCTTATTTTTTGGCACACGCATACTTCTTTGCTTCGTAAAATTCATGTTGTAGGTGCATGGCCCACATACACGTGTATGGGGACGTTTTTGCGTCAGCAGTGCTTTTAAAATCTGTATGTTAGCCATGTATGTCTTCAGCCTCAAGTACTGCCCTAGAAAAGCTAACATTGATGCTGATGCTTTATCACATAGGACCTATAACGAAGACCCATGGATACAAGTGCCGAAGAATAGAGTCAAGGCATTGTGTCACCTTATGGAGGTAGAAGCCATGACCTTTCTGGGAGTGTCTGCCACTGCTCTACCAGTGGCCTATACTAAAGTTGCCAGTTTAAAGGGGGAAGGTTTGCCCCAAGGAAATCTGATCTGAAACAGACCTAGAGAAGAGAGTCCAGCCTGTCTGCGGTTTGGAAAGCCAAGAAGTACCATAGACCTGCTACTTCAGTGGTGTTGCAATACCTACCCAGATGCAGCCCTTTATCTCAGAGAGTGGGAGCATTTGGTGATGTGTAAACACCCGGGCCGAGCAAGCTATTATCCGGAACGGTCACTTAGGTAGTCCAGTTGCTTCAAGCTTCATAGGGTTTCCTTTAAAATTGTTTGAGGGCTCACAGCTCATCAGATATAAACAAAGCCTAAGGTGTCTACACATTATAAAAAATGAATAATGTAAAAATACAACTACTTCAATATTATAGGAATTCATTTTATTTAACTGGCAAATCTGGGCATCTTCAACAGTTTCAAATTCAGGAAAAACAATGTTTTTGTTTCATCAATAAAAACAGTTAACAATACTAGTATTATAGATTAGCTATTTCTGTTCACTTTCAAAAATACTTAACAAAATACTTTTTAAATTCTCTGATTTAGAAACAGATTGATCAGAAACTGGTTTCTAGCAAGGACTTCACTTTCACAACAACATTAGATAAGTATAATTGAAATTAGCTATTTCTCTGTCTTACTCAGTGTAACTAATTACTTAATTCAATGATCACTATAAGAATTGATCCTTTGTGGTATTTTTCTGTTGTTTTAGGTTGCTTCAGGGTTTTTCATTGACAGTAAGGAAATGATTTCCAGGTAAGGTAAGTGTTTAGTATTCTATGTGTATAATCTTTGTCTAACATGTTTGTCTTTCTTCTCTTGTGTATATTCAGCTACTAACCACATTTATACTAAACAACGTGTAATTGAAGAAATCTTTAGTGTTTTGCACACTTTCATAACTAAATGATGTTGCACTTATCTCTTTTTCTCTTGAGTGGCTGGTAGGGGATAGGGCTTGCGAACGCCAGCAAGAGAGCATGGCAGTAGGAATCGTGGAAGATGGGATGCTTTAGAGACTGGTTGGTGGAGCTGGTGCTTGCTGTTTGATAACATAGCCAGGAACTCTGGATCTCCCCTCTTGACCATGTAGTCTCTGGATATAGTATTCATTCTTTCCTACTACACTACTTTTACATAAATTAACAAAAAAACACTGTCTTCTTATCACCATCAATCTTCCGCATCCTAGTATGTTACCCCGTGTGTGGGTGTTTCCACCATCTTATTATACTTTCTGTCTAGCTAATAAAGAAAAACAAAAGATAATCATTTCACCCCTATCTAAATACAAGGAGAGCTAAGGAATGAGTGTGAGACAGAGTTTGACTTGTGTGCAGTATACAGAACAATGAGGGTTCAGATCACCAAACTTGTTTATCTCTTCATTCATACAATTTCATATTAGCTCAATTTAGATATAGTTTAGGCATAACAGTCATTCTCTTTTTCAGTATCTCTTTCAACATATACTTTGTTTCCTCTGTATTTGTTGGGTTTTTTTTCTCAAGGATAATGTTTCAGAGATAAGGAACTTATAAGTTCTTATGTACTCAACTACATATTTAACTGTGATCACTTTTTTGAATAACAGTCTTAAAGACTAGTTTTCTTCTTCACACCTCTTCTAATTTTAATTTCCTTTAGCCAGAATTCCAAAGTAGACTTCACTTAAGCAACAACAATCTTTGTCTATAAGTTGTGGGTTGGCTTTAAGAGGAAATCTAAGTATTTAATAACTTGGGTGTGACTGACTTTAATTGATGCTTTCTTTCATAAAAATAATCAGAATTCTCTCATTCAGACTTTTCTTACACTCAGCTATCTGCACAGCGCAACTGATTATTAATTATTAGCTGACATTTTCTGTCTTACCTGTGCCAGTTTTAAATAATATACCACAGGCTTTCATCCACATTCACACACACTTCTCAGTATTTTATATATGCTTTTACTGTTTCTTTTACATAAATAGGGCCTTTGTGAAAGGATTAGGCAGCACGGCTTTTCTCTGTCATTTCCACAGTGCAGTACTTCTCAGCTCAACTGTCACAGACAGGAATTTTCTGACAGGGCTGATGTCACTGAAGGGAATAGTTCTTACATTATTCAGAAATTATATTTATGTTCCTAGTAACCAATTCAAACCATCTTGGCTCAATTTAGTAGGCTGGGAAATTATTTTTAATTATTTTAAATTTCTTTTTTGATATGGAATATTAAATCAAAATTGTGCTTTGACTATTTTTAAGATTATTACACTGACCAGATTACCTGATGCTTGTAGGTAAACATTGTGTCATCAAGAAACTGCCAACGTGTCTCTATGGAGATAGCATAAGAATCTTCAGGTTTCCTCTTCTCAGACGTTCTCTGAGAAGAGGAACATCTCACCTATGTTAGACGTAGAATTACCAAAATGCCATAAATAAAGCAGAAACATGGTGTATTAGTGTCCTGCGATAAAAAATGGGCGGGGTTAGGGAATATTATACTACATTTCGTATGTAAATTTCACAACTCGCAATACTTTATCACATTCTACAATGCAATATTGCATCGTGTGTTGCAATATCACCTCGAGTGATGCAATATCATGTCGCGCATCGATTTACAACTGACGCATTATTTTCTTTGTTTATATATACCAGTTTCCTGCAGCTGCCTCATTGAGGGTGTGTCAGGCATAGGAGAGAGAGGAGATGAGGTAAGTTGTTAGTTGGTTGGAGTTTATTGGAGGTTCTTAATGATTTCTGAGTAAGTTTCCCTGTTTTGTGTTCTCATCGGTTTTCCTGTTCCTTTGTCTCTTGTCTTTATCTTTCTTAGTTTGTCTTGTTTGCCAGTTTGTCTTTGTGTGGTGGTGGAGATGGAGGCATGGAGGAGTGAGGAGTAGAAGAGGAGTGAGGAATGGTGGAGGAGTCTGGGGAAGCAAATACGCATGGGGATAACTTGCTGATGCAGGGGTTACTACCCTTAACCAATAAGCCTGATACTTTTGATGCAACTCAACACTGCTCTCTGCTTCAACAGCAAGGGATTATGGGGAATTGAATTCAAACAGCAACTAATGAGGGCCCAACTTTTATGGACTGGGAATATGTTAAGCATGGGGGAAACCTGCATAGCATGGCAGATGCTACTGTGGGCTTACTGGGCAGACTTGATGGACCATTTGGTCCTTTTCTGCTGTCATTCCTATGTTTCTATGCTTCTATAGTGGAGAACTAAGGATCTGGAGAGGATGGAATGTGGAAGGAGTGGGAAGAGAGAAGAGGAGAGGTGTAAGGAGAGGAGGAAGAGGAGGAGGGAGGAGAGCAGGAGTGGTTGAATGAGGAGAAGAAGTAAGAACAGAAGTAGAAATAGGGGGAGTAAGGGTTAGGAGACGGGGGGGGGGGGGAAGGGGAAGAGGATAGGAAGGCAAGTATGGCAGGAGGTGGACAGTAAGGTAAGGCTAGAAAGAGAGGGTGGGAGGCGTTGTCAGGGAAGGTGCAGAAGGGAGGAAGGGACGGGAGCAAGAGTGAGGAAAATGACACCTCTCTGGCAACCCACTCATCTGGCAGCCAGGCAAGAGCTCAGCCTTGACTTCGTGCATATAAGTTCAACATTGAGGACAACAAGCTTGTCATCACTTGGGTCCTGGAACATTACAACTTACTATTTGGAAACCAGGCAATGAAGATGTCCAGGGCAGCCAAGGGCCAGATATGGTGCACCATCACCCAGGTCATATCCCCGGTGCAGCAGAATAAAGAGGACCAGAGAGCAGGTGGCCCACTGCTAACAAAATTAAAGACCCAGCTGAAAAACAAGGTGGCAAACTGCAACAGATATAAACGCCAGATGGGTGGAGGAGTCCTTTACTCGATAGTCCTCATGCCGATGGAGGAGCACCAGATTCAATGGCTGGGACTGGACATATTTGAGGGGATGGATGGGTCCCTGGACATGGTGCAAGCTGGGGCTGGAAAGTTCACATCACCTACAAATGTCAAGTCTGCTACAGATGTCTACATATTTTCACATAAGATGCTCACATTGATTGATGCAAAGTGCTCATCTTATGCCAAACAGTATATGTGCATCCATACTTATGTCTTCTTCTTTGTTTCTACAGCTCTCACCCAAAAAATCCCGAGTTCCAGCTGCGAAGCCCCAGGGACATGCAGCACAGCCCTAGCTCTCAGCGCAGGCTTGCAAATCGAAGTTCAGATCAAGTGAAGCAAGAAAGAGGAGGAACAGTATCAGCAGCTGCCAGAATAGCACCAGCTACTGCAACCCCTTGGCATACCACTATACCTTGACACAAGCCTAAACCTCTCCAGCTTGATGCCATGGGAGGAAGTTGGCCAGTCCCCACCTGCCTCCAGCATGCCATGTCACCAGCAGGATGCACCAGACAACCAGCCAGCTCAGCCCACCAACCCATACATGCCAGCATTGGAGCCTTAGACAGTGCCTCAGCCACCACCAACCACAGTCCCTGCAGCACCAGGAGCACCAGCAGCACTGGAACGTATAGTCCAGTGTACACTAAACCACATTAAGAGAAAGCATGGGTTCTATCTGCGCCATATATGGGCAATGGTGTGATTGAGGAGGGCTCAGATCAGCCACACCCAGCTATGCAGGCACAGACAGCAGCCCTTACATAGGGCCTAAACACCATATTCACCTTCATCAACAATTTGAAATCAGCGATAATCCAAATAATTTAACGATTGCCAGAGCCTGCACACATGCCATCCCCATCCTCCCAGGATTCCATTCCACTTAGCAGTCCCAGGCTCTCAGGACAGCCCAGTGGTAGGCATCTCAAAGATATGCCACCCCCAACTGGCCAAAAGCCAAGGCGAGGAAAAGGCCCATGAGACATCAAGTTGTAAAAGGTCAAAAATTTCACTCAAAGTTGACTTGTCCAAACAAACCTAGCCGGTCCTCTATTCAGAATTTCTGTACTAGCTAGATGGAAGATGCCTGCTGGGCCCATCATGACTACAGAGTTCTTGTGATGGCTAGATGGAAGACACCTGCTGGGCCCACCCTGTCTACAGAGTCCTTGTGCCAGTTAGATGGAAGAAGACTTTTCAGCCTGACTTGATTACAGAGCTGCTGATGTGGATCGCCTGTGTTGTCCTGCAAAAACTCATAATAAAAACTTTTTAAAATATATCCGAAGCAAGAAACCTGTGAGGGAGTCAGTTGGACCGTTAGATGACAGAGGGGTTAAAGGGGCTCTTAGGGAAGATAAGGCCATTGCAGAAAGACTAAATTAATTCTTTGCTTCCGTGTTTACTAATGAGGATGTTGGGGAGATACCAGTTCCGGAGATGGTTTTCAAAGGTGATGAGACAGATGAACTGAACCAGATTACTGTGAATCTGGAAGATGTACTGGGCCAGATTGACAAACTAAAGATTAGCAAATCACCTGGACCGGATGGTATGCATTCTAGGGTACTGAAGGAACTAAAAAATGAAATGTCTGATCTATTAGTTAAAATTTGTAAACTATCATTAAAATCATCCATTGTACCTGGAGGGTGGCCAATGTAACCACAATATTCAGAAAGGGCCCCGGGGCGATCCGGGAAACTATAGACCAGTGAGCCTGACTTCAGTGCCGGGAAAAATAGTGGAAAGGGTTCTAAAGATCAAAATTACAGAACATATAGAAACACATGGTTTAATGTCTTAAACCATGACATGGTTTAATGTCTTAAATGCAGGAATGACGGCTACTACTGGAGATAATACCCTTATTCAATAAACATACACAGTTATGCGACTCCAACATTGCTCTAAGCTTCAACGGCAAGAGGTAATGTGGGGGAAAAAAAAAGGATTTCCATTCACAAAAAAGCAGGGAGTAGCTTGCTTGTTACAGCGGATACTACTCCAAACCAAATAAGCCTGATACTTCACTTTCAATGCATATCCAGCATAGCTCTATGCTTCAACGGCAAGGGAGAAAGACTGATACTTCATGCATATCCAGCACAGCTCTTTGCTTCTACGGCAGGGGAGAAATTCTGATACTTCACTTTCAATGCATATTACTCTCTGCTTCAACAGCAAGGGAGAAAGTCTGATACTTCACTTTCAATGCATATCCAGCATGGCTCTCTGCTTCAATGGCAGGGGGGGATTGAAGAAAAGTGGATCTATATACAGACAACAACCAAGGACTGAATTACATAGTTGGGGTAAAGAAGCATGGGTGTAGCTTGCTTATTGCGGCGGTTACTATCCCTAACTAATTAAGCTAGATATTTCACTTAGATGCAGTTCCAACACTGCTCTCTACATTAATGGATGGGGGAAGGGAAACAGAACCCAAAGGTTACTAAGAGCCAAGAGTAACAGATAAGTATGAGGAAAAAAAAAAAGTGTGAAAGCTTGCTGGGCAGACTGGATGGGTCGTTGGTCTTCTTCTGCCATCATTTCTATGTTTCTATAATAGAACAAAATCAGCATGGCTTTACCCCAGGCAAGTCTTGCCTCACAAATCTGCTTCACTTTTTTGAAGGGGTTAATAAACATGTAGATATAGGTGAACCGGTGGATGTAGTATATTTGGATTTTCAGAAGGCATTTGACAAAGTTCCTCATGAGAGGCTTCTAAGAAAAGTAAAAAGTCATGGGATAGGAGGCGATGTCCTTTCGTGGATTACAAACTGGTTAAAAGACAGGAAACACAGAGTAGGATTAAATGGACAATTTTCTCAGTGGACAAAGGTATACAGTGGAGTGCCTCAAGGACCCGTACTTTTCAATATATTTATAAATGATTTGGAAAGGAATATGCCGAGTGAGGTAATCAAATTTGCAGATGATACAAAATTATTCAGAGCAGTGAAATCACAAGCAGATTGTGATAAATTGCAGGAGGATCTTGTGAGACTGGAAAATTGGGCATCCAAATGGCAGATGAAATTTAATGTGGATAAGTGCAAGGTGTTGCATATAGGGAAAAATAACCCTTGCTGTAGTTACACAATGTTAGGTTCCATATTAGGAGCTATCACCCAGGAAAGAGATCTAGGTATCATAGTGGATAATACTTTGAAATGGTCAACTGAGTGTGCTGTGGCAGTCAAAAACAAACTCAAAATAATAAAGTGATATATAAAAACAATTTATAATTTTCACTTCTGTTTATCCAAAATACAAAAAATCTTCTTCGCTAACAAGATACACATAGAAAAAAAGGAGAGAGAGAGAGACTAACCATGGTGCTTTCTCCCTAGATAGGTATTTGTATCCTTATGGTAGGCCCACCTAGTAACTCGAGGTGAGGTTTAGGTATTAGTGTAGGGGGTTAGGGGCCACTTTAACATTCAACGTGAGACGTACGAACAGAACAGTGGTCTCCTGTGAAGATTTGATGGCCTTCGGAGTGAGGAAACTCACCCAAAGATGAGATTTGTGCAATGTTCTCTCTACCTAGCTTGATGTTGCCCAGGTAGAGAGTTCATCAAGCTAGGTTGAGAGAACATTGGCCAAATCTCATCTTTGGGTGACCGATACATGGGGGTAACCTGCAAGGTGCAGCAGATACTACCATGGGAAGCTTGCTGGTCAGACTGAATGGACTATTAGTCTTTTTCTGCCCTGGTTTCTATGTTTCTATGACATTTATTTTTTTTAAACTGCTGCTTTACTTAACTGGCTATATTCTTTTAACCTGTTCTCAGGCACACCTAGAAATAGCCAAATAACTTATTCAGCTAACTCCAAATATTGTTAGCTCATTACCACCCAAGAATGCCTCCAAGATGCTCTTTTCTTATTCGGCTTAATTTTAGCTGGATAATGACTTATCTGCCTAACATTTAGCACGATAAGTCAGGGGGATATTCAAAACTTGTGAGTTATCCAAATAAATGGCTTTGAATATTGGCCTTACCGTGTTTAAAGATGAAAATATTTGTTTTGTAGATAAATCAAATAGCTGTTAGATGGCATTAAAGTGTATGAATAGATTGGAATAGCGTACTTTAGGTCCATATTTAGTAAGCTAAGGAGTGGATAAGTTATCTAGATACTAGGTAAAATATGAAGAGAAATATAGGTAAATGAAATATGAGGAATTAAAATTAACCCACCAAAATGCTAGCAAACGTAAACTAATTTAAGAATGTTTATTTCACTTGTTTAGTTAAAAAAAAAAAATCCCATATTCATGAGTTTGTCAAAACTGTAACATTGCTTTCTGATTTGACAGTGGGGATGGAAGTGGGGTGTGCCGTTATAGAGGAATTGTATTCAGACAACAATTTTACATGGGCCCTGATTTTCATGGTCTGGGATACTGATACACAGACATAAGAGAAAAAGCACAGGACTGCTTCAATGGCCAAGACCATAAAGCAATGAATGACAAGCAGCTCTGTCTGAATTTTCAAAAAGGCTCATCACCTAGTAAAAGAGAAACATGGGTGTAACATACACTGCGTAGTAGATACTACCATAACGAGCAGACTAGATGGACCAATTGCTCCTTTTCTGTAGTCATTACTAAGTTAAGTTCACTGTATTAATCTGTTTTAAATTTTAAACCAAATAGCACATGGTATTACATGGTTTGATAAGTCTTCCCAGATTTTTGAATTATGCTACTGCATGTATCTGAAAATTGTTTGATAAGCATCACTAAGTGGTCTGGCTCTAAACCAAGCTAATCATTTAGAAGAACGTTATTCTGATCCAACTTTAATCTAGCTAACTGGTGCATGTTAAATAAGGAAAACAAATGTGATTTAGCTGACATACTTAAACTACTTAACAATATTTCAAACCTGTAATGTAAGACTGCTCCCTAATGCGGCAGCCCTCTGTGCAAAGAGCAACGATCAGATTGTCTTTGATAAAGATGGTTATAAAAATGTTGAGGACGTCATAATTATGATCTACAGTGTTATAACAGAATGCTTCCATATGTTATTATTTTCACAGATATAAAAACAAAATTTAAAAAGTACTACTGTTCTTAGCGATGGTCAGATTTAACTAATAGCTCAGTAGACACATGAGCACAGAATTATCAGTTTATAGTTAATCATCAACAGTTTGCTAATTCCTATGTTATATCTTTATCTATATATATAAACTCTCTCTTTCTCTCTCTCTATATATGTGTGTGTGTGTGTATGATTTAGAGCACTGATTATTTCCACAATAGCTATTTTGTACCCAATTGATTATATAACCCTAATGTAATAATTATATAACCCTAACGTGATAATTTACATGATTTTTAAACCATTCTGGCAATCATATCCTGATTAGTTGAATTGTACAATACAACTTGAAATGTCAAATACAAAATTTTATTTGGATAATGGAAATGTAAAGGCAAATTAAGGGGCCTATATACTAAATTGCAAAAACTGTGCTTTAACACATGGTTTTAAAGCACTTTACTTACCATGGTATTTGGTAAGCTATAGTAGTTGAGTACTGCAGTTTATTAAATACCAAAATAGGTGGTTCCCGCAACAAGAAAGTATGTATGTAACAAGTGGTAGTCATATCCATGTTTCCATCTACGGGAACATGCATTGCTGGTCCTCTCCCCCTACCCTCTCCTTGATCCTTAAAGGGACAAGGAATCCCAAGTAACAATACATTGCCTAACACCAAATTTCCCTCTAGAACAAGTTCAGGCTTAGAGATGTACTTTTGGAAGAAATGAAATAGGAAATAACAAGGAAATGATTGAAAATATGATGCAATCTTTTTGGTTTTCACATTTTGTTTGAAAACAAACATACAAAAAAAGTAATCTGTTGGGCCTAGGCCCAGGCCTCCTCTAGGAATTAAGCCAAGGCCCAAAGCAGAGGCCTTGGCCTCTACCCAAGCGCAGTGCCAGGGCTAAGGACAGGGCCTGGCCTAGGCATAATTTGTGGCCTGATGCAGGGACTGGGGCCTAGGGATCAGGGTCCCAGCCTAGAACGAGGCTCGATGCTGAGAACCCATACATTTTTCTGGGGACAGAAAACTTCCCAAAAAACAACATGGAAGCAGATCCAATGCAGCTGGAAAGCCAATAAACCAGAAGTGGATCAGTGTTAGAAGCAGAAGATTTTATTAATCATATGATCTGATGTCACAGCTTAGGCACAGGCCCAATGCCAGGGCCAAGCCCAGCGGTCAGGTCCTGATTCCTGTACCTCAGCCTAGGCCAAGACCCAGACCCAAGTCTGAGGTAAGGGCCCGGTCCCAATGCCGGTCCTTCATCCTATCCTAAAGGACAAGTCCTGAGGCCTGGACCTGGGTCTACTCCAAGACCCGGGCTCAGGCCCGACACCGGGATCCAGTCCAGAGGTAGAGTCCCAATGCCTGGACCTCAGCCTGAACACAAGCCCAACATTGGGGCCTCAGCCTAGGCCCAGAGACAGAACCCAGGTTTCATAGCATCATCTTCTTTTTCCTTCTTCTTTAAAAGGATGGCATCCACTTGCCATACACCAAAACAATGCTCTTTGCTGAATCGAGAGGAGCAGGAGTTAATTAACTACAGCATGTCCTCAGCAGATGCCGTCATTTTAAAGAAGAAGAAAAAAGAGGCTCAAGGCCTGGGCTAAGGCCTGCAGGCCTGGACCCAGGCTGAAACTGAGGTCCCAGCATGGGCTAAGACCCCAGTATCAGGATCTTGCTTCCAGACCAGGCCCTGGCATTGAACCTGGGTCAAGCCTTGGCCAAGGCTGAGGCCCAGGCGTCAGGACCCAGCCTCCAGGCTGGGCCAAGGCGCTGGCATCAGGAATCAGCTTCTGTGCCAAGTACTGGTATCAGGCCTGGGTCCAGGCCAAGGCTATGATGTTGGGACCCAGCCTCTAAACTGGGCCCTGGCATCAGGCCTGGGCCCAAGCTTAACCTAGGCTGAGGCCCAGGAGTTAGGATCCAGCCTCTAGACTGGGCCCTAGCATCCAGTCTAGGACCCGATGTCAGGCCTAGGCCGAGGCATTGCGATCATGCCTCGAAGCCTGGGCTTTGCATAGGGCTTAGGCCAAAGTCACGGTGAACTAACATAGCCTAGGACTAGGCCTCATTTGCAGATCACCCCCCCCCCCCCCTCTAGTGGGGAAGATCTTGGCCCTGATATTTTTTTGGCTCAGAGGAATGGGTGATTGGGATGGGTAGCCTCAAGAGGCCCCATTTTTTAATGCATTTGGGGGGGGGAGGGTTATGTTTATTTCATTTTGTAAACTATAGAAAATGAAATAAACATTAACTAAAATGAAATTCATGAGAGAAAACACCCAACAATAAAATTAAAAACTGAAATGACATTTTTACCCTTGTGTGCCACTACCAGACCCCCCCCCCCCCCTGTTTTGCTGGCAACCCTCCCCTCAACAAATATCATATGGCTAGCTATGCCCCCAGCTCATAAATCCAATCCCCAAAATTTCAAAATCACCCCTTCCATTAGTCACTTCATAGCGTCACCCCTTCAGCCCCTGTTAGTTTTTATCTCTGGGTCCATAATGGGGTAGAAGAAATTCTGAATCCCTCTTAGTCCACTGATTCTATAATTCAAAATGTTGTCAGCTGATTTGAGGCTTCAATTTGCACACAAGTGTGGAAAGGGGATTTGGTGTGGAGAGGGGAGGGGAGGGGAGTTATTTGAGTGCTAGGGGGTTTGTAATGGAGCTTCATATCATTTTAAAGATCATTGCTTGGGGTTCTAAGAGATTTAACAGGTGTGTTTGTTCATGTTATCAGAGAACATTAACTACTCTTCTTGAGGAATAGTTAACTTTTCATGGCTTAACACAGATCACAAGGTTTATTATGGTTGGCGTTAAGTCATTTTTATATTAATGAGCTATTCTGCATGCATTTCCATGTGACATAACTTATATTTATTCACCACCACCTCACCTCAAGCTCCTGAGTTTTGCCACATTATTGGTAAATGGAAATGTGCATTACCAATATAGCACAATAGGCCCCTTTATATACTTGGATTTACAAGTGCACTGTCAGCATTATCTTTGGCAGGCTGCAGTACTTTTGATTGTCTCAACTAATTTACCGGGTCATTCATTGAAATGCGTTATGGAGTTAACGCCAAAACGCACGCGATAATAATGCTAGCGAGTGGTGTGAATGCAAATTTTTGGAAGGGGTGGGATCAGAGATGAGTTTGGGCGGGATTTAGAAAAATAGGGGCACTATCACACTGTGTGATAGCATAATGCCTGCTCTTGTGCAGTTTTAATGCCAGAAATAACTACACCTTTTTTCCTAGCATTAGGCTGTGTGATATGCCTGAAATGGCCATAACACAAATCACGATAAAAATTTAGAATTACATTTTGGCCATTTCTGAGCTTGGGAAGGGGGGAGAGAGGGAAAGAGAGAAAGAGACTCTGGGGAGGCCTTCACGGTGTGCAACTATTGATATCTCAATAGGAGGGCCATCTAATAGCTTGAGGTGAGGTGTTGATGGTGGTTTAGGGTTTAGGGGCCAGTTTCTCATGTAGAGTGAGACATATTAACAGTACAGTACACCTTGGCAAAGATTTGACATCATTTGGAGTGAGGAAAGTCTCACAAAGATTACATTTTGTACTATGTTATCTCGCCCTAGTTTGATGATACCCTTTTATACAGTCCATCAAGCTAGGGTGAGAGAACATAGTAGAAATGGCATCTTTGTGAGACTTTCCTCACTCCAAATGATGTCAAATGTTCACCAAGGTGTATTGTGCTGTTCGTACGCCTCACTCTGCATGAGAAACTGTCCCCTAAATCACTACCTCACCTCACCTCAAGCTATTAGATGGCTCTCCCATTGAGTTATAAATATTTGACTAATAGTAAAGCCTTGTAGATTCTCATTCATTCACTCTCTCTCTCCCTCTCACTCTCTCAAGTTTATGCACACCATGCAATACTACTGATGTGAAGCAGCATGTTATTGCATACTGCAGTAATTCTAAAATTTCCCTAAACATACCCCTTTGTAATGCATTATTCATGCATTACAAATGCATTTTGATGAATCTAGAGGCTAGTTTTCAATTATTCCTACCAGATTGTAGATTGTGAGACTTTGGCAGTGGAAAAAATAAAATTTAACAAGTCGAACAGAAGAGAAGATTCAGGTGGCTAGCACTGAAAATCAGCATTAGGCTCATAACTTCCCTCCGCAAACCTGACCACACACATTTTTTAGATTCTCCAATCCAGCCTGTTTTCAAAGGAGTCAATTTAGGGACCTAAACCTTCTGAAAATTGACCTCTAGGGTCCTACCATGAGTACTACACCTGAGTCATGGCTATCAAATTTATCCCTGACTTCAAATGAATAGTTTTGATGAGGCTGACGGAGATACCTTCTGATGGGAGTTGTTGTTTTTCTAGACACTCCTGGCTGGACGTTCTGTGAGTGTATGAAATAGACATCAGCAGTGTGCCCCTTGGATGCAGCTGACATATGCTACTCTCATTCCTGTCTATCAGTAGTAGCTGTAGGGTCCTCTGGTGAAGGGTCTCTGCATCTGGAAGTTCAGTGTACTCTCTGAACCTGAAAAAGATGCAAAGATGATTAAGTTTATTGTTGTAGCACATATATCTTTTTTACTTCCATTACAAAAATAAGGCTTCTCTATAGCAGTGTTTCCCTCTCTTGGAGTCATACTTAACCAGTTGAATTTTCAGGATATCCATAATGAATTTGCACGAGATAGAGTCCATACATTGGAGACCCAGTTTATGCAACTCTGTCTTATTCATATTCATTGTGGCAATCATGAAAATCCGATTGGATAGGTGTATCTCCAGGAGAGGGTTGGGAAACACTCCTCTATAGCAAGACCTACCTGCAACTTCGCAGCCCTGCAGTCTATCAGTGACTCATCAAGACCCTAATCCTCCTAGATGATGCAGACCCAGATTTGCTCCCACTCCTCCCAAATAGTTTGTTACCCTCTAGGCTTGTAATCTCCCACAAGCTTGACAACAAAGTTGGGGCCTGGAAAACAATCTTGCAAAGGTTCCTACGTAACGTTCTTGTAATGCAGGTAACTCATCAGCTTGTCCCTGATATATTGTTGATATCATATCCATGTACTATGGGAGTCTGATGATGTCTGGATTAATTTACATGAGGTATCCTGGAAGAGATACTTGGGGGAAGAGATAGCAGCCAGTGCAACTGTACCAGGCCCAAATGGTAAAGGAGGCCTCCACCAGGGTTAAGCTATGCCTGAATAGCCCAGCCATCTTGAGCCTGTGTGGCTCCCAAACCATGTGGGAGCCACACAGGCTCTAAATGAATGAGTCATCCAGGTTTCCCGTTTGCTAGAAATCATCATTGGAGATTGGAAGAGGAACCCTAACTCGGAAAACTCATCTCTGGTGCAGGGGTGGAGGGAAGTCATCCTGGGCTAGAGGGAGCTCATTAAGGCTCAAACAAGCTTTATGAGGTCACTGATGAGGTATGGCTCCAATGAAGTGAGGGAAAAGGGATAGACACAACTACCTTTTGTCTTCTTCCAATAGTCAATTAAGGGATAATTTTAAGTCTACCTGCATTGATGGAAAGTATGCAGGTAAAAGAAACAAAACAGTTTTCAAAGTATGCACATACTTTAACTTTAAAAATGATCTCAGAGAAACTACCTACAGACTTTTATGGTTGTTTTCCCGAGAAAAAATATGTGTATTTTTTTGAAGAGTGCACAGTTCAAAATCCATCTCCAACCCCACCCTTGAGAATGATTCATATCACTGCGGGTAAATTATGTGCATAGAGGTCCAAGGCAGGTACTTTTACCCACATACAATATATGGCTGGCAATTTTTAACAAGCTCATTTGAAAGTTTCTATCATACATATTGTGAATGCGCCATTGTCAGTGGGTACGTTACCTAAGGCTCTGAAATCGGCAGTGGTTAAACCTTTATTAAAAAAGGCAAATTAAGATAGTGGCAATTTGATCAATTATAGGCCTATCTCCTCTCTTCCTATATTAGCAAAAGTGATTGAAGGTATCGTTCTCAAACAACTGACTGATTTTTATGGACTCTAATGAGATTTTGAGTCCACATCAATTCGGCTTTCGTCGTGGTTTCAGTACAGAATTACTTCTTATTTCACTCGTTGACTCTCTTAAAAGGAACCTTGATAGAGGTGATCAGTTTTTGTTAGTGTCTCTTGATATTACTTCCGCATTTGATTCGATTGATCATCAGATTTTGTTGTCTCGTTTGCAGGAATGTGGTATAACCAGAACAGTTCTTACTTGGTTTAAAAGTTATTTGTCAGATCGATCTCAAACGGTCAGATTCAACTTTCAATCGTCTTCTTCTCAGTTATTAAAAACTGGGGTCCCACAAGGCTCTGCCTTGTCGGCTATGTTATTTAACATTTATTTGGCCCCTATTGCAAAACTGCAGTCCTTCATTACTGATGGATTTAAAATCTACGCGGACGACATTCAGTTTTACATTAAGGTACATCAGTCATGGCAAATCACTTCTGACACCTTGCACTTGTGCATAGATTCAATCAAGCGATGGCTAAAACAAAATAAACTTATGCTGAATACCAACAAGACCAATATCGTATTGATCCATCGTCCTCATTGTACACCTTCTAACAATTCAATTCACATTGATGACATTTCATTCACCATTGATAAACCCATTAGGAGCTTAGGAGTTTTACTTGATCCCACTCTGTCCTTTCGTCCTCATATTAGATCCCTTATTAAAAGTGGATTTTTCAAACTTCGTCTTATTGCAGGGTTAAGGCAATTGCTATTTGATCGAGATTTTCTGATTGTAACTCGTGCGATCATTTTTCCTCACTTAGATTATTGTAACAGTTTGTTTATCGGTCTTCCTAAAATGACTTTACATTTGCTACAATTACTGCTTAACTCGGCTGCGCGTCTAGTATCCCATTCGAAGTGTTATGAGCATATTTCTCCAGTCCTGTATAATCTGAATTGGCTACCAATAACTGAACGCATCACATATAAAACAGTTATGATTGTTTTTAAGTTGTTAACTTCAGATTTCTCTTACTAGCTAAATGCTCTTCTACGCATTTATAAACCATTAAGATGTCTACGTTCCTCTCAATTGAATTTACTAGAAGTTCCTTCTGTTCAACATGCTCATTTATATAGTACTCGTGAGACCTCTTTTTCCATTGCTGCGCCAACACAATGGAATCTTATTCCATTTGAGCTCAGGTCTTTGAATGATGCAAAAAAGTTCAGACAGTTATTGAGCACCTTATCCATCATGCATACAACATATTCTAGATTGCTGCTAGCAGAATAAATACTTCTATAGATGTGAGAAACCTGTTACATATTGTGGGTGATTGATTATTTATTTTGTCTATATGAGACTGGTTATTTTTGTCTATGTGAAATATATGTAATTTTTGTGGTATTGTATTTATTATTTTTATGTTTTAATTATGTATGTTAATGCTGTAAATCGCCTAGGCCTCTCTGTGGTAGGCGATCAATAAATTTTAATAAATGAAATGAAAAAAAATGAGTAAAGTACTGTTTACCTGAAGAACGGGCTTTGAAAACTGTCTTGGTGGCAATATTTAACATGTCTTATTGACCTGGAGGTGACTCCAATGCTGCTGTTATTTGTTTCCCAAAGCACTCTTTTGCTGCCATATGATGTATCTCCCAAAAGCACCCTGCCATTCTCCAGGACCAGCGCCATCCTGGGGTCATTTTCTTTGTGAATGAAGCACATCATCTATTTATATGGTCTTGTCGATGCTTCCTTATTTTATTTATTTATTTATTTATTTATTTATTTAGGTTCTTTTAATATACCGATGCTCAAGACAGGTCTTATCGTATCGGTTTACAAAAAACAAAGGGAAACCAGTAAACATAGGAAGCGAAAAAAAGCATGTAAAAGCACACACAATCTTCTCCTTCTCCTCTTACACCTCTGCCTCTTCCTCCTCCTTTTTCTCCACTTCCTCCTTTTGCATTTCCACCTCCTCTTCTTCCCCCTTGCTTCTTCTCCTTTTCCTCCATGACTGCCTCCTCCTCCTCCTCCTCTGCAGTGCCCTATCCTTCCTTGACATGTATAGAAGGTATGTGCATTTGGGAATTTCTGCCTTCTTTATATCTTCTCCCTTTCTCTTTTCCCTGTGTTGCGCTGTTCTGCTTTCCTAACCCAGTGTGTAATGGACCTGACGTGGGCTATATGAGGTTCCTCCTTTACCTCTCTTGCCTGACTATTCTACTTCTGCCCCAGCCCCATCACTACCTCCTACATTTTCTCCTCTCTCTCTCTCTCCTTCTCCTGCTCCTCACCCTTACCCTCTCTGCCACACTACACCTACCCACATTTTGACCTTTCATGCACCTTCCACATCTACACCTACACATTCACAATTACCCCCTCTCCATGCTCCATTCTCTCACCATCCACATCTCTCTTCTCTCTTTTTGAGATCCTCACTGGCAAAGAAGAATGATGAACAGAAACATGCATTCACTCATGGCTCACTCATGCCCCCTGCCACCCAAAGCCTAGAAAAATGGGCAAACAAAGGAATGGCAAAACACAAATGAGAATAACACGTCATGCAACTGTTGCTGCAATTCACAACTGTCCTTCAAGCTCCTTTCCTAAGTCCAGTTGCTATCCTGCTTGCCTCTGTAGCATGAACAAGCAGCCACATTGCAGCCTTTATTTTATACTGTTCGTAGGGAAAGAAGGGAACAACGAGGAAGAGGTCTGAGTAGGCTTTGCTTAGAATGTACACACAATTTTCTGTCATGGCTACACATTATTTAACACTCTGGTGGTTGACATATGTGGATGCTATGATTAAATAGTGTGTGCATCATTCTGATTTTTTATTTGCATATATGCAAACTAATGATTGCATTGCACATTAAGTAGCATTTATTGCAGATGATAGCATTTTTAAGGTGGGTAAGTTAAAGACAGTTTTAGTGCAAGTTTAAGTGGAGAGGTCCCCAAAATAAAGATTTTTTTTCTATAAGTCCAGATTGGGAGAAAACTCTTAGCAAATCAGACCCAAGACTGTCTTTTGATTTCCATAGATAAATTGGGTTTAGATTTCTAAATGAGCCATAGATTTTCACCCCATCCCTAGATCAATTTCTTTATTCTAAGTAACCGACAGGTCGATACTGTAACGTGCGGTTGAAGATTTCCCGTCTGTAACGTGCTGGGAGCGCACAATTCAGACGCGTAAGGCGATCCAGCGATACAGTCTCCAGTTTCATGCGTCCTTAGCGCTTCTTAAAACAGACGCATAACCCTTTCCGCACGCAGCATGTATATGATATGTAAATGAACGAATTAGCTGTATAATGAAGGAATTAGCTATTCCCCTCCGATACTGTGACGTGCGCTCAGATTATCTCCTTTGTAACCCGCTATTTTGCCGCGTCCTTAACCTGTTAGTTTACCGCCTACCCTCTACTTGGTGTTAGTGTGGTGTTAGTGTGGTGTTCAAAAATTAAAACGGGAATAATGTGTAAAAAATGGGGGCGATTTCGGCGCTCAAGGCCCCGTCCGGTCTCCGGTGCAGCCCCAGTCCTGTCCCCTCCTCCCGAAGCAAAAAAAAAAAAAAATTCGAAAAAGTAGCAAGGCTCGGGCCTGCTACGGTAGTCCCTTCTCCTCTCCTCCCGATTTCGGCGCTCAAGGCGGCTGGGTGGGCGTGCATTCATCCAGGCAGAGGGAGCCGGCGGCGAAAGCGGCCTCAGGCTCCCTCTGCCTGGATGAATGCACGGCCCCCGCCGGCAGTGAATGAATGCCCGTGCGATTTCGGCGCTCAAGGCCCCGTCCGGTCTCCGGTGCAGCCCCAGTCCTGTCCCCTCCTCCCGAAGCAAAAAAAAAAAAAAAAACCGAAAAAGTAGCAAGGCTCGGGCCTGCTACGGTAGTCCCTTCTCCCTTCTCCTCTCCTCCCGATTTCTGCGCTCAAGGCGGCCGGGTGGGCATGCATTCATCCAGGCAGAGGGAGCCGGCGGCGAAAACGGCCTCCGGCTCCCTCTGCCTGGATGAATGCACGGCCCCCGCCGGCAGTGAATGAATGCCCGTGCGATTTTGGCGCTCAAGGCATGAGCGCCGTAATCGCATGGGCATTCATTCACTGCCGGCGGGGGCCGTGCATTCATCCAAGCAGAGGGAGCCGGCGGCGAAAGCGGCCTCCAGCTCCCTCTGCCTGGATGAATGCACGGCCCCCGCCGGCAGTGAATGAATGTCCGTGCGATTTCGGCGCTCAAGGTGTGACGTCACGTCATGTGACTGCCTTGAGCGCCGAAATCGCACGGGCATTCATTCACTGCCGGCGGGGGCCGTGCATTCATCCAGGCAGAAGGAGCCTGAGGCCGCTTTCGCCGCCGGCTCCCTCTGTTTGGATGAATGCACGCCCACCCGGCCGCCTTGAGCGCCGAAATCGGGAGGAGAGGAGAAGGGAGAAGGGACTATTGTAGCAGGCCCGAGCCTTGCTACTTTTTCAGTTTGTTTTTTTTTTTTGCTTCGGGAGGAGGAGACAGGACTGGGGCTGCACCGGAGACCGGACGGGGCCAGGGCAGGTGAGCGGGGGCTGGGGGAAAGTTTGCCGAGCATCAGGGAACATAACTGTCCACTTCCTAGTACCTGTCATTTCAAATGTCATTTGAAATGACATTTGAAATGACAGATACCAGCGCGGCCGTGAAGCGTTAAGCCCGCGAACCCAGGATACTGTATAGGCGCTCTATACAGTAAAATGGGTTGCGCGGGCCTAACGCTTGCCTAAGGCTTTGCAGCCGCGGCATGCATTTGATTGCAATTTGAAGAGAGTATCGAGCGGTAGGTGAAGAGAACTGTGCGTGCGGGGAACGAGGGTGCGCCTGACACTGCCGCACTGTTTCTACCGCGGCCTTAGAGTATCGATCTGCTAGTGATTAGAGCCATGGGTTGCAAACCAGGAAAACCAGGATTCAAATCCCATGTCTCCCACTGACATTCCTTGTGACCTTGGGAAAGTCATTTTATCTTCCTCTGCCTCAGAAGCTCACTTAAATTATGAACTCTTTGGGACAGGGACTTATATTGGAAACATTGATGTAAACCACCATAAGCTAAAATTATAAAGGTGGTGTTGCAAACAGAGTTGGAAAATGGATACCAATAGCAGGGCCAGAAGCAACATATGACAAACCTACTGACAGGTAATCAACTCAGTTTCATGCAGTCTGAATGTGTGGCTGGAAACATCTAATTATATTAAACCTTGCATAAAAAAAGAAGTATAATAATGATGTTGTTTCTATTAGACCTTTCAGCTCACTTACAAATTATCTGGAACTCCTACTGTTTATTTGTTTTTACTTTAGATTGTTGCCCCCAAGCATTTAAATAATTATAATATAATAATAATAGAATTAAGATTAGATGAATTAACTGGAAAAGAAGCAGAATGTGTTTTCTATGACAGCTGGCAAGTCCCACTCTGGCTGCTCAGAAGCGAAATTGGAATTTTTATGACAGTGGACAATGCAGCTCTCATGTACAGGATGTACTCCAATGCTCAAGAGGTGTAACGTGCAAGTGACACGTTTACAAAAACAAACTGGCTTCATTTAGGTACCATTAATTACCATAGCTTGCATAATCATAGACATCTGTTTTCTCTTTCTTGCTCCTGGCTTCCCTCGTTGTCCTCTTGCTGTCCTTTTTTTTCTTCTTCTTCTTCACATTATTCACTTATTTAAATGTCAAAATCAAGAACAGCTTGATGCACGCGCGGGTGCGTGCGAACACATAAATACAGATGTTACTTCAGCACCTACTTGTTTTGAAATAGATTACATCAACACATTGTACGGTCATGGCTGACGGGAAAAAGAAAGGAAGGCTGAACTATGTTCAAAAAAACTGCAGCAAAAACAGGGCCATGACATAAGGACATTTCACAATATGTTTGTTTACATTTCTGGGCAAGAGGAGCCGATCAATTTAACAAATCTGTTTTTCTTTCCAAGTCAATCTTCAGTTGTGACTCCGTGCTCACAGAACATGTAACATCTCCTTCTAGCGGGTTTTCCATGTTATTTTATTTAAATGTTTTCTTCTGAAAGTGCTCTGGTGAATCTGTGACTATGGCATACACGGTGACGAAAAGGCACTGAGCATGTGAACAAATCAGAGCACAGAGTTGCCTGCTCATCAGAGCCGGGGCCTGAATCCTCCTTTCAGATGGAAGTGGACTGTTTTCTTGCATGATTAAGACGGTGGAACACTAGGGACACTACTACCTTTGACCTTTAAGAGGCAGGTCAGCATGCTTTAGGACGTTTTTTTTTTTTTTTTGTTTTGTTTTTTAAATCATGCTATAGAAAACTCCTCAATGAAACGAAAAATGTTACTTCGCAATAAGATCATAAATACCTCCATTTGCGGCCCCAGTATTAATGAGATGTTTATGGCTTCATACATTCCTCTGTTACACTGGGGTTATCACTTAGATATTCCATTAACATAAACCATTACTGCCAAGTATTTAATCATAAGTTACTATATGGCAATTAAAATCCAGACATTCTGGTCTCTATTACAAACTTTAAATAGTATAATAAACCAATGATTATAAATGAATTGAGGCCATGTACTCTGAAAACATAACTCCTGCACAACTGTCCTAAATATCTAATAATCCAAACCTCAAAGGAACAGTAAGAATACTAAATCACAGTGAAAATAGTTATTCCGTGACTCAGATAATCTGAAGGTGTTCTTCATTTATGGGGTATCAGTAAGCCGGTTAGCAGTGTAAGACCTCCTTATTACAGGAGGTTACCCAGACCTCTCAATCACTCACCCCCAGCCCAATATATGAGCCAAAAATTACAATGGTCAACCGTCTCAAAAGATTTTTTTAACACAATTTTCTTAATGCAAATAGATTGCTTATAAGCAAATGTATATGATGAACATTATAAACATCAGAGGGCCAAACCCTGACGTCAGCTGATGTTTCAGAACTGCATCAGGGGGACTTATCTGAAATTATGATGTCATTTGGTAAATCACTCTGCTTGGATCCAACAGTCTCCATCTGTAGGTGTCACAGTCTTGAACAGAAAATGTTTTATTAGTAAACCCATTTTGCACACAACACAAATACAAAGGCACAAATAGTCCCAGCAGCATATTCGTATAATGAATGAAAAATCATAAAAATACAGTTAAATCAAGATCAAAGTTCAAACCAGCTGGAGTGTATGCAAATGGTATATCCAGCGCTGTTCAACTTTCAACAAGCAGTGGAAAACGGTCTTCCCCACACCACAACGAAGCACATCAATCACACGAAAATCCTCAAAGATATGTCCATGTTCCAAACAATGTGAAACTAATGATGCTGTTAGGTGTCTCTTGTTAAAACAAATGCAATGTTCAATCATGTGGGAACAAATTGCATGCATGCATGATCTACGATTCAGTTACAACATAATCTCCTGATGTTGAAATTGAATCATTCTCAAAAGAATTCACCAAGATTTTCTAACACATATAAAGCCAACAGAGATTGTTATGGTTAGGGCCTCCAAAGTATTACTATGTTTGCACACATTTGGAAATAATTCTTGAGGATCAGAGCATGTTCACTGCTATCTCATATAGTTGCTAAAAGGACTCTTTTTTTAATATTGTTTTTTGAATATTTATTGTCCCTCAAAAGTTCTTTTTGTGAAGGTTCTTCTTGCATGAGCAGAACTAAAAAATGTATCAGCAAAGAGCAAAAATACTAAGGGCTCTGTTCAAACAAAGTTATTTTGAGCTAGAAGTAGATAACTAACAGAAAATAGTTGATCTAGAAAAGCTGACTTGGGGAAGGCAATTTTCAGTGTGTGCAACCTTCTACCTGCAGAGAAAAGGAAGCAGGGTTAGATGCAAAGTTTATGGGTACTTTTGTACCCATATTGATGAGATTGCAGGTCAAGTCTCTACAGACCTGCAAGCCCAGAAAGAGGAACTTATTTGGGCTTTTACTGGCGAGGGTGTCATCTTAAAGATCTGTTTAGGCATGTCAGATGGGATTCTCAATTTAAAAATACATTTTGGGCCAGATTTTAAAAAGCCTATGCATGCTGGGCCTATTTTAGAAAGGCCTGGCATGTGCATATGTCCCGGGGCTTTGAAAAAGGGGCGGGGAGGGGGTGGGGTGGTCTGGAGGTAGGGCGGGGCGGGGACAGAGGCTCCCGGCACAGCAGCCATTTGCTGCTGTGCCGGGGATCGTGTGCCGGCAGGCTGCTGGTATGTGCAACCTGCGCCTGCCCAGAGGCAGGCGCAACAAGTAGAACAATTTTTGGTGGGGTTTAGGTTACAGCTAGGGGGTAGGTAGGTTAGGGCAAGGGAGGTTAGCGAAGGGGGCTGGGAAGTTCCCTCCCAGGCTGCTCCCAGCGCGCGCATGTTATAAAATCGGGTGTCCATGTGCATGCGCTGGGTAGCGCGTGCACATGGATGCGCGTGCAACATTTTAAAATCTACTCCTTTGGTTTTAGATCTTCAGAGAGATGAATAAGAACACTGACTTGGGTTTGGCCTAGGAACCCGGTGGCAATACTGTACACTGCCAAGTAGGAGACCTGCGTTTGATCTCCAAGTCCAACTTCCACTTCGAGGGCTAGCTGTGGATGCTTCAAAAGTAGCATTCACATCCCCTAGAGGGAGGAATTCCCAGCCATTGTACAATGGTAACACCTAGTGGTCTGAATTAGAGTGCATTCAAACCAGCTTCTGGAAGGAACCATAGGTTGTGGCTTCTGGCCATAGACTGTTGGTGTGATAGTTGGAAAAAGAGAAAATAGTTTATACTGTAAATTGGGGTACAACCCTGGGTAATTGGAAATAAAGGCTAAAGGCAGCATAGACCTGGAGTGGCCAGTTCGGATTAAGAACATAAGAAATTGCCATGCTGGGTCAGACCAAGGGTCCATCAAGCCCAGCATCCTGTTTCCAACAGAGGCCAAACCAGGCCACAAAATCCTGGAAGCAGAAGAGAAAGTAGAGGAGAAAGAAGCAGCAAACAGCACTGAAATACTTGGAGCTGGTGTGATCTTATCTAGAATAAAGAAGAAGATGAGCACAAGCAGATCAAAAGGAGGTAAGAAAAATTGTTAGGGGGGAAGGGGGAAAGGAGAAGAAATAAGTTGGAGGTAATAACGGGGAGGCGGAGAAGAAAGAAATAAAAATCTGAAAGTAAGCAGGGGCTTCCTCAGGAGATCCAGCCTTACTGGAGCTAAGACAGACAGGGATAAGTAACAGACTGGGGCCTGGAATGATATAAAATCAGAGAATCAGATTTAAAATATGTATTGGTCGCAATCAGATTAAAACTACCTCAGACATTAATGACAGAAAGGAGCTTCCATGTAATGTAATTCCTGAGTCGATAGAGCATTAATAATGCCAATAATATGCTAGTTTAGGTTTATTTTTGCAGCGTTATTAATTAGTGTTGTGCTGAGCAGTTGTATTCACTAATACTTGCTACTGTCTCCAGCAATAATAAAATGTGGAGCTCTCTTCTACAGTCACTGCATGAAAAGTAATAAAGGCAGTGAGAAATGTGCTAGGCTATGTATCTTCATAACATACCATAGATGTCTATATTATTTCAATCTACAGCAAAGATCTATATTTTTATATTCAGAAGGCGTTTTTTTTCCCAACCAGATTTGACCTAAAACTCATGCAGTATATTATTACATTTGGTGCCAGACATTTGTTTTTTTTTTAGTTCTTTGGTTTGTTTTTTGTTAAATGTTAAATGGAAAAATATTAAACTGTAATATTTGACAGCTAATCTCCTTCATAAAATGACACTGTTTAAAAGCACTATTTTCCTTTGAGCATCTGGTTAACATTATGCTTCAGAGATAATTTGGCATTACCCAGGTGTCCTCTTGTTGGACCATGGATAGGCTAGGCCTGGCGTAAGAGTGAAATAATCCTGTTGCTTCTTTCTGGAAGAGAATGAGCCCAGGATTAGATCGGATAAAACACACTTGAGACAAAGTGCACAAGGTGGATTATACACGAAAAGAGGATTTAGTGAAGAACATATCCACAACTTTTTGTTAACACTGAGAATGGGAGGCTTTTGTAAGCAACATTTATGGAAACTCGACTGGAGGTTTAAAAGCTATGCCTTTTGTTGTGCATTTCTCTGCATACATTTGCTTTGTAGTTGGAAGCTTTAAGTTTGGAAGCCATGCTGGGTCTTGACTCATGCTCATTTTGCTTAATGAAAAGCGAAGGGATGTACTTTTTACTCATAGATTCTTGTTTTGGTTTTCTTTGAAGTTTATTAAGCTATCCAACAAGATGTGGGGGTTCATTAGGTATTTATTATCGTGGCCACAAATTAAGCATCTGTTCCCCGGAGAGTGATAAACTTCAAGTAGAGTATCAGATCCATACTTATTACAATATTTACTTAATTACTTATTGCTTTTATGTCATCAGAAACAAAAAGCATCATGTTCAAACACCTCGACATATGCAAATAGGGTGAACATGACCTATATGCTCTCTATTCCTCAGTTATTTCAATATTTGCATTTAAATTTTTGTTTTATTAGTTAAAAATGAGTATTTATTTCAAAATACAGCTTCAATGACACGTGGATAAATGTTTTCTGGAAGTCATCTGACTTAGATAAAATGGAATGAAAAAAGTAAATGTTGCTCATTACCCATGCCTTTGACTTCAATTCTCTCATTATATTGATACTTTCCACAGGGGATTACAAAACTTTAAACCAAATTAAGAAAATAGAATTTCACTGAACTACCCAAAGGAAGTCAGTAAATCACTGTGTTTTGCGAACAAATTAGACATTTATGCCAGTTTGCGCTGCTTGAGTCTGATCCAAATATTCAGCTGAATACTCATTATCTAAGTTGATTGCAGGTATCTTAGTCTGAAGTAACGTGCTTTCTTTGCTAAACTAGGAACAGTAGTACATTATTCTTCTTGTGCTTATTTAATGCAACACAGTATGATGCAACATACAGTAACACAACAGAATAATTAGCATTTAACAGGAACATGCTTATTTTTAGAATGGAAACCTGCCAAAAATTTGAAAAGAATGAACCTAATTTAAATTATGATGCCTGTGAAAAGTGATTTGTTCTTTTGTATATACGAACAATTGCTGTACTTTGTTGAATACAAAGGATGAACAAAATTAGAAATTATATATAATACAGAATACCTTCTAACATTTCCATACAGATGCAGCTGAGGTAGTTAAAGTGAGCCAGTGGCTGAGATAGCCTACTAGAAAAATTCTACAGTGTGATGGATTCAAAAAATAATTATTGCAAGCCAAAGAATCTTTGGAGAAAAGTAGGAGAAGGGCAGATATTAGATTTATTGGGATCGACTCATCTCACACAATGCCCCTAGCCCCCCATGATTATGTGACACTGGGAGAAACCACATATTTAGCTTGATGCAGCATATTTTACAATCAGCCACAGAATCAACATTCCTGAAAGCTTTCACATCTCTTATCTTTGGAATTAAGCTGTAGGGATCCTTCCTGCTTTCTGGCTCAGTTTCTTCTCTGCTCCTGCTCCATTTCCTTTCCTTGCAAACAGCTTATAGGGAGCCTTCTTTTGTTATCCCACCCTCCTCCTCCTCCTCTTCCGCACCCGCTTCCTCCTGTCCTGAAGTGAAGACAAGAGGGAGAGGAGGTGAAGTTGGACACAGAAAGCAGTCAGAATGTTTGATCCCTAAAAATTCCATATCAAACCAAAGATGATGTTGATATAATTCCTGGATGATGTCCTTATAGAAGAATTTCATCTTTAGGGAAAGGTTCTTGCACCTGCATTTGGGGCCAATCATGCACCATTTACAAAGACCTTGATGTGTTTCGGAAGTATGCAGCTGCTGGTATCCCACGTCTGACTGATGCAAAATAAGGAAAGGCAAATCTCCCCTGACATAGGTCAGATCTGTGAATATCTTACTGAATTTATTCTGATCATCAATCATCTCCTAATAGGTTTAAATATGATTTCAATTACTTTTTTAAACCTGGATTTATTCAGGTGTATTTGGATTTATGCAAATGTTTTACAGATTTAGAATATTCAGAGATAGTGATAATCTTTAACTAATTGAAATACCTGTGAATATTAATGTTAGAACTGGTCAAAAAGATATGAACCAGGCCAATATGGAGATATGAGTTAATCTATAGAGTATCCATATTCATTCATGTTGAGACATAAATGTCTTTGAAAAATCCCAGTCAGCTCATGGCACACTTTTATTGTATATTTTTGTATATCAACAATGAGTTGCTAATGAATAATGCACATATATTTTTGGGGTTTTTTTTCTAGACAAACAATCCTCTTCATACAGGCTGCTACCAAAGAAAGCCGGGGATCATGACTAGAAGTAGATATATTAGTACATTTTTCTCACCTCCATCACCTCAGATGCCTGTGAGGCATCCCAAATTCTTCCTGCTTCTCACAGAGAAGTTGCCCCACCTTCGCTTTCAATGGAAATGCACTGCTATTTTCCTGCACCTCTCTATCAGCTCCTTCAGGAATGCATTCCTGTTGTCCTTGGGCCCTAGTGCCAAGGTATCTTTCATTGCCAAGTGCAGCAAGAGTGCAAAGCAAGGGATTCCCCATCTTCTATTGCCTTTACCCTATATGCACCACCATCTGTCACAAAGAAACCTTCGACTCTCCTGCTTCTCTTGTCTAGCTGCCAACCCTTCAGAATTTTTTCTTATGGCTGATAGAAAATTCAATGAGGTATCAACTGGATGTGCAGCAAAGCCCCCTTGCACCTCGATGCTCTGACCTTGCTAGAGCTGCTGCTGGCACCTGTTCGACCAAGTAAGTACCACTAATGTGCCATCAGGGAAAGTTAAGCATGCATAGTGCTCATGCTGGTCCAGCTATCACTGGTGAAAGGTACATTACTTCCCTCTGCCTTAGTCAACTGAGCCTGGATGCGACTGCAGCACTGGTTGTACAAGGTAGCGATGACCTTAAATGTAGCCCTAGTGGGGACTTTGTAATTGGGGGCTAATACATGCAGCAGATGCTGCAGGGACTTATTATTTCCTCTTGATACTATGGCAGTTTCTGCCTGCCTCTTGCTACTGGATAATGCTAGGGAACATCACCTCATCATTTCCTCTAAGGTGGGTTGCTGCTTTGGACGCATGGCTGAGTGCTGTTGGCCTGCCACCTGACTGGCGTAAAGGGTCATGGCATCCACTTGGGGCAAAATGTCTTCCCCTTTCCAATCCCTTTCCTCTGGCTTTTACTTTGACTGGCAGAAGGGGTCCGCAGGTTATACCGCCAAGCTTCCCTGATGCCAGTACTAGCAGGTGCTGCTTTTCCACATGATGCCGTGCAGCAGAATTTCTTATATGCATCACTTTCTTCCCGCAAGTAATATCATTACCGCAGTGAATGTGCTGAGCAAAACATGGGTCCCCCCTCACTTTAAAGGGCCTCCAGATCGGGGGATGTCTTTCGCAATATCCTCTCTACATCCTTGGGGGCTGATACTGGCACAGGAATTGAGATCGAGGGCGGGCCATGAGGAAAAATACCAGGGGCTTTACTCGTGCTCTCTGCCTGTGCTGCCTGCTTTTCTCATGACTGTCAGGATTATCACCTGGCTCCCCCATCACTGAAGTGGAGGCTGAAACACTAACTAATCCTCCCACATTTTTTTACAGCTACCAGCTGTTCAAGTTCTGATTCAGGGAATCCCAAACAAGATTACTCCTTAGAATTAATTGTTAAAAATACTGCCTTCATTGTCTGAGGAACAATAACCAGTGAAGAGGAGCATGCAACTGGTTTTGGCTGTGGCACTTCTGCTGCCCTAGTCCATGCCCCTGCCTTTCCCTTGTTTGTTTTGAATGGCTCTCCTGCTTTTTCCTTTTGCTCCAAAAAAAAGAAAAGGAGAGGAATGGGTGGGGGAGACACATGCTCTGCAAATTTCAGTTTCTTCAGCAGCTGCTTTCCACTCATGCCACACCACAGCCAAAAAATGTTCCTCTTTAATTTCGGGGGATGACTGATTTTTTTAACATTTCTACTGTGCTGGCCTACCTGCATCTCTTGCTGTACCCTGCCAATATCCTTCTCTTGACATGTTGAAATGTTTTCAAGTAACTTTCAGGCCGATACAGTAAAGTCCGCGGGAGAGCGGGCGAATGCCCGCTCTCCCGGCGCGCGCACCGGCCACTCGTCGGTGCGTGCGATTCTGTATTTAAATTAGGCCCGGCGGTAAAAACGGGCAAAAGGAGGCACTAGGGACACTAGCGCGTCCCTAGCGCCTCCTTTTTGACAGGAGTGGCGGCTGTCAGCGGGTTTGACAACCGACGCTCAATTTTGCCGGTGTCGGTTCTCGAGCCCGCTAACAGCCACGGCAAAATCGAGCGTCTGGTTTTCGACCCGACAGCCGCGGGCCGAATTCAAAATTTATTTTTTTTTTAACTTTTTTTACTCTTCGGGACCTCTGACTTAATATCGCTATGATATTAAGTTGGAGGGTGCACAGAAAAGCAGTTTTTACTGCTTTTCTGTGCACTTTCCCGATGCCGGAAGAAATTAGCGCCTACCTTTGGGTCGGCGCTAATTTCTGAAAGTAAAATGTGTGGCTTGGCTGCACATTTTACTTTCTGTATCCCGCGAGCATACCTAATAGGGCCCTCAACATGCATTTGCATGTTGAGGGCCCTATTAGGTGCCGCAGGTTGGACGCGCGTTTTCCTCCCCTTACTGAATAAGGGGTAAGGGAAAACGCACGTCCAAGAGCAGGCTAACAGTGCGCTCCATCGGAACACACTGTACTGTATCGGCCTGATAGTAACTAACATACAGCCAGTTTTCCCAGCAGGTTGCTCATGGAAGTAACTGCCGCTCCATGCCTGTTATTAGGCTCCATGCCTGTTATTAGGGATGTACATTTGTTTACAATGAATGTGACATCTGCAATTAATAGGTCCCTATTCGTTTCATTTGTGGGACCGTGAAATGAATGATAAACCCCTACAAATGAAACGTATCATATTAGTTTCATTCGTTTAGTTCACAGCGCTTTCTTATCAGCCTTTTGCAATAGGAGAAGGTCATGTGGGAGTATCCATAGCAACCAGCCCTTTCCTGTGAGTCATAAGTGACATCACAGCCCTGTCATAGAATGGGTCGGACAGGTTGGCAAGGAGACCAGAATGCCAACATATCAGAGCAAAGCATTTTTCTAATTCAGCCAATCGCTGCACTGTGGACATAGTGATGCTGATCCTGGTATTTTTTCTACCTTGAGCAAGTGTATCACAGTGCACATTCTTCTTAGGTTCTATCTGAGAAGGTTGTTTGCTGGATTGAGCTTTCTCAGAGTGTCTCAAATCTGAGCTATTCAATTACTAAAAATCTGAGCTATTCAATTGCTGAAAAATATATTTGTCCTTTTTTGCTGCTGTGCCAGGCAGTCAGGGTTTTTTTTACTGCATTCAGACTGTCTCTCTGTCTCACCCACTGAGAGAAAAGGAGTGACAAGCTGTAAGCAGTGGCATTTTGCTGCTGATCCTACCTCCCTGGGGTAGGTTGCAGGCAGGGTGTGGGTGGGAGATAGTGGGAGAGTTGAAGTGGCTGTCTGGGCATTGTACAACTACAAGCAGATTCATAGAGAGTGCACAGAGAGGAGTACTGTAGGAATTTGGCTTGCAGATTCACAGCAGGATTAGTCAGGCTGAGGCTTCCAGTGTTTTATCTGGAGTTTCAGTTTTTGTGCACATAGAGCAAACTCAGTTGTAGTGTACAATGTGTGTCTGTGTCTCTGTGAGTAGCTTTCCACACTCATATATATTGGAACAGTGTTGTTCAGTACATTACAACCAATAAAGAAATAATCCTTTTAATCCAAATCCCCAGTACACAGTGACATTAAAATCCATGATGTCAGGGAAAGGTAGAGTTCGAGGGAAAAATATATTGGCATAGTTCACCATCTTTCGGGTCCTATCACACGCGCTCATGCTCCACCTCCCTGACAGGTTGGGCGACACAGGCTGGTGGTGTGCCTGCTGCTGGGACGCAGCGGGTTCCCACCTCAGGTGGCGCATGCTGGCCCTCACCTTCATTGCGCCACAGGGTTTTGGGAGGCCCCCCAACTAGCGTGCATGTTAGACTCCTTAGTTCATGTTTCAAGATGGGTCGGGTGGGTCACCGACATCGCCACTGACCCCTAGCGCCCGGTGTGGGCCTCCCCGCCCAGCGGCATAACGCGTTCAGGTTGCACTGAAGGTCCAATGAAACAAACCAGAAGGTGGTCCCACGTAGCCAAAGCGAAAAAACAAAGGGGACTACCTTACACCGTGGAAAGACTTTTATTAGAAAAGCCCGTATTATATTTGAAAATAAGACGTTGTTCCATATGTAGTAAGACCTTATCCAGATCTCCACCTCTCCAGTTCAAATTAGGTTTATATAATACACAGAATTTGTAGTCTTCAAAATTATGGTTAGCTTGATTGGAATGCTCAACCATTGGTTTCCCTTCTAACTTTCTGTTGATCGCACTCCTGTGTTCAATCAAACGTTTGTTCAGTGGTCGAATGGTCTTACCAATATAAAATTTGTTGCATGAACAATAAGCTACATAGACCACACCCTCACTTTTGCAGTTTGTGAATTTCATCAATTTGTATGGTTCTGATTGGTTATTGAACAAAACTTGTTTAGCCTTCGGATTCACAGAGCACACTGAACAGTGACCACATGGGTAGTGGCCCTGAGGTCTCAAATCTTTGAACTGTTTACGTGGAAGAGCAGAGGGGACAAGAAAATCTCTTAAATTATGTTCACGTCTGTTAGCTATAACAAGTCTACTGTTTTCAAAACACTCTAAGTTCCGCACAATTTCCCAATTTTTTCTAATAATGCCAACAATTCTATGGGTCATGTGATTGTATGTTAGGGGAAATGCCACAATATCCTTTGTTTCTCTCTTTTTGGATTTCAAAAGTGTATGTCTTTCTTGTATCTGTGCTCTCATATATCCAGCCTTTATATGTGGTGCTGGATAATGTTTCTGTATAAATCTCACTTCCCTTGCGCGGACAATGGCCTTTTCACCGTGGAAGGATATTTTAATTTATGGAGAGGCACAAATTAATGATTTGATACCGTCCGAACCTTTCTTCAAAGAAAATGAAGTTTTTGAGGACTTTCTTCAAAAATGGGAGGATATTATTAATCGAAGTAAAGGGTATGTGAGGAGTCATCTCCATGCATCCACTCTTTTGGAATACTGTCGCCACAAGAGAATCCCTAGAGGATTACGTGTCAACAAAGCACCTACTATGTATACTGAAGATCAAGTTTTTATGAAGTTATGGGAAGCTATTTTGAACAAATGTTCATTGGACCTAATGATCCTTATTATTAAGACATCGAAACAACGTGAAGAACAGATTAAGGTGGATCTAGATAAGGATTTGGAGTTTTTAAAACAGAATGATTTATGTTTTGAAATGATATACGCTGATTATAAAGTTAATTTAGAGAAGTTTTCGAATGATTTAAAGAAGAATAAAATAGAGAAATTTAGAAGAGATGAGGTAGATTATCAAAAAAACAATGTATATATGTGGTCACGTCAACATAAATCAAGCATGTTATATAATAAAGGATATCCACCTACAACTAAACCAAGACAGAAAAAAATAGAAGAAAACAGGGATCAGATACGTGATCGTAGCCCATTAGTAGAGAGAAACACCAAACGGATGAGGAAACTCTCAGGACTTACTCCTGAACCATCCTTACCTCTTTTTTCTCCAACACATATTTCTCAGACACAAATGTCATGTGTCAACCAAGAACCCTGTACAGTTTCAAAAAACGAGCAACTTTGTCATTTAGAAAAGATTTGGAGGAGGGATTCTTGGACACGAGAACAGGAAACAGACAAATGGGAACATCAGAACATCAGAGGGAATTACAGAGGGAGAGGGAGAGGGAGAGGGTGGTTCAGGGGGAGAGGACAAGGCAAGACCTTTTACAACCAACATTATCAGAATCAATGGTAGAGCAGAATAGTATGATACTCAATATTTCAGAACACATTCTAAACAAACATGAAGTATCAGTTCTCAACAAAGGTCTCTCGTTTGTTCCTACACCCAGATATAATGCTTTCCAAACTCGCATCGATGTGTTTAAATTTGTACGTAAGTTGAAAATAATGGAGGTGTTCTCAAACAAATCAAGTTACGTTGATCAATCTATTGTCAAGAAGCCAAGTAAGTGGCTACCCACTGGACCAACAAATCCATTGATTTCTACTTTTCAAACACTGGTCCTGAAGGATATTGAAAAGTTAGAAGGTAAACGTAATTTCGTTACACATAATATCACTAAAGAAGAAAGGTTAGCTGTTGAAAATTTACAAAGGAATGAGAAAATTGTCATAAAACCGGCGGACAAAGGAGGGAAAATTGTGATTATGGATAGGGAAAAATATACTACAGAAATAAATAGACAACTTTCAGACACAACGTTTTACAGTAAATTACAGGCCAACCCAACAGATTCTATTAAAAAAGAAATAGATGACATTTTAGATTTAGCAAGGAAGACTAATGTCCTTACTAAGAAGGAACTAGATTTTTTAACTGTATCCAAACCAGTTATGCCAACTATATACATCCTTCCGAAGATACATAAATCTGTAACAGCACCCCCAGGGAGACCCATAGTTTCCGCTATGGGTTCACTATTGGAACCAATTTCAAAGTTTATCGATAAGTTCTTGAGTCCTCAGGTACCTAAGATTGCCTCATATGTTAAAGATTCCAATGATATTATCAATACTTTAGAAACCTTTGACTTAAAAGATTATGATATTACCTTGGTTTGTTTGGATATTGAATCCCTTTATACAAACGTACCTCAATCAGAAGCACTCTTGATCATAGAAGATGTTTTACACAAACGCGAAGAATGTAAGCGTATACCTACATGGATCATTTTGGAATTAGCAAGAATAGCACTTACAAAAAATTTTTTTGAATTTGAACATAAATATTTTCTTCAATGCAAAGGTGTAGCCATGGGCGCTACCACGGCTCCCTCGATAGCCAACTTGTACGTTAGTGTTTTTGAAGATAAAATGAAATTAGACCAACAACATATGCAAAATATAGCTTTATGGCGTAGGTACATCGACGATGTTTTTATGATTTGGAAAGGTGACATGAATGATCTTCCTTCCTTTTTGGTTTGGTTAAACAGTATAGATACCAATCTTAAATTTACTATGACATACTCCAAAGAAACAGTTTCATATTTGGATATCCAAATTACAGTACAAGATGGTAAATTTAGTATGGACCTGTATAAGAAACCCACAGATACTAATACATTTTTAGATTACACTAGTTGTCACAATAAATCCATGAAAAATAATCTTCCTTATTCCCAGTTTTTAAGGATACGAAGATTGTGTACAGATAAGGATGTGTTTCAACAAAGGGCAAGAGAACTTGAAGTGAGATTTATACAGAAACATTATCCAGCACCACATATAAAGGCTGGATATATGAGAGCACAGATACAAGAAAGACATACACTTTTGAAATCCAAAAAGAGAGAAACAAAGGATATTGTGGCATTTCCCCTAACATACAATCACATGACCCATAGAATTGTTGGCATTATTAGAAAAAATTGGGAAATTGTGCGGAACTTAGAGTGTTTTGAAAACAGTAGACTTGTTATAGCTAACAGACGTGAACGTAATTTAAGAGATTTTCTTGTCCCCTCTGCTCTTCCACCTAAACAGTTCAAAGATTTGAGACCTCAGGGCCACTACCCATGTGGTCACTGTTCAGTGTGCTCTGTGAATCCGAAGGCTAAACAGGTTTTGTTCAATAACCAATCAGAACCATACAAATTGATGAAATTCACAAACTGCAAAAGTGAGGGTGTGGTCTATGTAGCTTATTGTTCATGCAACAAATTTTATATTGGTAAGACCATTCGACCACTGAACAAACGTTTGATTGAACACAGGAGTGCGATCAACAGAAAGTTAGAAGGGAAACCAATGGTTGAGCATTCCAATCAAGCTAACCATAATTTTGAAGACTACAAATTTTGTGTATTATATAAACCTAATTTGAACTGGAGAGGTGGAGATCTGGATAAGGTCTTACTACGTATGGAACAATGTCTTATTTTCAAATATAATACGGGCTTTTCTAATAAAAGTCTTTCCACGGTGTAAGGTAGTCCCCTTTGTTTTTTCGCTCAGGTTGCACTGAGGACAGACTGCCCTGGTTGACAGTCATGCCGGGAGCAGGAGGCCCCATCCCCCTTCCCCCAGCCCCCCTCATGAGGGGGAGGAGGGTTCCAAAGGAAGGCACAGCAGCAGTCATCTCCCTCGGCCCCAGGAGAAATGGCGAAGCTGCTGCCAGTGGGGAGGCTATAATATGTGCCGCCGGAGCAGCAAGCCACCTGTCCCCCGAGGCCTTACCAGCCGACCTGGAGCCGGTCACGGCACACCACCATGGAGGACATGCACCCTGAGGGGGTTGGGGCCATCCGGGAGGCATTCCCTGCCAAGGAGGATCCGCCACCCCGGTCCGACTAACCTCTTAATGGTTTCACGTCCTCTTGAACTCTCTCTTCAAAGTTCTTTTCAACTTTCCCTTATGGTACTTGTTGACTATCGGTCTCGTGCCAGTATTTAGCCTTAGATGGAGTTTACCACCCGCTCTGGGCTGCGTTCCCAAAGAACCCGACTCCGAGAAGACCTGGTCCCGGCGCACTGGGGGTCGCTTCCAGCCTAACACCATCTGCGGGCTGAGCCTCGTCATGTTTTGCCTCCTTATCTTGCCCCTATCAACACCATAGGAACCTTCTTCCACTGTGCCTGCCTGTCTTGCCCCTATCAACACCAGAGTGACCTGACTACCTCCACTGTGCCTGCCTGTCATGCCCCTATCAATACCACAGGGACCAGACTACCTCCACTGTGCCTGCCTGTCTTGCCTCTATCAACACTAGAGGGGCCTGTCTGCCTCCACTGTGCCTGCCTGTCTTTCCCCTATCAACATCAGAGGGGCTGTCTACCTCTACTGTGCCTGCCTGTCATGCCCCTATCAACACCACAGGGACCTGACTACCTCCACTGTGCCTGCCTGTCATGCCCCTATCAACACCAGAGGGACCTGACTACCTCCACTGTGCCTGCCTGTCATGCCCCTATCAACAGCACAAAGCAAGGGCGGAATAAGTGGCACACACATATGGAGAAATACAACAGGAAAAATGTGTGGCAAACAATGCACTGGACAATAACTGTTAATGAAAGAATTGTATTAATGAACAAGCACACATCAATTGTGCATCATTCTCTATATATAGTTCAATTGTGGTGTACAAATAAGGACCCCAACATGGCCGTGTTTCGCCTCAGGGCTACGTCAGGGGGACCATACCTTCCAAAAATCTATAAAAACAAAACACATCATTGAGGTATTGTACAGTTAGGCGAACACTTGGTAAATATATGTACAGAAGATATGTATAAAAGGCTAAAGGGAAGATACCAAGACAGAGTAGAAGTGTGCATTTGTTTCCTACGTATTTGTAATCTGCAACATATAGGGCCATATTCGTTGTATTCGTGGGGAAGTGAAACGTATCGCGATTCCCCACGAATACAATGAATCTTTGCTGAATTATTCGGCCTTCTAAAGTTGCCAATTTAAACAAACCCCCCACCCTCCTGACCCCCCTAAGACTTACCAAAACTCCCTGGTGGTCCAGCAGGGGGGGTCTGGAAGCCATCTCCTGCACTCATACCCTCAGCTGCCAGTATTCAAAATGGCGCAGATAGCCTTTGACCTACTATGTCACAGGGGCTACCAGTGCCATTGGTCAGCCCCTGTCACATGGTAGGAGCAATGGTAGGAGAAATGGATGGCTAGCGCCAGCCATCCATTGCTCCTACCATGTGACAAGGGCTGACCAATGGCACCGGTAACCCCTGTGACATAGAAGGTCAAGGGCTATCAGCACCATTTTGAATACTGGCAACCGAAGGTGTGAGTGCAGGAGATGGCTCCCAGACCCCCCACTGGACCACCAGGGAGTTTTGGTAAGTCTTGGGGGGGGGGGTCAGGAGGGTGGGGGGTTGTACTTAATTCAATTTTAGCCGGGAAATGAATAAGAATTAACACATGTACGTATCGGGGGGCCCCCTTGCCGAATGCAACATATCTGCCCCCCCCCCTGATGAATACAAATCTTGAATGCAACATATGGCGTCCCTCTGCAATCCCTAAGACAGAGTACACAAGCAACTACAGGAGTAACAATAAAGGGTGACTAAATAAAATTAGATTAAATTAAATAAATGGAAAGTACAATAAATTACAAAAAATACAATAATTTTTTTTGTTAAAAAAGGCAGTAAACTGGACAGTAAACTGAAGATAAACAACAAAGCAGGTGCATACATCTAAAGACAAAGATACTAATGAGTGTGTAAAGATAAATGGGGACACCAGGTAATAAATGGTGTAAAAAAATGCTTCCAACCAATATTAAAAATTAAAAATTTATGAAGGAGAGGTAGTACAGTTTGTAAAACTAATTGAGGATCCAAAAGGGTACCTGAGACATAACAAACTGAAGGACAGTGAATTCAAGTCTAGCACGAGGATCAACCTAAAGAAGAAGTATATGGGGATAAAAATGAGACATGAATAGGTTAGTCCCAAATCCATCAAAATCAAGAAGTTTAACCATTCCTTCAGACAACCAATGATTGAATTCAAAAGGAAAGGTGTATATAGAGAACCATTCTCATTACAGCTGGCTGTTGAATCAAACAATATGAATATTTCAGCGCAGGAACATCATAGTGTCAGGAAATATAAACCTAAAAAGGATCAGGGAGAAGGTGCATAAAAGGGACGACAGACAGGGTAAAGTTAAAAGAGATAAAAAATCCAAAGTCAAAACGGGACCGTATGGAATAGCCTAAGAGCAATAAAACTGAACGACCCTTTACATAAGGTTCCTGGTAGTCCTGACCTCAAAATTGGCTCGAGTGGGCGAAAGAAAGGTGCATAGACGTGTCAAGAGACCTTGCAGGCACTGGTAACCAGTTGAATACGGACCAAACAGGTCTCATAAGATGGTTACAGCTGCAGACAAAAAACATAAACCAAGAAGAAAACTCCGAAGAGGGAAATTGGGGGGAAGCTATGTCAACAACGGAATTGTGTAACAAAAGACTTACCAGAATTGCTCAGGCAATGTTATCAGAGCGGAAAGCTCTGCAGTGTGAGTGTTTAAATAGGCGGGGGCCAAAAGAAAGGTCATGTGACCGTGATTGACAGGAATATGTGTGGAAGGACCGGTAACTAAAAATGTTTAATGCAGAGTTACAGGAGTATAATAGATAAAAAGCGTAGTACAAGGTAGACAGATAAGTAAGAGAAAAGAAAAACAGGGGAAAAAAAGAAAACATAACCAGATAGAACAAATTTATATAGAAGCTGGATTAAATAAAAGTGAAGACCAAAAGGAAAAAAATAAATAAAAATAAAAATTATAAGAAATGAATTAACAAGAGATAGACATGATTACAAAATGAACAAGAAATGGCCATGATTAAGGAGGGGAACCCTCCAAGCAGGAACAGCAGCGTCACTATAGGTAGAAGATCAAGAAATATGCTGCAAAAATATTGAATTATGAGCAGTGCAATGGACATCAATGTAGACCTTAAAAGAAGATAGACCACTCAATCTCACGATTGAGACCAAATGGTGTCAAGGAATTTAATTCAAATATCCATCTTTGTTCCCTTCGTATGAGCACAGATGATGAGTCGCCACCACGTGTGAGTGTTGGTGGCTGTTCTAGAGCAAAAAATCTTAAATCATAAATTGTGTGACAGCTGGCTTGCCAATGGTCCACTAAAGGTGCCTCGCAATGACCTGACTTTAAGCATGAGTGGTGTTTAATTATCCTTGCCCTGAATGGGCGGGTAGTATTGCCTATATAGATCAGAGGGCAGGGGCATAGAATAACATATACTACACCTTTTGATGTGCATGTGACCGATGTTGAAGAGTGTATTGCTTTGAAGAAACAGGGTGTACAAATCTTTGAATATTCATAGAATGTGTACAAATGGAACAATGCGCACATGGGGTATGTCATCTAATGATATCAGTGTCCACTATTGGGGGTGATTTATGCTCTGAGGAAATGAGACTATCTCTTAAATTTCGTCCTCTAGTGAATGCAAACCGCGATAATTTCTGAAAAATGGCGTGCGGGCGGAGCATGTTCCAACGAGTTTTGATAATGTTAATCACCTCATGACAATGTGAGGAAAAAGGCAGAATGCAAGTGAGTTGAGAAGAAGGTTCAATATGGCGCTGAACAAATAGCAGATCCCGATTAACATAAAGGGCTCTCTTGTAAGCACGTTTAATGATACGCGTGGGATAACCTCATTCTTGAAAACATAAACACAAGGACCTTGCTTGTTCAATAAACTGTTGACGTGATGAACAAATTCTGCGGAGGCGTAGAAACTGACCTGCTGGTATATTGTCTCTAAGCGAACGTCAATGATGACTGGTGTATTGGAGCAGGGTGTTCCAATCTGTGGGTTTGTGAAACAGAGGAGTGACAAAATTGATACCTTGAATGCTAACTAAAACGTCCAAAAAATAAATTTGAGTTTGATGAAGACAAATGTCAAATTTCATATGCTGATTGCAGGCATTCAACAAATTCAAAAAAAGATAGAATTGGATCTCAGTACCAATCAAAATGAGAAAAATATCGTCTATGTATCTTAACCAAATCAGAAAAAACTGTTTAAAAGGGGAGATATAGATGAAGGAAGATTCAAAATGTGCTACGTATAAGCAGGCTATTGAGGGGACCATGGTGGCCCCCTTTGCAGTACCTTTTTTTTTTTCATTCTTTATTTATCAGCTTTTCAATTTTACAAATCAAACAAACGTTTGTAGCAGAAATATCAGGTATTACATGAAAACTTCCAATTATGTAGAAATTTAAATAATCTTAACATATTCTTTGAAGAAAGATAAATAATAATAACATTATATCAATAAACATTTACCTTGTCTCTTACTATCAACTATTCAATTTGAGAGGCAGATTATTAGGAGTTATTTAGGTAAATATAATAATTAAAAAAGAAAGAAAAAAAATAGGTGACTAGCATAGCTATACCTGGTTTCTATAATTTATTGCAATACAGGGGTAGATGTGCTAGGTTTCTTTGAATCTATAAAAATTTTCAATTGATCTGGAGAAAAATATATATAACATTCATCTCTCTTTTTTACCAGGCATTTACATGGAAAACGTAACAGAAACGTGAAACCCAAATCAATCACTTCTTGTCGAAATGAAAGAAAATTTTTCCATCTCACCTGAGTAACTAAAGCCAGGTCCAGAAAAATTTTAATAGAAATATCCAAAAATTTCACTGGGAATTTTCTGAAATAAATTTTCATAATTTTATTAACATCATAGGTAGAAAGTAAAGAAACCAAGAGAGTACCCTTATCAAGCACTACCATATCTGAATTTTCAAGGAAATTAGTCAAATTAGATTGCAACTGCTCATTTGGCTCTCTATTCAAATTCCTAGATCTAGGCAGAAAATAACATGTATTAATTCCAGGCATTTCCTCATCTGTAAATCCCAGTCCTTCCTAAAGAAATCTTTTAAGAGTCACAAAGGGAATTTCCCCTATGACTCTAGGAAAATTCAATATTCGTATGTTCATATTTTTGGCATTATTCTCTAACTGTTCTAGACGCCTAGCAAGCATCTCTTTATCTTTAGCAACCACTGCTTTGAATTCCTGAATCTTCTTATCTTTTTTCTTCAGATCAGAGACTCTGTCCAATATATTTCCTACTTTTCGTTGAGTCTCATCCAACTCCTGTTGTTGATTAAAAGTGGTCTGATCTAATTTCAAATTTAGAGCCCTCACTTCGGATGATAACCCAGCCATCATGTCCCACAGATTGTCAAGGGTCACGACAGATGATCGGTGAGGGGGGCCCACAAACTGGCTACTCCCGGTATCCCTGTTTGTACTTGCTGCGGTTTGAGCTGCTAGCTCATCAATGTTTCCTTGAGCTGAACAGCTCACACTCGCTGTTTCCTCTCCACTCTCCACCAATATTGCAGCAGTACTCCCAGGTTGATGACCCTCCGGGTGCTCAGAATTTTGTGACGTCTTGCCCGCTGTTCCTCCTTCTGCTCCGCATCTGGGTACGAAAGTGAGATCACTTCCTAGTCCCTCCACAAGGCTTTCCCCGCTCTCTCTCTGCGCCAGTGGCCTCCTTAGCTCAGGACTCAGTGATACCTCCTCTGCCGGGTCAAGTGGTTCTCCCAGTCCAGTTGCCACATCAGAATCCTCGGATGCCGGATTTTTCCCAGGTAGGGACATAAATTTCGTAATTTCTAATTGCGTTGGAAAGGGTAGAGTCTCAGAGGGGTATACCCTCACTTTGCCCTTCCTCTTAGCAGGCATAACAGCTTAAAGATATTTCAGGAAATTTTCACGACGGTCTTACAGCGTCCTGCTTATGCCGTCATCTTGGTCACACCTCTCGAGGAAAGATTTCTGCAGTACTTTTAATTTGTTGGAAAAAACTGCCAAGAAACTGAAAAAAAAATGTTGTCAACTCGATGCGAGTCAATGAAACTATAAATGATGTGGGAATACGCTCACTGTGGCTGCGAACAGATAAAGTGGACTCCACAACTGCAATAGCTTCCTCCTGTGGAATGTTCGAGTAGAGGGAGACAATGTCCAATGTAATAAGCAAGAAGGATTCAGATAGAACTGAAAGGTTATTGAGTAACAAAATAAAGTGGCCAGAATCACGAACATAAGAAAGGCATAATGAAACAAAGGGATACAAAAAATGATCCACAAACTTCGAGAGAGGTTCGAAAAGGGATCCCATGCCCAAGACAACTGGGCGACCTAGAGGTGATGTTAGTGATTTGTGGATTTTTGGCAAGATGTAGAATACAGGGGTAATTGGATGCTGCTCGCACAAGAAATCAGTCTCTTTCTTTGTAAGAAAGTGACGATCAAGACCCTGTTGAATTAGATATTCAATAACTATGTGAAATTGTGGAGAAGGATCTTCTAAAACTGGAAGATAATAGATGTTATCAGATAGTTGTCGATGGACCTCAGCTTCATAGTCAGTGCGATTCTGCACTACTATACTCCCACCTTTATCTGCTGGTTTGATCACAATAGAACTGTTGGATGCAAGAGAACCAATGGCAGCCCTTTCGAGGAGTGAAATATTGCAAAATTTATCAACAAAACCTTGTTCATGAAGGGATAAATCATGTAATACCAAACTTTCAAAAGCGGCAAGTAGAGGGTCAGGAGGGCCCGGAGGGACACCATGGGACTTCTGAGACAGTATGGAAATATCAGGTACGGTAAATTCAGTTGAGTTGGTTGGAAGCATTTTTTACACCATTTATTACCTGGTGTCCCCGTTTATCTTTACACATTCATTAGTATTCTTGTCTTTAGATGTATACACCTGCTTTGTTTATCTTCAGTTTACTGTCCAGTTTACTGCCTTTTTTTAAAATTGTTTTTTTGTAATTTATTGTACTTTCCATTTATTTAATTTAATTTAATCTAATTTTATTTGGTCGCCCTTTATTATTACTCTTGTGGTTACTTGTGTACTCTGTCTTGGTAGCTTCCCTTTAGCCTTTTATACATATCTTCTGTACATATCTTTACCAAGTGTTCGCCTACCTCTGCAATACCCCAATGATGTGTTTTGTTTTTATAGATTTTTGGAAGGTATGGTCCCCCTGTCGCAGCCCTGATGCAAAACACGGCCGTGTCGGGGTCCTTGTTTGTACATCACAATTGAACTGTATATAGAAAATGATGCACAATTGATGTGTGCTTGTTCATGTTATGGAGTCTCAATTTAGTGGACCCTTGGGCCAACCTGCAGGAGACTGAGAAAGGTGGTCAATGTCTCTAGTATGTGGCAGGCCGGGAGGCAGATGTTCAGGCAGGACATAGAGGTGCTCTTCACCCTGGAAGCTGGTACTCCCCCGGGAGGAGCCCATAGGAGCCCAACCGCTGGGACTTAGGCGGCTTCATCCTTGGAAGCCGAAGCCCCCCCGGGAGGAGCCCGTAGGGGCCCGGCCACTGGGACTTAGGCGGGTTGTTGATCAAGACTGAGAACTGGAACCAGACTAGAACAGTAGACAAGTACTGTAACAGGACTCAGGTACTGGAACCAGGCAGGAACTGTAGCAGGACTCGGGTGCTGGAACCAGGTAGGAACTGTAGCAAGACTCGGGTACTGGAACCAGGCGGAAACTGTAGAAGGCAAGCAGGAACCAAGCAGGTACTGTGGCAGGCAAGCAGGAACCAAGCAGGTACTGTAGCAGGCAAGCAGGAAAGAGCGAGTAGCAAGGCAGCTCACTGCGGGGCATTACGCAACAGGGAACCAGGAGGTAAACCCGTTGCAAGGCCAAGACTGAGAGTCCGCGGCCGGCTTATCAAGGCTGCGGCGTCTGACGTCAGGAACTCGGTGGAGTCACCACTGGCGGGAAACGGCCTAGAAAAGTGTCCAAGTGGCTCGCGCGCGCACGCCTAGAAGCAGGGCATCCATGGGAAGCTTCCCGGCAGCGCAGCCCCCACGGGGACGCCGCCAAACAGGGCGCAAACAAGGCCTCCAGAAGTGGGAATAGGTCCAGGAGCACGGAGGTAAGGGTCTGGTCACGGCGCTCGCGGCCAGAACCGCAACAGTTCATTAATAAAATTATTTCGTTAACAGTTATTGTCCAGTGCATTGTTTGCCACACATTTTTCCTGTTGTATGCCCCTATCAACACCAGAGGGACCTGACTATCTCCACTGTGCCAGCCTGTCTTGCCCCTATCAACTTTATGCCACTCTGCCTTGCTGCCATACACCAGACGACTCTACTCCTTGTGGTGTTCTTGCCACTATCATGGTTCCTCACTGTGTTGATGATAGTCTTTCTGCTGCTTTGTCCCTTTATCGGTGCCTTGGGTTTTTTTCTGATACCCTTTCTGCTTGCTATGTTCCCCCTTTATTGTGCTGTAGGATGTTGATGCCACTTGTCTTGCCACTTTGCCTGTCATGCTGCCTTCGAGGGTTCATGCATCTGTTATCAGTGCTCTCTTTTGAAGCTGTGGTGTGTTTTTGACACTCTCAATGCTGCTTTGCATCTCTGTTAAAGCACTCTTGCCACGCCAGGTATTCCTTTGCCCCTTTACGGTGCTACCAAAATGATAAGGGGAATGGAACAGCTCCCCTATGAGGAAAGACTAAAGAGGTTAGGACTTTTCAGCTAGGAGAAGAGATGGCTGAGGGGAGATATGATAGAGGTGTTTAAAATCATGAGAGGTCTAGAATGGGTAGATGTGAATCGGTTATTTACTCTTTCGGATAATAGAAAGACTAGGGGGCACTCCATGAACTTAGCATGTGGCACATTTAAAACTAATTGGAGAATGTTCTTTTTTACTCAACAGACAATTAAATTCTGGAATTTGTTGCCAGAGGATGTGGTTAGTGCAGTTAGTATAGCTGTGTTTAAAAAAGGATTGGATGAGTTCTTGGAGGAGAGGTCCATTGCCTGCTATTAATTAAGTTGACTTAGAAAATAGCCATTGCTATTACTAGCAACAGTAGCATGGAATAGACTTAGTTTTTGGGTACTTGCCAGGTTCTTATGGCCTGGATTGGCCACTGTTGGAAACAGGATGCTGGGCTTGATGGACCCTTGGTCTGACCCAGTATGGCATGTTCTTATGTTCTTAGGCTATTCATGCCACTTTGGTGCCACTTTGCCACAGCCTAAGTACCTTGGAGCTCTTTTCCCCTTCTGATGATTGCTCACCAGGAGTTTCATCCGAATTGATGAGAAAACCCCAATTCTGCAGCCAAAATTAGGCTGCAATACTTCCCCCATTGACTTTAATGGCAAACGGAAAACGAATCAAACTAATAAACGAATATTTTTTTTTGCTTTGAAAGTAGTGAAATGAATTGGGGTCCCAACGGAACAAATAAATGAACTGAAACAAATGTTTTTCTTCTGCACATCCTTATCTGTTAAAGGGTTATAGCTGCCGCTCCATGCAGGTTACCCCATCTCTTCTATTATGGGGCGGATTTTAAGAGCCCTGCGCGCCGGTGAGCCTATTTTACATAGGCCTACCGGCGCGTGCAGAGCCCCGGGACTCGCGTAAGTCCCGGGGTTTTCTGAGGGGGCGTGTCGGGGGGCGGGCCCGAACCGCGCGGCGTTTTCGGGGCGTGTCGGGAGCATTCTGGGGGCGGGCCCGGGGCGTGGCTATGGCCCGGGGCGGTCCGGGGGCGTGGCCGCACCCTCCGGACCCGCCCCAGGGTTGCGTCCCGGCGCGCTAGCGGCCCGCTGGCGCGCGGGGATTTACGTTGCCCTCTGGGAGGCGTAAATCCCCCGACAAAGGTAAGGGGGGGGGTTTAGACAGGGCCGGGCGGGTGGGTTAGGTAGGGGAAGGTGAGGGGAGGGCAAAAGAAAGTTCCCTCCGAGGCCGCTCCGATTTCGGAGCGGCCTCGGAGGGAACAGGGGTAGGCTGCGCGGCTCGGTGCGTGCCGGCTATACGGAATTGATAGCTTTGCGCGCGCCGATCGAGGATTTTAGCGGATACGCGCGGCTACGCGCGTATCTACTAAAATCCCGCGTACTTTTGCTGGCGCCTGATGCGCCAGCAAAAGTACGCCAAATCGCGCGGTTTGAAAATCTACCCCTATATGTTAAAACTGCCGCTTCGTACAGGTTACCCCATCTCTTCTGTTATAGGGTAATAACTGCCGCTCCATGCAGGTTACCCCATCTCTTCTGCTGTAGGGTAATAACTGCAGCTCTGTGCAGGTTACCCATGTCTTCTGTTGTAGGGTAATAACTGCTGCTCCATGCAGGTTACCCCATCTCTTCTGCTGTAGGGTAATAACTGCAGCTCCGTGCAGGTTACCCCATCTCTTCTATTATATGTTAATAACTGCCGCTTCGTGCAGGTTACCCCATCTCTTCTGTTGTAGGGTAATAACTGCAGCTACGTGCAGGTTACCCCATGTCTTCTGTTGTAGGATAATAACTGCAGCTCCGTGCAGGTTACCCCATCTCTTCTGTTATTGAGTAATAACTGCCACTCTGTGCAGGTTACCCCCAATTACCCCTTTCTTCATTTCCAATATCTAGCCTCAATGGATTGGAAACCTTTATGCCATACTCTTTTGAATCCATTTACTGTTTTCATCCTCACCACCTCTTCCAGGAGGCCATTTAAGGCATCCATAACCCTCTCTGTGAAGAAATATTTCCTGTTGTTAGTTCTGAGTCATCCCCTTGGAGTTTTGTGACCGCCTAGTTCTACAGTTTCCTTTCCAACAGAAAAGGTTTACAATTCATACATCATTAATATCTTTCAGGTATCTGAAGTTCTGCACCGCCTACTGGGGTTTATACATTACAAATTGATTTATTTAGTGATACTGTTACTGTACCCCCAATCACAGTACCACTCAATGTGTGGGGAATTATATTTTACACACACACACATACAGTGTATGTGTGCTGTGCTGAGTGCAATAATGTTGACTGACTCCACAGAAAAAAACTGTTAAACACTAACAGCACCAAAAAGACTGGCAGCCTGGTAAGACTCTTCAGTCTTTGACTGTGCACTGCTGACCTCTCTGATGTCCAAACTGAGACAAAAAAAAATCACTAGCACTGCTGCAATTGCCTCTATACAGTCTCTACCCTGACCCTCTCCCAGTGAAGAGAAAAATCAAAATTAGCATCAATGCATTCCCTCTCTTTCTGGTAAAGTGAGAATGAGACTACTGCAGCATAGAATTCAGAAGCAACCAAAAATCAGTGCCAAATCCAAAACTTTCAAAACATTTTTAGAGAGCTTCTAAGCACATGTCCTTATCAGCCAGGAACTAGGGAGGAAATACAAACCTTTTTGTAGATGCTCGGTTTACAGTGGGAGAATATCAGTGTCATTTGATGCAGATTGCAGCAATAGACTAAATTAGAAAAATGCTTCACTGCGACTTGTCTTTATTACAGCTTCCTTTCCAACTTGTCTCACCTTGGATCTGACACGGCTCTGAATAGGTAGTGAGGTCAAACAGGCAGTAGTTACCAGTTATTATTTTCTTTCTCATCAGTATACAGCCATAGACTTCAATGGGTCATACAAATGAATGGGAAACATAAATAAATGAAACAAATAGTGTTTGTTTCATTTGTGGGACTCCTCCATTTATTTCAGTGTGCCACAAATGAAATGAATATGGACTCATTTGGTTGTTTTGCAGATTTGTTTCAAATGAATGCATAGCTCTAATTGCCAAAAGCTAGTATTGCTGTCTTTTTTAAATTATTGCATAGCCCAGTGATTTGGAATGCGAAAGGTGGGTACTGAAAAGAAGTAATTGATGATCTTACATGTTCTATTATCCAAGATGGTGGATTATAAAGAAGGAAGACTGTCCTGGATAAGGAGAAATCTTGCAGGTGGGTCACACTCTGCGGGGCAGCAGTGATGTACCAGTAGCAATTTGGATACAATAAGGGGTAGATTTTAAGAGACGCACCAATTTTATAACATGCACCTGGCAACATGCGCATATTATAAAATATGATACCTGTGCGCACACCATGTCCGATTTTAACATTGGCGCGCATGTGCGGGCGGATGGCATTTCAAACGTGCAAGGGGGGATTTTAAAAAAACACGCATGGCGACATAAGTAGGCCTTTCCCAGTTCCCTCCCAGTCTGCTCCAATTAAGGAACGGACTGGGAGGGAACTTTCCTATCACACTACCTAGCCTTTCTTCCTTTTCCTTTCTCCTTCCCGAACCCTAAACCCACCCTAACTCGACAAAATATTTTTGTTACAGAACTTACATGCTCCTTCAATCAGCAGTAAGTTCCTCGTGTCAGCTGGCTGCCAGCGCACGCTTCCCTGGAAGAGGCTCTAATGGCCACTGTCCCAGTCAGCCTCTGCCCCATCCCTGCCCTGCTCGGACCCCGCCTCCTCGGCCCACCACTTTCACCAAGCCTGGCACTTCTGCACATATTGGGAGATATGCACATGGCCGGGCCATTTTTTAAATGTGCTTGGCGCATGCTTGGCCTGGCCACACGCGTATCCCTCGATTTTTATGTGTGCCGGGCTTTGAAAATTTGGGCATAACTGAGCAGACTGGATGTGTCAAATTTTTATTTTTATCCTCATTTATTATGTCACTATGGATAATCATCAATTAGTAACATAAGAACATGCCATGCTGGGTCAGATCAAGGGTCCATCAAACCCAGCATCCTGTTTCCAACAGTGGCCAATCCAGGCCATAAGAACCTGGCAAGTACCCAAAAACTAAATCTATTCCATGTTACTGTTGCTAGTAATAGCAGTAGCAATTTTCTAAGTCAACTTAATTAATAGCAATTAATGGACTTTTCCTCCAAGAACTTATCCAATCCTTTTTTAAACACAGCTACACTAACCACATCCTCTGGCAACAAATTCCAGAGTTTAATCGTGCGTTGAGTGAAAAAGAACTTTCTCCGATTAGTTTTAAATGTGCCACATGCTAACTTCATGGAGTGCCACCTAGTCTTTCTATTATCTCAAAGAGTAAATAACTGATTCACATTAACCCATTCTAGACCTCTCATGATTTTAAACACCTCTATCATATCCCCCCTCAGCCGTCTCTTCTCCAAGCTGAAAAGTCCTAACTTCTTTAATCTTTCCTCATAGGGAAGCTTTTCCATCCCTTTATCATTTTGGTTGCCCTTCTCTGTACCATCTCCATCGCAACTATATCTTTTTTGAGATACAGTGACCAGAATTGTACACAGTGGGCCGGATTTTAAAAGGGTTACGCATATAAGTTGTGTGCGTAACTCTAACACACACCCCCCCCCCCCCGGCGGGCGCCCCGGGACGCGCGTAAGTCCCTGGGCTTCGCAAAGGGGGCGTATCGGGTGTAACTTTGACAGCAAAGGTAGGGGGAAGGTTTAAATAGGGCCGGGGGGGGGGGGGGGGAGGGGGGTGGGTTAGGGAGGGGAAGGGAGGAGAAGGTGCAGGGGGTAGAAGGAAAGTTCCCTCCGAGGCCGCTTCGATTTCGGAGCGACCTCGGAGGGAACGGGCAGCATACGCCAGGCTCGGCACGCGCAAGTTGCACAAATGTGCACCTCCTTGCGCGCGCCGACCCCAGATTTTATAAGATATGCGTGGCTACGCGCGTATCGTATAAAATTCGGCGTACTTTTGTTGGCGCGATCGTAGATTTATAAAATCTATTTTAAATTGTTACCATACTATGATGGCACACGAGTAATTTGTAATCTATACCACCCATATTTCTCTTTATCATGCCCTTCTGTAAACCGTTGTGATGGTATTTAACTTAACGACGGTATAGAAAAATTTTTAAATAAATAAAATAAATAAATAAATCTACCCCAGTATTCAAGGTGAGGTCTCACCATGGAGCGATATAGAGGCATTATGACATTTTCCGTTTTATTCACTATTCCCTTTCTAATAATTCCCAACATTCTGTTTGCTTTTTTGACTGCCGCAGCACTCTGAACTGATGATTTCAATGTGTTATCCACTATGACACCTAGATCTCTTTCTTGGGTGGTAGCTCCTCATATGGAAACTAACATTTGGGCCGATACAGTACAGTGTGCTCTGATGGAGTGCACTGTTAACCTGCTATTGGACACACGTTTTCCCTTACCCCTTATTCAGTAAGGGGCCGAAAACGCGCGTCCAACCCGCCGAACCTAATAGCGCCCTCAACATGCAAATGCATGTTGATGGCCCTATTAGGTATTCCCGCGCGATTCAGTAAGTAAAATGTACAGCCAAGCCGCACATTTTACTTTCAGAAATTAGCGCCTACCCAAAGGTAGGCGCTAATTTCTTCAGCCACCGGGCGAAATTAAGTCGGAGGTCCCGAAAGGTAAAAAAAGTAAAACAAAAAAAGAAAACAAAAAATTTGAAGTCAGCGGGCCGGCGGATGTTGGGTCGAAAACCGGACGCTCAATTTTGCCGGCGTCCCGTTTCAGAGCCCGTGGCTGTCAGCGGGCTCAAGAACCGACGCCGGCAAAATTGAAATTCTGCTGTCAAACCCGCTGACAGCCGCCGCTCCGGGCCAAAGGGAGGCGCTAGGGACGTGCTAGTGTCCCTAGCGCCTCCTTTTGTCCATTTCTACCGCCGGGCCTCATTTAAATACTGAATTGTGTGCACAGGCAAGTGGCCTGTGCGCGCACCGGGAGAGCGGACTTTACTGAATCGGCCTGATTGTGTAACTATACCATGGGTTATTTTTCCCTATATGCATCACCTTACACTTATCCACATTAAATTTCATCTGCCCAATTTTCCAGTCTCAGATCTTCCTGCAGTTTATCACATCCTGTTTGTGATTTAACTACTCTGAACAATTTTGTATCATCTGCAAATTTGATTACTTAACTCATTGTATTTCTTTCCAGATCATTTATAAATATATTGAAAAGTATGGGTCCCAATAAGGATCCCTGAGGCACTCCACTGCCCACTCCCTTCCACTGAGAAAATTATCCATTTCATCCTACTCTGTTTCCTATCTTTTAGCCCGTTTGTAATCCACGAAAAGGCATCGCCACCTATCCCATGACTTTTTACTTTTCCTAGAACCTCTCATGAGGAACTTTGTCAAACACATTCTGAAAATCCAAGTATACTATATCTACAGGTTCACCTTTATCCACATGTTTATTAACTCCTTCAAAAGAGTGAAGATTTGTGAGGCAAGACTTGCCTTGGGTAAAGCCATGCTGACTTTGTTCCATTAAACCATGTCTTTCTATATGTTCTGTGATTTTGATATTTAGAACACTTTCTACTATTTTTCCTGGCACTGAAGTCAGGCTAACTGGTCTGTAGTTTCCCGGATTGCCCCTGGAGCACTTTTTAAATATTGGGGTTACATTAGCTACCCTCCAGTCTTCAGGTACAATGGATGATTTTAATGATAGGTTACACATTTTTACTAATTGGGCTGAAATTTCATTTTTGCATTCCTTCAGAATCCTGGGGTGTATACCATCCGGTCCAGGTGATTTACTACTCTTCAGTTTGTCAATCAAGCCTACCACATCTTCTAGGTTCACCATGATTTAGTTCAGTCCAACTGAATCATTACCCATGAAAAACATCTCTGATACGGATATCTCCCCAACAGTTAATCATTCCGCGATGGCTATATTTTTTCTAATTGCCCCTTTAATCCCTCGATCATCTAACTGTCCATCTGACTCCCTAACAGGCTTTCTGCTTCGGATATATTTTAAAAAGTTTTTACTGTGAGTTTTTACCTCTACGGCCAACTTCTTTTCAAATTCTCTCTTTAACGCTTTAACTTGCCAATGTTTATACTTTATCCTATTTTCTTCTGTTGGATCCTTCTTCCAATTTTTGAATGAAGATCATTTGGCTAAAATAGCTTCTTTCACCTCCCCTTTTAACCATGCCGGTAATCGTTTTGCCTTCTTTCCACCTTTCTTAATGTGTGGAATACATCTGGACTGTGCTTCTAGAATGGTATTTTTTTAACAATGACCATGCCTCTTGGACATTTTTTACTTTTGTAGCTGCTCCTTTCAGTTTTTTTCTAACAATTTTTCTCATTTTATCAAAGTTTCCCTTTTGAAAGTTTAGCATGAGAGCCTTGGAGTTGCACACTGTTCCTCTTCCAGTCATTAAATCAAATTTGATCATATTATGATCACTATTGCCAAGCGGCCCCACCACCGTTACCTCTCTTACCAAGTCCTGTGCTCCACTGAGAATCAGATCTAAAATTGCTCCCTCTCTCATCGTTTCCTTAACCAATTGCTCCATAAAGCTATCATTTATTCCATCCAGGAACGTTATCTCTCTAGCGTGTCCCGATGATACATTTACCCAGTCAATATTGGGGTAATTGAAGTCTCCCATTATTACTGCACTACCAATTTGGTTAGCTTCCCTAATTTCTCTTAGCATTTCACTGTCTGTCTCACCATCTTGACCAGGTGGACGGTAGTATAGCCCTATCACTATAGTTTTCCCCAACACACAAGGGATTTCTACCCTTAAAGATTCAATTTTGTATTTAGTCTCATGCAGGATGTTTATCTTGTTGGACTCTATGCCATCCCAGACATAAAGCGCTACACCTCCTCCTAAGTGCTCCTCTCTGTCATTGTGATATAATTTGTACCCCGGTATAGCACTGTCCCAAAGGTTATCCTCTTTCCACCATGTCTCTGAGATGCCAATTAAGTCTATGTCATCATTCATTCTAATTCTCCCATCTTACTTCTTAGACTTCTGGCATTAGCATACAAACATTTCAAAGTTTGTTTTTTGTTTGTATTTTCATTCTGCTTTTTAATTGATAGGGATAAGTTAGAATTTTTTAGCTCAGGTGAGTTTTTAGTTACAGGCACTTGGACTACTTTTCTAATTATTGGAACCTCACTGTCGGGATGCCCTAATTCTAATGCATCATTAGTATCCTTTAAAGATACCTCTCTCCAAACCATGCGCTGCTGAGCGACCTTCGGCTTTCCCCTTTGTTCTAGTTTAAAAGCTGCTCTATCTCCTTTTTAAAGGTTAGCGCCAGCAGTCTGGTTCCACCCTGGTTAAGGTGGAGCCCATCCCTTCGGAAGAGTCTCCCCCTTCCCCAAAAGGTTCCCCAGTTCCTAACAAAACTGAATCCCTCTTCCTTGCACCATCGTCTCATCCACGCATTGAGACTCCGGAGCTCTGCCTGCCTCTGGTGACCTGCGCATGGAACAGTGAGCATTTCAGAGAATGCTACCCTGGAGGTTCTGGATTTAAGCTTTCTACCTAAGAGCCTAAATTTGGCTTCCAGAACCTCCCTCCCACATTTTCCTATGTCGTTGGTGCCCACATGTACCACGACAGCCGGCTCCTCCCCAGCACTGTCTAAAATCCTATCTAGGTGACGCGTGAGGTCCGCCACCTTCGCACCAGGAAGGCATGCTACCAGGCGATCCTCACGCCCAGCTATCTACATTCCTAATAATCGAATCACCAACTATGACTTAACCCTTCCCTCCGACCTAACCCTTCCCTCCTGGGCAGTAGACCTTCCCTCCTGGGCAGTAGACCTTGGGGAGATATCCTCAGTGCGAAAGGATAATGCATCACCTGGAGAGCAGGTCCTTGCTACAGGATCCTTTCCTGCTGCACCTGGTTGGTGCTCTCCCATCATGAGACCTTCCTCGAAGGCAGCACCAGGGCTGCCAGTCTGAAGTTGGGACTTGACTACTATGTCCCTGAAGGTATCATAAAACATGCCCCTCTTCCTATTGCATGCGATAGTTTAATGAATCTAGCCCATAATTGGGTAATATGGCCCTTTTGGCCATATTACCCAATTATTTTCATTCACTGCAGATACTGCAAAGTTTTAGAGTCAGGAATTGCTATTGGAAGACCATAGTGTTACATTTTCCATGTGGGATGGAAAGATTTTTAACCTTTCAAACATATAATTCAGGTGTTATATAAAGAGTTTACAATTCCCTTAACAAATTCAAGTTTTTGGAAAATACTGCTAGGAAAAACAAATTGTATTGCATACATTTTCCAAAATCAAGGTTCACTACGTCTGTAGATGTGTTTAACAAACATTTTTTGGACATCTTGAATATCTTTCCTGAAGCATTGCCTCCTACTTCAAAGATTTATTATCTCTCTGATTGTAAATGAAAACTTATCCAAGTTGAAGGAGACTGTGATATTAATTACGGTTGATAGCTTAGATATTTCTGCTATCCTGGAGAATTCACAGGGAGGGGTGATTTCCCGTTCTTTCTACATTACTGGTATCTTTCATACTTAATCCTGACAGGGACTGGATGCTGAGATTGTTTTCTTGAAATAAAGATTCCCTTTTTTTACAAATAGAAAGTCAGTTTTTCCCAAGAATTATTCAGAATGAGATGAGAACATTTTGGAGATACCTCAACAAGTGATTTCCATTGGTGTTAATTTTTTCTTAGTTTTCTTTTAAATGTATTTTTAAATGATTTCTCTTTTCCGATCCTTTACATTTGAAAGTTGGTTTTTTTTCAGAGTAAACCTATAGAAGGTGACCCATATTTTCTAGAGATTGTAATCCCTAAACATCAATCTTCAGATAAATTGAGGTTTAAGGTCTGATGATTGTTTAAATGTTGGGTGCTTACATTTATGATTTATGGATTTATTTCCTTCTTTCCTCTGTTATTTCCTTTTTTTGTGTGCCTGTTCATTTGAACTATAGGACTTGATTGTGCATTGCGTGGTGCACTTAAATTTATGTTACTTTATATTGTTTATCCTTAGTTTAATACTATAGAAATATGCTATACTAATTTCTTTTTTATGCAAGTTATTCCGTGTGGCTAAATCTGAATTTGCCATAAAAATAAAATTAAAAAAAAAAAATCAAATCAAATCAGGACAATTTTCCCTGCAACTGTTGTTCTAAAGAGAACTGAGTTCCATAGAAGGAAAACAAAATGGTAAACCTCAATAAAGAGGTAGTTGACAAATCTATAACTCATCTTGGACGAGAATTATATTAATATGAGTTAAGGAGATATTTACTATGGAGGAGAAATTTCTTAATTGTTAAGATGCCATGAACAATATTTCTTCACACATGATGTTGATTGAAGCAACCAATGAGGGGAAGAAATAGATGTTGAAAACATATGCTCCTATTAGAATACAGTAATAGAAAAAAGAGAAAGATATTCAGTATTTCATGGATTTAGAAGCAAATGATGAGGATGGCACATACCTTTGTAGCGATGTACAAAGGAAACATTTTCATTTTGGTTTATTCATTCATTTCATAGAGCACCTCCATTTATTTCATTAGTTTCAAACAAAAAAAAATGTTATTGTTCATTTTATTTATTCATCATTATAGTCAATGGCAGAAGCAATGCAACCTATTTTGAGCTTATAAATTTGGATTTTCTAATTATTTCTAATGAAACTTGTGGGTAGACATCATCAGAATGGTGAAGGCATGCCAATGAATCATAGTAACATAGTAATGACAGCAATTAAAGGCCAAATGGTCCATCCTGTCTGCCTAGCAACTTGCACATGGTAGTAACTGCAACTCTATACAGGTTACTCACATGCTCCCCTTTTTTATATCTCACATCTTGTACTTAGGATCTACAGTGTCTATCCCATGCCTTTTTGAAGTAATTTACCATTTTCATCCATACCACCTCCTCTGAGGGCATTCCAGGTATCTATTACCCTTTCCATGAAGAAATATTTCCTGAAGTTGGTTCTGAATCATCCCCCTCCCTGGAGTTTCATTTCATGACCCCTTGTTCTACACTTTTCTTTCCAACAGTAAAGGTTTGAAATTTGCACATCATTAATACCTTTCAGGTATCTGAATGTCTATATCATATCTCCCCTGCACCTCCCTTCCTCCATAAGAACATGCCATGCTGGGTCAGACGAAGGGTCTATCAAGCCCAGCATCCTGTTTCAAAAAGAGGCCAAACCAGGCCACAAGAACCTGGCAAGAACCCAAACACCAAGAAGATCCCATGCTACTGATGCCAGTAATAGCAGAGGCCATTCCATAAGTCAGCTTGATTAATAGCAGTTAATGGACCTCCTCCAAGAACTTATCCAAACCTTTTTTGAACCCAGCTACACTAACCACATCCTCTGGCAACTCATTCCAGAGTTTAATTATGCGCTGAGTGAAAAATAATTTTCTCCGATTAGTCATAAATGTGCTACTTGTTAACTTCACAGAGTGCACCCTAATCCTTCTATTATCCAAAAGTGTAAATAACCAATTCACATCTACTCGTTCAAGACCTCTATCATATCCCCCCTCAGCCGTCTCTTCTCCAAGCTGAACAGCTCTAACCTCTTCAGCCTTTCCTCATAGGGGAGTTGTTCCAGCCCCTTTATCATTTTGATTGCCCTTCTCTGTACCTTCTCCAGCACAACTATATCTTTTTTGAGATGCGGCAACCAGAATTGTACACATTATTTAAGGTGCAGTCTCACCATGGAGCGATAGAGGCATTATGACATTTTCCGTTTTATTAACCATTCCCTTCCTAATAATACATAACATTCTGTTTGCTTTTTTGACTGGTGCAGCACACTGAGCCAATGATTTCAAAGTATTATTCACTATGATGCCTAGATTTTTTTCCTGGGTGGTAGCTCCTAATATGGAACCTAACATCGTGTAACTACAGCAAGGGTTATTTTTCTCTATATGCAACACCTTGCACTTGTCCACATTAAATTTCATCTGCCATTTGGATGCCATTTGGATGCCCAGTTTCGCAAGGTTATCCTGTAATGTATCACAATATGCTTGTGATTTAACTGAATAATTTTGTATCATCCGCAAATTTGATAACCTCACTTGTCGTATTCCTTTCCAGATCATTTATAAATATATTGAAAAGTACCAGTCCAAGTACAGATCCCTGAGGCACTCCACTGTTTACCCTTTTCCACTGAGAAAATTGACCATGTAATCCTACTCACTGTTTCCTGTCTTTTAACCAGTTTGTAATGCACGAAAGGACATCACGTCCTATCCCATGACTTTTTAGTTTTCTTAGAAGCCTCTCATGAGGGACTTTGTCAAATGCCTTCTAAAAATCCAAATACACTACATCTTCTGGTTCACCTTTATCCACATGTTTATTGACCCCTTCAAAAAAAAAAAAAAAAAGCAGATTTGTTAGGCGAGACTTTCCTTGGGTAAATCCATGTTGACTGTGTTCCATTAAATCATGTCTTTCTATATGCTCTACGATTTTGATCTTTAGAATAGTTTCCAATATTTTTCCCAGCACTGAAGTCAGGGTCACTGGTCTATAGTTTCCTGGATCATCCCTGGAGCCCTTTTTAAATATTGGGGTTACATTGGCCACCCTCCAGTCTTCAAGTACAATGGATGATTTTAATGATATGTTACAAATTTTAACTAATAGATCAGAAATTTCGTTTTTTAGTTCCTTCAGTACCCTAGGATGCATACCATCCGGTCCAGGTGACTTGCTACTCTTTAGTTAGTCAATCTGGATTACTACATCTTCCAGGTTCACAGTGATTTGGTTCAGTTCAAATGATCCAGAACTGGTATCTCTCCAACATCCTCATTAGTAAACATGGAAGCAAAGAATTCATTTAGTCTTTCTGCAATGGCCTAGCCTTATCTTCCCTAAGAGTCCCTTTAACCCCTTTGTCATCTAACGGTCCAACCGACTCCCTCACAGATTTCTTGCTTTGGATATATTTTTAAAAGTTTTTATTATGAGTCTTTGCCTCTATGGCCAACTTCATTTCAAATTCTCTCTTCGCCTGTCTTATTTATTTATTTATTTAGGGTTTTTATCTACCGACTTTCTCGATATGCAAATCAAATCAAGACGGTTTCCAAAGAACAAAACTTTCGCCGTAAGGCGTTACATTAAACAATAGAATATTGAACAGGTAACGTTTTACACTTAACTTGACAATCATTATGATTTATCTTATTTATGGATCCTTCTTCCAATTTTTGAAGGATTTTTTTTTTTGGCTAAAATAGCCCTTTTCACCTCACCTTTTAACCATGCTGGTAATTGTTTTGCTTTCCTTCCACCTTTCTTAATGCAGGGAATACGTATGGACTGTATGTCTAGGATGGTATTTTTAAACAATGTCCATGCCTGTTGAACACTTTTACCCTTCGCAGCTGCACCTTTCAGTTTTTTTCTATTTCCCTCATTTTATCAAAGTTTCCTCTTTGAAAATTTAGTGTTAGAGCTGTAGATTTACGTATTGTCCCCCTTCCGGTTATTAGTTTAAATTTGATCATGTTATGATCATTATTGCCAAGTGGCGCCTCCACCGTTACCTCTCTCACCAAATCCTGCATTCCACTAAGAATTAAATCTAAAATAGCTCCCTCTCTACTTGGTTCCTGAACCAATTGCTCCATGAAGCAGTAATTTATTACATCCAGGAACTTTATGTCTCTAGCAAGTCCTGATGTTATATTTACCCAGTCAATATTGAAGTAATTGAAATCTCCCATTATTATTGCACTGCCAAATTGGTTAGCTTCCCTGATTTCTCTTAGCATTTCATCATCTGTCTGACCATTTTGTCCAGGTGGACATTAGTATACTCCTATCACTATACTCTTACCCAACACACATGGGATTTCTACCCATATAGATTCTACTGAGCATTTAGTGTCTTGTATGATCTTTATCCTGTTCGACTCTACCCTCCCGGACATAAAGTGCCACACCCCCACCAAGTTGATCCTCCCTATCATTGCAATATAATTTGTACCCTGATATAGCACTGTCCCATTGGGTATCCTCCTTCCACCAGGTCTCTGTGATGCCAATTATGTCAATCTCATCATTTACTGCTATACACTCTAACTCTCACATCTTACTTCTTAGACTTATAGCATTGGCATACAGACATTTCAGTGTGTTTTTTGTTTGTATTAAGACCTGCTTTTGAGTTGTGAGAGATAATTCGGAAATCTTTAGCTCAGGTGCTTTTTTACATACAGGCACATAGACTACGTTTGCTTTTATTGGGATCCACTTGTTGGGGATCTCATCAAGGGGATCCCAATAAAATAGACTACGTTTGCTTTTATTGGGATCCCCCTGTTGGGATCCCCTAACTCTCCTGTTTCATTGGTATCCTTCAAGGATACATTCCTCCGAACCATGCTCTGCTGAGTGACTGTTGGCTTTCCCCCTTGTTCTAGTTTAAAAGCTGCTCTATCTCCTTTTTGAAAGTTAGTGCCAGCAGCTTGGTTCCACTCTGGTTAAGGTGGAGCCCTTCCTTTTGGAAAAGCCTCCCCCTTCCCCAAAAGTTTCCCCAGTTCCTTACAAAACAGAATCCCTCTTCCCTGCACCATCATGTCATCCATGCATTGAAACTCTGGAGCTCTGCCTGCCTCTGGGGACCTGCATGTGGAATAGAAAGCATTTCAGAGAATGCCACCCTGGAGGTTCTGGATTTCAGCTTTCTACCTAAAATCCTAAATTTGGCTTCCAGAACCTCTCCCCCACATTTTCCTATGTCATTGGTGCCCACATGTACCACGACAGCCGGCTCCTCCCCAGCACTGTCTAAAATACTATCTAGGTGACGCGTGAGGGGAGCCCGAAACCCGAACGAGTTTTTCCCAAAATTTTGGGAAAAATTTGTTTTTGGGTTTAGTGCGCACTAATCCAAAATTCGGGTCTCCCCAAATTTAAAAGGCCAAACCATGGGAAATACGAAATTTCCTGCAGCAGCTGAAAACAAAGCCCAAACCGAAAGGTTCGGGCTTTGTTACCCATCTGCTAGGGAGTTAGCAATCTGGTACACTCTCCTCCTCCAGAGGGGAGGAGTTAGCAATCTGCTGTTGCTCACCCCGCCAGGAGGGCGGAGTTAGCAAGCTGTTCTGCTGTTCTCCTGAAAGGGGAAGGAGTAGCGATATGACATGACCTGCTCCTCCAGAGGGGAGGAGCTAGCTATCTGTAGATCTGTTAGCGAACTGCTGTTAGATGCTCCTGTAAGGAAAGGAGGAGGCAATCTGTTATAGATCAACTCTCCAAGGAAGAGGAGTTGGCAATCCGTATAATGATTCTCTTCTGAGGAGAGGAGATAACAATAGGTATATTGTACTTCACTTCTGAGATAGCAATCTATCATGCATCTGCTACGGAGTAGCAATCTGTATATGTAAGCTGCTAGCAAGTCTCAGAGAAAGAGAAGTAGCTTTCTATATAATACTTCCGTGAGCGGAGTTAGTGGTCTGTAGTGGTTGGCTCCCACAGAGTGACAATAGTGAAAGGAATGACCACTTGGAGGAAATGGTGAATCTATGGGTAGATGGCAGATGACAGCGCCCCCAGGAGGAGATCCTGAGAAGAACTACCGGCTAGGCTAGAATATGAGATAAACACAATAGTTCTTTATTAAACTGGAAGCTGGACCATCAGGGGTGGCAGTAGTGAGTCGCTGAGTTCGGCAAGGCTGAAGTCCTTCTGATACTGGAATGTAATCTTTGGGTCGCTGAGCTGTAGAGAGAGACTAGAAGTAGTGAGTAGACAGGGTATACTGGATACAAGATAGTACACTCACAATAATAGATGTCTGCAATGGTCTCTATGCCACAGAGAGTCTTAAGTACATTCAGGAACAGGAGCCATAGGCGAGCACTGGTTCCCACAAACAGTCTGTAATATGAACTCACAATTGCTGTATATGAAATGGCTTCTAGAGTAGAAGAGAGTCTGTAAAAGATTCTAGGAACATGGGCCCTCGTGGAGCGAGTACCGGTTCCTATCTGCAATCTTGCCAATGTAACTCTTGATCTCCGTATCTGCGATAACGTCTTGGAAGGAAGGGAGTCTTCAGAGCAATAGGAATGTAGGCCCTCAAGGAGCGAGTACCAATTCCTATGTAATAGAACTCACTGTGTTCACATCCGCGATCGCTTCCAGGCAATGAGGAGTCTTCTGAGTGTCCTGGCAATCTGAAATCAAGAAGAGAGAGCACAGCCCCCGTGGAACGGGTACTCCTGGTACGGGTACTCCACTACTCGGCCTTTGAAAAGGCCGAGTAGTGGAGAAGGATTCCCCTCGCTGACTCGGATCGTTGTTGCAAGTATCGTGGACTGCCAAAGCAAGTCCTGTTGGAGTTCCTTGCTAACTCGTTAGAGGTTAGCAAACAAAGACCTTTTAAAGTGCAAATGGATGACGTCACTACAGGGGGACGCTCCCGAGGTTCGCACCCTTGCTGTTACAAAGTCTGGAGCGCGCGCACATGTGTGCCCTTACGTCATTGGGGACATGGCAGATCCGTAGCGTCAAGCCAGCCCAGGGACACCGGGACCAAGAGGCGGAGAAAAGCCGCGGCTGCATCTGTCCGTCAGAGCCAAAGGGAGTCGCATCCCAGGTAGAGAGGGTGAAGTGAGGGGCGAGAAGAGGCACGAACGCAACAGGCTTCCCACATCTCTATCTTCTAATACCATTTTGGGCACCTTTCTCTTGACTCCTTCTATTCTGTCTCAATCTCTTTTGAGACATGGTCTCTAGAACTCCAGGTGAGGCCTCACCAAGGAATTGTACATGGGCATTATCACCTCCTTTTTCTTTCTCATTATCGTTCTCTCTATGTAACCCAGCATTCTTCTGGGTTGCTTCGCTGCCTTCAGATCATCAGACATTATTATCCCAAGATCCCTTTCTTGGTCCATGCATATCAATCTTTGCCCCTTTTTACATATACCTTTTTTGAATTACTGCATCCCAGATGCATGATTCTGTACTTCTTGGCATTGGATTCCAGCTGCCAAATCTTCAATCGCTCTTCAAACTATCTTCAGGAGTGTCCATTCTGTTTCAGATCTTAGTATCATTCACAAAAAGACAAACTTTACCTTCTATCCCTTCAGCAATGTTGCTCAACAAGATATTGTATAGAATTAGTCCCAAAACCGATCCTTTAGATACTTCACTTATCACTGTTCATGCTTTAGAGTAAGATCTAAAGGTCTTGTTGTTGGGGGGGGAGTTGTCACAGCCACAAAAAGTAGCGGACGCAGGGATCAATAACCGGGGCCCGCAAGGCCAGGGGTGGGAGGAGGCAGCAGAACACTGCATGGAGCAGCAGTAGCCACAGAGGCATTCACGGAGTAGAATGCCAGTGGCGGGTGTACCACCTTCACAGAGCAGAAGGCTGGAGTGGCATTCACGGAGCAGGATGCCAATGGTATACCACCTTCATGGAGCGGAAGGATGGAGGGCTGCCATCTCCAAAAAAAAAGCAGAGGGGTGGGTAAGAGTATGTAAAATTACTGGTGAGGACATAGGCTATAGGTATTGCCAATTATTAGGCTTGTTCAGTATTTGTTGATTGTTAATGTGGCTCGCGAGAATGAGCGCTACTACCTGGAGATAATACCCTTGTTCAATGTACATACACACGGTTAATGAGACTCCATCATTGCTCTAGGCTTCAACAGCAAGAGGAAATGTGGAAGAAAAAAAAAGGATTTGCATTCACAAAAAAGCGAGGTGTAGCTTGCTTGTTATGGCGGTTACTTCCCCAAAACCAAATAAGCCGATACTTTACTTTCAATACATATCGAGCATAGCTCTCTGCTTCAACGGCAGGGGAGAAAGTCTAATACTTCACTTTCAACGCATAGCTCTCTGCTTCAACGGCAGGAGGAATGTGGAAAATAGGATCTGTATATGGACAACAACCAACAAGGTCTGAATTACATAGTCTGGGTGGACAAAGGCATGGGTGTAGCCTGCTTATTGCTGCAGTTACTATCCCTATGGTAGGCCCACCTAGTAACTTGAGGTGGGGATTAGGTAAGAGTGTAGGGGTTTAGGGGCCACTTTGACATTCTACGAGACACCTACGAACAGAACAGTGGTCTCTTGTGAAGATTTGCTGGCCTTCGGAGTGAGGAAACTCACTCCAAGATGAGATTTGGGCAAGGTTCTCTCAACCTAGCTTGATGGACTCTCTACCTGGGTAACATCAAGCTCGGTTGAGAGAACCTTGCCCAAATCTCATCTTGGAGGGAGTTTCCTCACTCCGAAGGCCAGCAAATCTTCACAAGAGACCACTGTTCTGTTTGTAGGTGTCTCGTAGAATGTCAAAGTGGCCCCTAACCCCCTATACTCTTACCTAATCCCCACCTCGAGTTACTAGGTGGGCCTACCATAGGGATACAAATACCTACCTATGGGCCATGATATTATGGCCAGTCTCTCTCTCTCTCTCTCTCTCTCTCTCTCTCTCTCTCTCTCTCTCTCTCTCTCTCTCTCTCTCTCTCTCTCTCTCTCTTGCAATGAAACCTTACAACACAGCCTAATGCAATCAAAAGAGGTGTAGTTAAAATCAGTGTTATGGCTATGCAATAGCTCTTTGCAGACAGGCTAACCCACACTCCTCCTATTTTTGGAATTTGCATCACACCATACGATATGGTGCGATCGCATGCGGTAAGGGCCTATCGCATGCAAAAACGCCTTATCGCATTTTGAAAAATGACCCTCTAAGTTAGATAATAATTTATCTATTTTGTTTTTTTAAAAAAAGTAATGTCGTTGCATCTGTTTTTGGGGAGTTACGAACTACAATGGGGCGTATCAGTGGTCGATTTTTTAACAATATTAAAAAGAGGTTTAGTGTTGTGGGAAAATTTTTGTATTTTCTTGCTATAATATTCTTTTTTAGAACAGTTAATAAGCTTTTTGTAATAGGCAAAGAAGGACCGATGATCACTTCCAAAATATGTTTGTGTTTTTTGTGTATGTGTGTATGTGTGTTTGTGTGTATGTGAGAAAGAGAAAGAGAGAGACATGGAGAAGATGTTCTTATGTATATGAATGAAATTGAGACTTTGGTTTTGTGTTTGAAGAAGGAAAAAGAACTTGATATTGAATGTGAGTGTGTGTGCATGTATTTGTGTTTGATAGAGACAAGAGTTGTGAGTGATTATCTAGATTTTTGAGCCAGCTTGAATTTGCAGGTGTGTGTTAAATATATATATATTTGTATGTGCATTTCTTGCTAATTTCTGTCCATGTTCTTTTTCAGCTTATGGGCAGTAGGTCTATGCATCATGTTCCCATATCATGATATAGTTAGCCTGTAAAGCCATCAATACCTGAAGTCCCTCCGTACTTGAAAGAGTTTATCCATGGTTATCTTTCTTGTGTGAGCTATAATCTTAGACTCCATCTAGGAATTTGTCAGCTTGCAGTTTTAGATTGCTTGGGGGAGTAGATGCCTTCACAGAAGTTAGTAACAACCATTTTGAAACCCCCCTTTCTCTCCTCTGAGAGTTTCATTCTGGATTTACAGCTCTGTCAATGGAGTGTGTCTGTGGCATGCACACTTCTTGTCTCTCTCGAGGTGCTTCACTTTGGACCAGAATATTATTTTCCTAGATTTTTCCTTGAAGTGCTTTTTTTTTTTTAAATTTCAGATCCTTATTCATGTTTCATCTATGCTGCTGGAGTTCAAGTTTGGTCTGCAGATTGTATTGTAGGACACTAAACATTCTTCTTTTCTCATGCATTCAAAGTATGATCACAATAGATGTTAAACCTGAAAAAGAAACTTTCTTTTAGACAAATTCTTCAATAATGAAAAAGCTCTACTTCTACTGCTTGTGTTTCTAATTTTATCATGAGGTTTATAGCAGCTGAGGTCCAGGAGGAAATTAGGACCCTGAAGCAATTAAGATCAGAGTCGTAGCCAGGTCATGTGGCACCTATGGCCAAATGAAAATTGTGCCCTCAGCCTGATCACCACATATATCATGAGACGGAAGCCTCTGTTAAATGTAGGGGACTTTACTTTTTATTTTTATTTTGACCCAGCAGTTTCCTCCTGCTCCTTTAGGCTTCCAGCTCAGTTGGAACCAGCATGGCGAGCTTGGCACCATGAGTCTTATCTATTTATAAAAATGTATAACCTGCTCTAAAATTCTAGGCAGAGTACAACATTATATACATCTTAAAAAATGGCACGGGCAATCCATTGCTCCTACCATGTGATAGGGGCCGGCCAATGGCACTGATAGCCCCTGTCATATGGTAAGGGCAAAGGGCCATCGGTGCCATTTTGATTAGTGGCAGCTGATGGCCCGAGAGTGGGAGATCACTCCCGGGACCCCTGCTGGACCACCAGATACTTTAGAAAAGTTTTGGGGGGGTCGGGAGGGTGAGCGATTTTAAATAATTAGATCTAAAGGGTCGGGGTGGGTTTGGGTTTTTTTTCCTGTGTGCCCTTTCTCTCCCCCCCCCCCCCCCCAAATGATAATCAAACCGCATGAAAATTTTGTGGAGTTTTCCTATCATTTCGGGGACTCCTGATACATGACGGATTAGAAAATATCGTACGATATTTTCATCCGTCAAAAAAATGATGCACATCCCTCCTATCTTTCTTACACCCAAACACACAAACATGCACATACTCTCACTTGTTTCCTCCCTCTGGAACCAGAAGGAGAAAGAAAAGCAGAAGCAGCAGCCTCCTCTTCAGCCCCAGGGCCCACCAGACTCCTCCTTCTAGCATCGGGGCTGTATTACTCTTGCTCCTGCTCTGGTGTGAATGAAGGCTGATCCTGCATCTTCTGTCAAGGGGGGGGCAATACTGTTCCTAATTTTCCTGACAGGGGGAGACGATTTATTGATCTTGTGGCCCTATAGGCAGTGCTGCTCTCACTGCATTTAGAAGGAAGGCCAAGGTGTCAGCTTCAAGCTGGTAGGCCCTTTGCTTTTCCTACTCGCAACTGATGTGAGGGAGGCCAACGATTCATCTCATGGCACTGTGGACCACACTGCTTCAGAGTGCAGAGGGAGGGAATCCTGCACAGGCTGCCTCCTCTGGTGTAGCAGCATTGGTATTTTTGTTGTGATCCTCCCCACCTTAATGGATGGCCCTGAGGGGAGGAAGGACACCAAGAGCAGGTACAGCAGTTCATTTCTCCTCTCCTCTGGTGGCAGACCTCAGCGTTGTATTGGATTTTCCCAACATTGTGCGAGAGAGGTGGCACCTCAGGATAGATGGCACCTATGGCTGTGGCCATATTGGCCATGGGCTAGCTACAACTCTGATTAAGTTAATTTAATCCCCAGAAACTCCATAGAGGCAGTAGATGTGGAGATGTTTTCCTTTAACATCTGTGTGGTATCACAAGTAACATAGCTAAATTGCCTCCTTCCTGGAGCTAACCTAGTGGATGAATGCTTCACCTTGACATGACCTCAATGGGTTGGGAGAGTCACTAGCTGATCAGCTAGCTGGCTCATCTCCATCATTGCTGCATCTATGGGGTTCTTCCAGGTTTCGTGGTAGGGGGTCCTCACTGGTGTTAGGATTCTTGCTCTTGGTCATCTCTAATTTCTTTGGATTATTTACAAATCCTTTTGGAGTTTCTTTGGTGGCATTTGGCTTTGCAGTCATGTTTAGAGTCTCACCAGAGTCTGCTTGCCCTCTTTCTGAAGCACAGTAATAGGTCCATTTTAGACTTAGGTATCAAGTTGGGCACTTGGAAACAAGGTGCTTGCTCTGTCATTCTGGCTCACATTGCAGCATAGGTGTATGGTTTTTTTTTTCTTCTGGAAGCAGTGCTGTAAATATAACTGCTGTCTCAGCAGAAGCTACACAAAAAAACCTCTCTGCAGTCCATTGATTCATATCCTGGTTTCATGCAGTTTCTGCAGATAATTTCAAGTACTTGTTTTTCTTGATGTCAGAGGACACCACATTTCCAAAAGGTCTGAGTCTGACCAGGGTAGTACAGGTTACCTAGTAATCCCCTAAACAGAAGTTGTTGAGAGGGAGATGCTAGAGCTCATCCTGTCCACTCAGGTCTGACCTCAGGAGGATGTAGGTCACTCATTCTTCAGTCCAGATGCCTTCCTGCTCCACTACCCTTTATAGCTGCTTGCTGACCTCACAAAATTGACTTCCAAGGGTTTGGGGGGGGGGGGGGCAGAATTAACTGATAGTGACCTTCTTTTCTTCCCAACACAGCAGGGAGTCCACTTCAAAGAAAGAAAAAAAGAGCTTTGGACTTTCTTGTCTGCAATGCCTCTGACAGGCTTCTGCTGAAGAGAAGTTGAAACAAACTGATTGCAAGGAAGCTTTGCAGGCAGAAGATCTCAGAAAGGGTAAGAACCCCATGGTCATAATCTACTTCCTCACATAGATGTCCCTCTGCAAAGCAAGACAGGCTCTGTAGATCTTCCCTGCAAACAAATGAAAGCCTTATGCTAGGGTGTAATATTTACTGAATCAGCCATGGTTTAGGTTGTCATTAGCAGCTGCAGAGGCTCCAGAAGGCTAGCGTGAGCTTTCATGAAGTCTTCTAGGTAAAAGGGTCTTTTGAATATTTCTAATAAATATCCGTAAATAGTTAAACAAGAGGTTCTATCCAGAAGTAAAGGAGCCTACTTTCCAGGATAAGTGCATGCACAGTCCACATATATGCTTGGATAAAAATAAAAAAAGTCCTCATGTTCCCTCTGCTGTGTCCTGGAAACCTGTGTGTACACGATACCAGATACACACACACACACGAACACACAGGCATAGTGATATTATAAGCTTTCTTTCCCTTTAGAAAGTAGGCTGATAAAAATGATCCTGACACATCAGTATCAAAAATGATTATTTCCAGAAAAGAGAAAATTACAGTTTAGAATATAAAATGGAGACAGCCAGCATAAGATCACTCTGGGACTAAATTATGATCTTAGTCAAAAAGCTGATAAGTCTTAGCCAAGCAAAGCAATTGGTCAAACATGGTTTCTTTAATTTTTTTTTTTTTCATAAAATAATGCTGTCAAGTCCCTTTAATTTGCACTTCAAAATGGTCAGGTTGAGCAAGGACAAGTGGAAAGCTCATGCATATGTTTTCTCCTGTCACATCATGTTTCACGAACTTAAATACTTCTGGCATTAAAATTTCTAAAATATCTTTTTAGGTTCAGAAGGGAACAAAAAGGAAAAATAAAAACATTCCCATAGAGCTGCTCTGCAATCACCTCCAAAAGATGTAAGTTTTCAAACTCACTCCCTATTTTCATTCTTTCTGTTTCCATAAGTAACCCCAACCCAAGCTCTCCTTAAAATGATGCGGCAGACATTCAAGTCCTAGGCTCACTCTATCAAGGCCCTAGACATTATGGGCCAGATTTTCAAAAGCATTTACTCGAGCAAAACTGGTTTTTGCTCGAGTAAATACACTTTACTCAAGTAAGTGGGCTTTTCAAAATTGCTACAATATATGCCATTGAATTGTCCATAGGATTTACTCAAGTAAGTGCACTTTACTCGAGTAAATAGCTTTTGAAAATTGCTACGATAGTATGTCACATTTACATGCGTAACTCCTTTGAAAATGACCCCCTATGTGTTCTACCATTCGTATTCCAACATTAAACTTTACTGAAGATAATGCTGAACATGGATATATGGCACTAGATTCAAATCATTTAGATCTCCCTAAATGCAACATAAAAGCAGTAAATTTGTGAATCTATGGTCCCTTAATCTATTCCATAGGGTCTCTTCTTTTCTCCTTGTATGGAGATGGTGCCAGCCATCCATTGCTCCTACCATGTGACAGAGGCTGGCCAATGGCACCGATAGCCCCTGTCACATGGTAAGGGCAAATGGCCATCGGCGCCATTTTGATTACTGGCAGCCGACGTCCCCAGAGCGGGAGATCGCTCCTGGGAACCCCGCTGGATCATCAGGGACCTTCGGCAAGTTTTGAGGGGGTTGGGAGGGTGGGGGGATTGTAATTAATTACATTTGAAGTGTTGGGGTGGGTTTCGTTTTTCATTTCAGGGGCAGCCGAAATAAAATCGGCCCGAACCGCAGGAAATCGAAATTTCCTGTGGTGGGCCGATAACAAAGGCTGAACCAAAAGGTTCGGCTGAATAGACATGACTAATCACATTTAACAACGAACACTGATAACAAACTATGTTAACGAACCTTATGGCACTTATTTAAATGGACAAATTGTAGTATCATTACTTTTATGTGCCTTAATGTAAACCATTGTGATGGCCCCCACCAAACGACAGTATAGAAAAGACTTAAAATAAAATAAATAAATAAATCACATCTCTAATGTATATACATATGAGTGTATGTTATTTTAAAACCTTCTTTAAACAGTTTTTTAACTTCAGAAGAGAAAAATCCATGTACTGAACTTTGGGAATATTCACAAGATGAATGTACTTGTTGAAATAGGGTTGCCAACTGGCTCCAGATTTTCAAGTCGGGTTGATCCAATTCCTGGTTTTACTCCTCTGCATGCAATTAGTCTTGATTTTCTTAGGAAATGCAATAGGAAAATCAGAATAAGTCCCAGCATGCAATGGGGCAAAACCAGAACTGAATCAAAGTGTCCTGAAAATCTGGAGCCAGTTGCAACCCTATGTTGGAATCCAGGAGAAGCAATATATACTGTATGAATGTGTCTGTTCAGATTCATCTGCAATACCACACTTTCTTAATAAGACAGTAGTTTATGTTTGCTCAGAAGATATTTTTCTTTGAGACAGGCTGTACTCCCTCTTGTGTATTAGAGCTGACAAACATTTACAGCCAAGCAGTTTGCACAGTACAAAAGCATTTTTAAGTGATGAGGGTACAGTATGGTAGCATTTATATTGTCATCAACATCTGTAGATTCAGATGATACCAAGGAAGTGCTTAAGATGTGAAACCAAGCAAACTGTGCAGTACATGGGTTAGGAAACCAGAAATAATCATAAGAGTACACATGCTCATAAATGGCATTTAATTTAAATTCCTGTTATTACAGTAACAAGTTACAAAATGGCTCCCTATTTATGCAATATGCTAGTTGCAATCTCACTTAAATTGAACAGATGAGTGCCTTCTAATAATATATGTTTACTTCATGAACTTGTGGGCAATTACATTGTAATTATGTCTTTGTAGGTGCTTTTTACTGACATAGAGCACCAGTGCATTTTAAGTGTAATTGCAGTTCTCTGTACCATTTAGCAATGCTGAAAATTGTTAAAGGTTTGTAAATTACCTACATTTAGACCATAGGCAACTAGGCAAATTATGTGACACTGTCAGTAATGTAGCAACATAAATTGTTACCAAGTATAAATCCAAGGTAGGAATTCTTTCTAAATTAAAAATCAGTTTATAGTACCTTCCTGAAAGACATAAGGAAATTCATTTAATGCTCAATCTGTTAAGATGCTCCTTCTACTGGAATTTTCAAACATTTTCAAATAGATTGGTATATATATATATGTGAATGCCTACATAAATCAATCCATGCTTTCCAGAAACAAATATTTTTTGGGAGCATTTTGGGGATTAATTTTTTAAAAACATATCTGTCTTTGCAATGATTGCATTTACAGTCTATAAAAGTCCATCTTCTCATACTGTATGTAACATATGTGCTGACTGCATCATTTGAAAATCACTTGATGTGTCTCTTGAGGGGTTCTAAAGAAAGTCATGATTATTGTATGCTGAGACATGTGCATTTAGTTTAGAAAACTAGTGTCCTACAGAGGTGACTACTCAGGAAAGACCAGTAACATCGCTTTAATAAATTACATTTTGAAAAGATTACCTTGTCACTTCATGCCTTGAGGCCAGTTTCTTATTGGTGGAAACATTCTCATACTGGTTGAAACCAGCTCAACCATGCAAACCCCAGTCATTGAACAGAATTGAGCATCTGGGATTGACAGCTCACAATCCTTGGTTATGAGGTAAAAATTCTATTAGCTTCAGTTTCTCTGAGCCATAAAATGAAGGTGACTTATTGGTACCTGCAACAATAATCTTTGAAACAAGATATCATTGCAATGATTAACAATCTTATAAGAGGGAACAATGGGAACACAGATTCATCTTAATACAATGTACAATATTATAAATATTATATAAATATTATAAATGTCAAGCTTTTATTATACATATATAAAGTGATTCAGAATTTCCCATTCTGTACTCAGGTGTTCCCTCATTCATCCTATCTCACACACACATACACAACTTTAAGTTTGATTTCCTAGTTTTATGCACATACATGACCTTTTAAAAATCATCATGGGGCCTGTGCCCAAATGCATGTATGAAATCCAATTTAATGCACAATTTTGTGTCTGACCATTAGAGGCGTTCTGGGGGGCAGACACAGGGCAGTGAATGGATTTGTTTTGATTTTCAAAAGTATGTACATAAATCCACATGCATAAAGTTCCATCCTTTTGGGAGCAGGTATACATTTTGTCATGTATGTCCATGCATGTACCAGCACAACCCAATTTTTTTTAAAATCTAAGTAGTAATGTTATGCAATTATGCATGGTTTATTATTGTAAGCCACATTGAAAATTGGATGGCATAGCCTATAAATACATTACATAAAATAAATAAAAAGGACTTATGTGCATACTCGCTTTGAAAATTCAGGATAAAGTCTGAAGGAATGAAGTTATGTCAGATTAAGGTATCAGGACTTCTTTACTCAAGGTGATAGAGTTATCCCAGTGACTTCACTCAGTCTAAGAATCTTTTGCCATTCAATGGGCTTTAGATTCAATCTTGCATGGAACAACTACAATCATTTGCCACCAAAAAGAATTTTTAAAGAACTTATGAAAAAATGTTATTATACAAATAGTTTTAAAAATCAAAACTAATCTTTCAAACTTTAGGGCAACAACGACCACCAGCAGCAACAGTGGGGGGAAACAAAAAACATCTCAACACCACAATGTTTTGATAATAAAATATTGTCTGCATCGGGAGGAATGTAAAAGCAAAGCATATAGTTTAAAACTTACATAATACTAATCTTCATTTTTTTATATATATAACCAATAAACAATACCTTGATTATATGCACACTTATAAATACACTTTCTTTCTTCAGCATTCATAAAAATGCAAGTACTACTGTCAAATTATTAAAGCATATGCAACAGATGACATAGAGTAAAAAGTCACACTGTTGATATTCAAATGAGAGGTGTGTGAAAAGGGTATAGCTGTTCAATTTTGAAAGGTAATTGTAAAAATCTTCTAAAAATTCAACAAGAAAGTTTATTCAAAGGTCTTCACATACAATATAGTCCCCAAATACGGCAATGTCATGGCCATGTTTTGCTGATGGAGCTGCATCCGGAGGAACCCAGAATACAAACTCTGTGTAACAAACAAATTGAAACCACTAATTGTATGAACTGTGGTAAAGTGCAACATCAGAGAATATGCTATAAAGACAGTACATACCAAAAACTAGTGTTTACAAAGAATTTCTTGTTAGAAAGTCGCAGGCAAAACAATCTGTACAAAGAAACACACAGATCAACAACTGTTAAACATTAAACCAACAAAGCTTGTGTCTATAAAGTATATTACTGTACAAATCAATTTTGATGTTATAGCTGACCTAATCCAATATTGCTTTTGATATTGATGATTCTTCAGTAAAGAGAATGGAGACCAGGGTGGTACAAATAATCCATAGGAATATCTAAAAAGATACCATAATAACAAGGTTAAATTAAAGATTGATCCTCTAGGATTAGAAAAAGTATATAATATTGATACTAACACTGCACAAAAAAGATCCACTGCTGATTTATTGGATTGGCCTGATTGTGTATCTTTATGTGTCTCAATTTGAATCAGACTTTGTATATACCTCCCTGTTTAAATGGTTTTCCCCTTTGGCACCGATATATTGACAAAGTTTTCATGTTGTGGACAGGCATGGGTGTTCAGTTTTTCATGTTTCTAGACTGGTTGAATAACTGTAACCCCAACTTGCAATTTGACTTTCATCTTCACCCTTTTCAAATTTCATTTCACATTGATCACCGAGGGGCATGATGACACCACCATTTTTCAAAAGCCTACAGACCGCAGCATCTTACTTTATTATTCCAGCCATCATCCTCGTTCCCTTCAGGATAACATTTCCATGGGGCAGTATTTTAGGTTAATGCATTTCTGTTCAACCTGGAGTGATTTTATCTCTAAATTGCAATCCATGATTGCTCATTTCCAGGCAAGAGTTTACCTTTCTTGGGTAATTAAACAAATGCACTGTCTATGTTAACAGAGGTTTACTGATCCTTCCCCATTCTAGGTCTATTTCAGATAATCTTAGGTGTGTTCTTCCATTTTCAGCTCACATTTATTCCATTATCTGGTGACATTGGGATATTTTCATGCCTCATTCAGTTCTTCAAATTCCTCCCTGATTTGCATTTTGCAAGGTAAACCCCTAAGAGACTGTCTAGTATCTTCTGAATTCTGGCTTTCGCCTACCACTGATTCTGACCTGTTTGGTCATCATACCTGTAATCACTACTCAATGTTTCCTTTATCCTTATCTCTATCATCTTTCATACATCCTAACACAGGCAAGAAGTACCCATTTAAATTATTCTTAGACTGTTCCTCCACTGGAATGGTCTATGCCATTTTGTGTCCCTGCCAACTAATATATGTAGGGAAAACTGAGCAGACGCTGTGTACCTGGGTAATCGAGTATCATTTTTGCCGAGGAACCAACCATATGGAAGCTCTTCTTGTGGCCCATTGGCAAGATCTATTTCACTCTATCTCTGATTTATGCTTTCTGATGCTGGAAGTGTGCAAACGTTTAGCAGAGGGGGTGACCTGCCAAGAACAAAATTGAGTGGATCTTTGAGTTACAATCATTATCTCCCTTTGGCCTCATTCAAGAAACTGAAGGGTATTCTTTTCTGTAAGCTTTTTCCACCACCTAGTATTGTAACTTTCTGCCCTCATAGGCTCTTCTTTCCTCCAAGCTTATTGGTTAGTGTTTTCCTGAGCTCTTTCCTGTCTTTTTCTTAGGTTTAAATTCCTTACTGTAAACTGCTGTAAGCACTCAGCCACTCCGAAGACACCTACATGCCTCTCTGAAGTATTGCACTAATGTTTTGTTACTCCTCTTTGTTACCACTCCACTCATTTCCTTTTAAATGGTTGGCTTGGCAAGCCCTGTTAAGCTTATTTTGTGTCTCTCCTCTTTGATTTCTCCACAGTTCAGTTGTATCTCCCTAGTGCTTCATGTCAAGGCAGCTTTATTGAAATTTACTTTGTATCAGGTCAATTCAATGTCTTCAAATTAAATATTTTTGCTCTTCCTAGAGGTTGATCTTTTATTTAATCTTGTTATTTTGGTATTCTTTATAGATAGTCCCATTGCATTGTTGTACCTCCCTGGTCTCTGTTCTCATTACAACTGAGTCATCCATATTGAAATCCATTTCAGATTAGGTCAGCTTTAAAATCAAAATTGATTTATACAATAATATATTTTATAGACACAAGTGTTTTTTTGTGTAATGTTTAGCACTTGATTATCTCCATGTTTCTTTGTACAGAATATTTTGCCTACTACCTTATAACAAGAAATTCTTTGTAAACTCTACTTTTTGGTATGTACTGCCTTTATAGCATATTCTCTAATATTGCACTTTGCCACTGTTCATATAATTAATGGTTTCAGTTTGTTTGTTACACAGTTTTTGTATTCTAGGTCCATTCTGATCCAGCCCCATCAGCAAAACACGGCCATGTGTAGACCTTTGAATAAACTTGCTTGTTGAACATTTAAAAGAATTTCACCATGACCTTTCAAAGTTAAACAGCTCTACCTTCATTCACATACTTCTTTTTGAAGATGGGAACAACCTCCAAACCATTTAAAACAAATGGAAAGTTCCGCTTCCCCAGCTTACCCAATGACACAATAAGTAGACCAGATTGACAAACTAGAGTAGCAAATCCTCTGGACTGGATGGTATGTATCCTAGGGTACTGAAGGAACTAAAAATGAAATTTCTGATCTATTAGTAAAAATTTGTAACCTATCATTAAAATCATCCATTGTACCTGAAGACTGGAGGGTAGCCAATGTAACCCCAATATTTAAAAAGGGCTCCAGGGGCGATCTGGGTAACTATAGACCAGTGAGCCTGATTGCAGTGCCAGGAAAAATAGTGGAAACTATTCTAAAGATCAAAATCATAGAGCATATAGAAAGATATGGTTTAATAGAACACAGTCAACATGGATTTACCCAAGGGAAGTCTTGCCTAACAAATCTGCTTCATTTTTTTGAAGGGGTTAATAAATATGTGGATAAAGGTGAACTGGTAGATGTAGTGTATTTGGATTTTCAGAAGGCGTTTGACAAAGTCCCTCATGAGAGGCTTCTAAGAAAACTAAAAAGTCATGGGATAGGAGGCAATGTCCTTTTGTGGATTACAAACTGGTTAAAAGACAGGAAACAGAGAGTAGGATTAAATGGTCAATTTTCTCAGTGGAAAAGGGTAGTGGAGTGCCTCAGGGATCTGTACTTGGACGGTGCTTTTCAATATATATATATATATATATATATATATATATAAATGATCTGGAAAGGAATATGACGAGTGAGGTTATCAAATTTGCTGATGATACAAAATTATTCAGAGTAGTTAAATCACAATCGGATTGTGATTCATTACAGGAGGACCTTGCAAGATTGGAAGACTGGGCATCCAAATAGCAGATGAAATTTAATGTGGACAAGTGCAAGGTGTTGCATATAGGGAAAAATAACCCTTGCTGTAGTTACACGATGTTAGGTTCCATATTAGGAGCTACCACCCAGGAAAAATATCTAGGCATCATAGTGGATAATACTTTAAAATCGTCGGCTCAGTGTGCTGCAGCAGTCAAAAAAGCAAACAGAATGTTAGGAATTGTTAGGAAGGGAATGGTTAATAAAATGTAAAATTCATAATGCCTCTGTATCGCTCCATGGTGGGACTGCACCTTGAATACTGTGTACAATTCTGGTCGCCGCATCTCAAAAAAGATATAGTTGTGATGGAGAAGGTACAGAGAAGGGCAACCAAAATGATAAAGGGGATGAAACAGCTTCCCTATTAGGAAAGGCTGAAGAGGTTAGGGCTGATAAGCTTGGAGAAGAGATGACTGAGGAGGGATATGATAGAGATCTTTAAGATCATGAGAGGTCTTGACGAGTAGATGTGAATCAGTTACACTTTTGGATAATAAAAGGACTAGGAGGAATTCCATGAAGTTAGCAAGTAGCATATTTAAGTCTAATCAGAGAAAATTATTTTTCACTCAACTACAATTAAGCTCTGGATTTGTTGCCAGAGGATGTGGTTAGAGCAGTTAGAGAAGCTGGGTTCAAAAAAGGTTTGGATAAGTTCTTGGAGAAGAAGTCGATTAACTGCTATTAATCAAGTTTACTTAAGAAATAGCCACTGCTATTAATTGCATCAGTAGCATGGGATCTTCTTGGTGTTTGGGTAATTGTCAGGATCTTGTGGCCTGGTTTGGCCTCTGTTGGATACAGGATCCTGGGCTTGATGGACCCTTGTTCTGACCCAGCATGGCAATTTCTTATGTTCTTATGCCACAGTAGCAATAAACTGATCCTCAATATATTCAAAACTACATCTATACATGAAGGAACCAGAAGTGTTTGTAACAAACAATTTTCACAGCAAAAACTTATGTTACAAAAATACTGTTCACTCAATCTCCTTATTTAAATCTAAGGGCTCTACTGTTTGTAGCCAGTATATGCATGATTGCTCCAATCAGGTCTGTAATAAATCATAGTTGCTCCCACTGGGATTCAGTCATGGTTTATCTAAAATTGAAGATCTCAGATCTTGAAAGGAATGCCCTGCTTCCATACAATGGTGTACCAATCGAGCCTCTAACTTCCAATTAAGCACACAGCTTGTTGCGAATCCCGGCAACGGCAGGCCGCAACTGGCTCTACTCATCCCCTATGCCCGTGTCCCGGACCTGGCCCTACTTCTTTGGCAGCGGTAGTCAGTTGCCTTCATGCTCGTACTCCTGCTATGCTTCCAGGTTCCTCCGGCAGCTCTGCAGCCTCCACCGGTCCCAGTCGGGTCTCCATACTGTGTCAACGAAAGAAGCCACCATCACATAGTTCCAGTCTGTCTGCCTTAGGCTCGCACACGGACGCCTTCCCCAACTTTAAAGAGGCTGCGGCGGGAAACCTTCCCACAGCCCCAGACGATGACATCTCCGGGCCTTGCTACTTAAGGCAGGCTCTGCCATCTGGTCTTTGCCTTGGCAACAGGTCTTCACGCTTCCAGTCGTGTGCTTAGTTGCTGCTCGTTCATGTTCCTGTACCTGATCTGTTCCAATCATGCGTTCCTGTTCCAGTCCTTGTGCTTCAGTTCCAGTTTCCTGTTCCTGACCCTTGCTTGTTCCTGATTAGCCTTTGGATGGATTCTCTGGCTTTGACCCTCGCTTGTTCCTGACCATGCTTTGGATGGATTCCTTGCTTTGACCCTCGCTTGTTCCTTTTTTTTTTTTAATTTTATTTTTTATTGAATTTTTAAACATAATTGTAGAATATACAATATTTTCAGAACAAGAATATACATTAAGATATTATATCCATTTAGCAAAATTAAGTTCTATAAAATACCGACCATTCATTAAAGGAAATATGGGGAGACCAGGATGTATTTGAAGCAGTTATACAAAGAAAAGTAGGAACAAAATCCAAATACTTGAATGCTGTGTAATTAACCCTGCATACTTAACTATACTAACCCACAGTGGGGACTCTTAGGAATGGGAATCTAAATAAGATCGCAATTGGTCAGGCTCAGTGAAAACATACTTAGAATCTTGATATATAATCAAACATCTACAAGGGAAGCATAAAATAAACTTTGCCCCTCTAGTACTAACCTCCCCCCTCATTGCAATAAACTTTTTCCTTCTGGTTTGAGTGTTCTTGGTTGTGTCCAGGAATTCTGATCTGCTGGCCGTAGAAGTTCAATTTTTGATAGTGAAAAAACAGTCTCAAAACAGAATCTCTCTCAGTCACGAAAGTAAACTGAACTAACAAAGTAGCTCTTGTTTGAATGGACATCTCATAAGATATCTCCAAAAACTCTGATAAATCCACATTTGGGTCTGGCTGATTTTCTTGCCGTGAAGTTATTTCTTCAGAGGGTTGAGGCAGGTAATACATTTTAGATATTGCAGGTAACGCCTGATCAGGATTTATTTATTTAACATTTTTATATACCGAAATTCATGTATCAAATGTTACATATCAATTCGGTTTACATTGTAACAATTAAACATGCACGACAGAGTACAATTACATCGAACAGGAGGATAAACTTGGATTAAGTAACTGGGGGGTTAACTAACAAGAAGTTATAATAAATAATGTAGTAGGATGTTTCAGTATATTCAAAAGGTAACTCTTAAATAATTCATTAGCAGAAATCATCTTCGTCTTTGGAAAATTTTAAATCCTCAGGTTTGCCCTTCTCAGCTGATTCATGAAAGTTCCCATTTTATCCATTTGCATTTTTTCTGATTTTACAAGATTATTTTGAAACTTTTCCATACCTTCAATTTTCCCCTCCATTAATTTTACCGATGTTTCTATCTTTTCAATTTTATATTCCAATTTCTGAGTTTTATTAATACCTTCTTGTACCATTGCTGTTAAAGTATTAATAGATTCATCCATTACAACCAACATATTCCATATTTCTTCAAGCGTTATTTTCTGAGGTCTTATGCGTGGGGGGTTACATATAACTCTTATTTTATAGTCCTCAGTTCCTACCTCCTCCGGGCCCTCTCCACGATCATCTCGGCGCTGTATCTCTTCATTTTGGTTCTTGGAACCCTGGACTTCTGGGTTCACTGAAGAGATAGATGTTTCCTCAGCTCTTCTCTGGCCACCAAAATTTATCGGAACAGGCAATTTCTTCGTTTCAGGTAGCAATTCAGTCTCAAGCATTACGGATGGTGGTTCGGGAATTGTCGGCGCACCGGGGCTAAGGGATGTTTCGTGGGTCAAAGGGCTCGGCGACTGCTCCTCACCGACCTCCTTAGCGACCCCTTCCCCCGGTTGTATTTGCGGGGTCCTCGAGAACATAGCCTCTATCCGCGGCTGTTGTGATTCGGAAACCGGAGTCGAGGTAACATCTCTCACCCTGGCTTTTCTCTTTGTATGAGGGCATTTTGAAAAGTAGAATTTCAAAAAGAAAGTAGCTTAGCCAGAGTAGAAATTGCGATAGCCCGGAGCTGCTGTGTTCACATGCTTACTACACTGTTGCCATCTTGGTCTGACCCTCGCTTGTTCCTGACCATGCTTTGGACGGATTCTCTTGCTTTGACCCCTCGCTTGTACCTGACCACGCTTTGGACGGATTCTCTGGCTTTGTCCCTCGCTTATTCCTGACCATGCTTTGGATGGATTCTCTGGCTTTAACCCTCGCTTGTTCCTGACCACATTTTGGATGGATTCCTGCCCTGACTTCAGCTTGTACCTGATCTTGTCCCCAGCCGCCTGCCCAACTTGTACCTGACCTTGTCTCTAGCTGCCTGCCCTGACTCCAGCTTGAACCTGACTTTGCCTCAAGCTGACTACTTGGACTTGGCCTTTCTTAGGCTTTTGCCTACTTACAAGCCTGGAAATGTGTTCCTGACTCTTAGCCTGCTTCAGCCTGTCCAGGCTTCTGGATTCAGGCCCTGTCTTGAACTCAGCTCCAATGCTTCCTGGCTTGAGCAGCCTTCACGGGATCAATCACGTGGAGGCCCGCCTAAGACCAGCTGGCCCTGGTACCCAAGGGCTCAACCTGTGGGGAACGAGGGCTGGTATTGGTGAAGCTCCAGTCGGCCTCCACTTCCCGTTCTGCTCTGCCTCCCGATGGTGAGGACCCGTGGGGGTTAACCCACGGGTAGCATCAATGCCACCTCAGGCTAAGGGTCCACCTCCGCAAAACAGCTTTGATGTTTAATAATATGTCTTTAACATATAGCAAGTTTGCCCTCTGTAGAAATTAAGACGGGGACGACAAATACAATATACAACTTTTCTGGTTGTGCAAGCTGTGTATGTTCTCAATTTGTATGCACCTAACACTGGGAGATTTAAAGTATCACCAGAAAACCATTGTTGGTATACAGAAAACTGATTACATGGAGTGTGACCTGGTATCTTAAAATTATGATCAGTTTGCAACCTCTTACATATAGGTAGAACAAACATCCTGACCATGTTCCTAGCTTGAGATATCCCAGTTGTTTTGTTTTCTCCATTTCACAATGCCTAGATCAGGATAATACGAAAGAATACATATAATGTGTGTAGCAGATGTGGGAAGTCTCTGTTGTAACAAGCTTTCACAAGGGATTCATCTCACCCATTTATCAGCCTACTTAACAAGACAAGATTGATACCACCTTAACAAAAATCCAATTTTCATATCAGCTGACTGAATCTTACATTCAAAAGTTGTAGAGCAAAGGCAGCGCAGCTGCAAAGATTGTCCAAATAGAATATTTAGCCTCAGCTTTCTAGGATATCAAGTTGTATGCTGTATGTTCTGAAAAATGTATATGATATTTAAAAGGACACACAGGCAGAAATAGGTTCTCAAAATCACCCATATATCAATTAGCAATAACAGGGGTCATAGTGGCCCCCATCACAGTTCCTTTTATCTTCTGGTAATAGCCACCATCAAACATAAAGAAATATTTTATTAATGCAAAATGTGCTAAACAACAAAGAAAATCTGTAGGGACCTGTACAGGTTCATCCTTTCTTTTCAAGGTTATCTCCACAATTTGAATTGTTGTAGCCTGAGAAACATTAGTATTCAGAGATGTAATATCAATGGTCTCTAGTCTACATATAAATTATGAAATGGCCCTAGCATGATTCCAAAAGATTGAATACCTCTCTGGAATCCTCAATAAAAGATGGTAAATTAAAAATAAAAGGATGGAGAAATCTATATCAAAATAGAACATAGTTCTAATTAGGAACATTTTGAAGAAATTATGGGTTTTCCTGGAGGATAGTCTAATGACTTAAGTATGTTTGGAAGGGTATATATATCACTGGAGTAACTGGACTATCTACCATCAAAAACGATAATTACTTAGATGTAAGCCATCCCTTATCAAAGGCTTCTTTCATGCAGCAATCAATTTCCAGTGTAAGGGCCAGCGTTGGATCCTGATCCAAACGAAGGCAAAATTCCTTATGTGATAATTGATTCTGAATCTCTGTTACATCAGTCGTGTTCATGACCATTACTGCCCCTCCTTTGTCTGCTGTTTTATTTTTAACAACTATTTATTTTATCAGAATATTAGATAAACAGAAGGCACAAAATGACAACTTCATGGTATCAGAGTTTGACACAGAAAGAACCATTCATAGACAATGTGCTTGTTCCATCTCATAGAAAGGTTACTAATCTAAAAGTAGGAGAAGAATTATCAAAAAAAGTATAAAAGTAAGGAACTGTCCAGTTTATGCAGAGTTAAAAGTTAAAAGTGTAGATCTGTGTCACTTTCAATACGGTTCACAAACTTGATCATAATGCTTGATATTGTCCCTCAAAAGGTAAGTGCACTTTTCATGGCTGTAACGTCCTCCAGCGTCATTTTCCAGTCAGTCAGGATAGGATGGATTTCCAAAAGAAAGCTATCGTTAAACATGATGCATTTAACATATGATAGATCAAAGTACATGTTTTAACTGCCTCTCTGTACTGGTCCTAAATATGCAGCAAATGTAGTCTAGCAGAAAAAGTCAGCTTTGAGTTAGTAATCAGTTGAACTTGATCATTAACAGCTGACCAAAGTTTTACCACAATACTAAATTCCTACCACATATGCAAGTAGGAAGCAATCTTCCCGCCACCCCACCAAACTTGTCTGCTGGTTTAACAACCAAATCATGGTTCATTTGTAGTTCCTTTAAAGCTTGTTTCTCTAAATTAAAATTATTATGAAACACATGGGTCAACTTCAGATCGAACACAGCGATATCTTGCCTTACTGCTTTGTAAAAAAATTATAAATGATAGGGTCCATGACCCCTGGTGGAACTTATTTAGATGAGCGTGAAACCATAGATAGATCAATTTTCCTCCTTTGTGCCAAAGAATGCTTAAGCTATAAATTTCAAACAAACTTAAACAGAGCAATCTCAACTTGAAAATGATCCTAGCAGGCAGTAGGTACAAAGGACAGACCTTGATATTGATATTAAGTATATCAATTTGAGCACTACTCAAAGATTTACCGATAAATTGATCACTGAGTTTACTTATAAAACTGTGACCAAGTCATCGGACATGTAGTTTTGTTGGCATCGAATAGTATACATTTCTTCCATTGTTCTCCCCATACCATTGAATCCTTCTACAAAAAATGACCCGACATTTGCAAAATCCATGTAAGAAAGAGGAAGAAGGTGCTGATATTTCATGTTGGTCAGTCAATTCCAAATCTTCTCAGGAATCATCCATTGACAAATTGAATGTGACCTTTTCAAAACATTTTTATTGATAAGAAGACTGCATCCAAGGATATACTGAGCCTTGGGAATAATTTTTGCTTTAACTCCCACAAAGGGCCGGATTTTAATAGCTAAGCACAGGCATAGATTTGTGCTCGCAACTCGGGGCGCACAAATCTACGCCCGATTTTATAACATGTGCGCGCAGCCGCATGCATGTTATAAAATCTGGGATCGGCAAGCGCAAGAGGGTGCACAAAAGTGCATCTTGTGCGTGCCAAACCCTAGGGGAGCCCCGATGGCTTTCCCCGTTCCCTCCGAGGCCGCTCCAAAATCGGAGCGGCCTCAGAGGGAACTTTCCTTCGACCCCCCCCTTACCTTTCCCTCCCTTCCCCTATCTAACCCGCCCCCCAGCCCTACCTAAATCCCCCCTTACCTTTATTTTATAAGCTGCGCCTGCCTCCAGGCAGTTGTAGGTTGCACCTGCCCGGAGCAACCTACACCTGATCCCAGGCACAGCGGCAAATGGCCGCTGTGCCTGAAGGCTCTGGCCACATCCCTGACCTGCCCCAAGACCGCCCTGCCCACACCCCGCCCCTTTTTTCGAGCCCCGGGATATACGCGCATCCCGGGGCTTTACGTGTGATGCTGGGACTTTTGAAAATAGGCCCAGTGCACGTAACCCCTCCTATGTGCATAAATATGCCTGGATTTACGTGCGTAGGCTTTGAAAATCCGCCCCTAAACTTTTCAACAGTAGAAGGAAGGACAGTGGATTGGGTGGCAAAATGATTTTGAAGCATGGTGGATTGTATAGCAATCACCAGAACATCAGTTTCATCTTTCATTTTAGTAGCTTCTACCTTGGCTTTTCAATAATTAATAAGTACAGGCAGAGTACATTTTTTAAAATGTGATTCCATTTTTCAACAAAGCCTGCATCTTCAGTATATAATTTCTGTTCTTTAACTACCCTAAGGCCTCTAGGTATTCACTGGGCCCAACAATTTGCTATCAGGGTGAAGTGATGAAGTTCAGTCCTAATGAATCTTTTTTTGATTTGTAATAACATTATTCCACTCTGCATTCCTGGAAGTAGAGGCATTTATTGAAAAGAGAGGAGGAACCTCCAAAATCTGTTATAAATATGACCAGGTTTCCCCCACTGCTGCTGCTGATGGCAGTCATTTTCCTAAAATGTGAAAGATGTTCTTCAGATAAGTTTTGATTTTTAAAACTATTTCTATAATAACATTTTTTTCATGTTATTTATAAAAAAAATTTTTTATCAATGTGCCATCCAAGATTGAATCTAAAGCACATTGCATGGCAAAAAGTTCTTAGTTTGAGATAGGCACTGGGATATCCCTAATAAAGTAAAGAAGCTTTGATCATGTTTTAATTATTTTTTAAAAGTGTTTTTGAAAATAATTTTGGTTTTCCTTTTATTGATATGGATGTTTAATAACTGAAGTAACTGGTGTGCTCTGTTTTTTTGATTTTGCATATCTTGTAGGCCATTTTCAAAGGAAAACTGCTTGTATTTTTCCCTTTGAAAATAAGCTACAAGGTCCATGGACACAAAAATACCCACATATATTTTCTAAGGCTATCGCAGGCTTGCGCTAACAGCACAAGCCTGCAATAGCTAGTGAAGGTAGCGCACGCCTGCGCTACCTACATCGGGGCTGAGTCGGCCCCGGAAGAGGAGGAGTCAGGGCGTCACCGGGGCCGACTCCGCGAGGATGGCGCGTACAGCAAAAAAGGTAAGGAGCCTTTTCGCTGCCTATTTCGCGCCCAATAACTACACCTTCTATGGTGTAGTTATTGGGCGCAATGCTGGCAGCGATCGCATCGCTGAGGTGCGATCGCTGCCAGCTAGCGCAGGACCGCCCCCACCCCCCAGCCCCTTGCCCCTCATTACCGCATTTTTCTAAAGTACCGCAGGCCTGCGATACTTTAGAAAATGAGGCCCAAAGTGAGCTACTGAAAAGTGTCCCCACCCCCCATTATGCTTTAAAGGTGACAATACATGAAAACTGTGTAATTTGTAAACCTAGGTCTTGCTTTTGTCCAGACTTTCATAACAGAAGAAATAATGGCTTTAACTCCTGACAAAGTAAAATAAATTATCATAAAGTGCTTTAAGAGGATAGTCCTCAATATGATACAGAAGGAGAACCACTGGCATATCTCTTAACTCAGTCCTATTTTAGAGACCGGTGCTTTTCAACATATTTATAAATGATCTGGAAAAGGGAATGATGAGTGGGATGATCAGATTTGCAGACAAAACAAAATTATTGTGAGTTGTTATAATCCCAATCAGATTGTGAGAAATTGCAGGAGGACCTTGTGAGACTAGGAGACTGGGCATCAAAATGGCAGATGAAATTTAATGTGGGCAAGTGCAAAGTGATGCACATAGGGAAAAGTAACAACCAGTGTAGTTGCATGATTTTAGGTTCCATATTAGGAATTACAACTCAAGAAAAGGTTCTGAGTGTCATCATGGACAATACTTTGAAATCCTCGACTCACTGTGTGATGGCAGTCAAAGAAGCAAACAAGATGTGAACTTTTAAAAAAAATATAAAGACACTGAGAAACAAGGAAAGTGGGTTGGAGGCTGCGAGTAACAACTTAATCTTTTAATGAAATACCAGTCCAGGAAAAGGGAGGGTTGTGGGTGCTGTGCAGGACACTTTTCAATAAAAAAAATGAAACATCCAGCAGGCATGCATGGGGAATGGGATCAGAGGATATGTGTGGGGAAGCGGGGGGGGGGGGGGGGGGGGGGGGGGGAGGTGGGAGGGATTGGTAACTCCAGGGAAGAAGAAGTTCTTAATCTACCCTATAAATTCAGTCTTGCTAGTCACATGACTAGAATTAAGTGGCGACATTTTAAGGCATAGTTTTGAAAATAGCAGTAACCAGCTAAATTGTAATCCCATCCTGGGAACCCCCCCTGGAACATACCCTTTTCTGACTGGGTAAATTTAGCCACATTGTGAATTTCTGTAGTTAAATTTAGCCACTCTGCAGGGGTTAATGTTCAAAAGCACAATTTTAACCAGCTTACTCCCCAAATTAGTTGCTGAAACCCTTTGAAAATTGACCCCATTATGCTCTTGCAAATGTATAGCATTAGGATCAAATTCCGAACTAAAATATTGCCTATTTTAGCCATGCTACTGGTACGGTTCAAAGGGGAGAGAGATTTTTCTTTTTATCCTCTTCATTTTTGGATCTACAAACACAAGTGACTTCAATTTAATAAAAAATGAAAATGCCAAGAAAAGCAATAAATTTACCTTTCCAAGTTCAGCTTTTTGACATCCATAATAGCTCTCTGTCTTCATCTGACAACATTTGCAAGAAATTGAAGTGAATGTTACTGCTGGGATGTGTCCTGAAGGCTTTTTCTGTCTGAGGAGATGAGAGTAACTTTTCCCATGCAGATTAAGTTGGTGTTTACAGATTTGCTCTTGGTGTGCATTTTTATCCAGCTGTGATCAAGTAACACTGCCTGATGAGTGCCAGACAATCTCTTGATTTGGAAGATTTGCATCCATATCACTTCTTGAGAGAACGCCACCACACAAAGTCAAAGATCAACAATTATTTATCTCTTATCTCGGTTTATTTGCCAATAAGCATCCCTCAAGGTGATATACAATTTATAATAAGTATCAGCATGTAGACAATATGCCTTAGCACTTTAAATAACCAGGGGGCAAAATGAAACATGCTTATAGAACTGCTTTGAATCCACATATTTATTTATATGTTATATTTGATTCCCTGCTTTACATCTTACATCCAAAGTGGATGAAAATTAAACGACAACATACAGAACAAAACAAACAAGCATACGAAATGCCACCCAAACAATATAATTAGATCATAATCACCTCATACCTACAAATCTACCAATTCAGGGGCCTAGGTACTAACTTGCATTAAAATTGTCCGTTACTGTGGATAACTTGCCAGTTTCAGTGTACGCAATGCACTGGGTTTTGTGAATGATGTGTTAAGTTAATTATATGCAAAGCACATATTTCAAAGGGAGTGTGAAAATGAGTTTAGCAATTAGAATGCACATGTTTTGCCTATAATTAGCTTTGTACATCTTCCCCTATGCTAATTGGCCGAAAGTGAAAGTGCCTGTTAGGCCAGAGGAACGACCCCCCCCCCCCTCCCCTTCTGCTCCCTCTCTGAACACATTGCCTGACTTCTTAATAACCCCTTCCTGTTCCTCCCTGAACTCAACATGTTTCCCAATGCCTTCTCCCCTAAACATGCTACCCCTTCTGACCCTGCTCCTGAAGGATAGAGCTCCCTCCTGCCCCTCATCTGGAATCTTTTCTCAGGCCAGCCAACAGAAAAACAGTCTCTTACCCTGCGTTAGTTTGGCTTTCCTCTGCTCAAAGGTGCCACTCAATCTTACATTGAGCACATATAGATCAATGCACTGTTGAGTAAACAGCCCCATTGCACGTAGAAGGCAGAGTAAGAAGGAGGTGAGAGATTATCCTCCTGCCAGTAATCTCAGGGGATTTCCAATGGGAAACCCACATATAGATTTATGTCCTTTGGTTATGTGTCAGAAGGGAGGGGTTGGGGAGATCAGGTGACATGTTGGGTTCAGATGGATGGGATGAGGAAGAAGATCAAATGTGTTACTTGATAAGGGATCTGTTTATAGGTGATGTGCCCACGATAATGTTACCTCTACTTTTTAAATACTCCAGTGATGTTCAATTAGCTCTTTACCACAGAAGTTTGCATCAGCTGCCACATTAAAAATAATGTCAATGTTATTTTTAGCATGGCTGCATTGGCAAGGCTTACAGTGCATGATGTCCGAATTATATATGTGTGACAACCCTTTGGGATCCTTACTAGATGGCCTTTTTTTGAGCTAGGAGTGAGTTAGGTAATGAAGGAAGGAAGATGTACACCATTTCAGAACAGTTCCTCCACCGAGGTTGCTGGAATTTCTTGCCCCTTGCAAGTATAAAAGCAGTAGGTGAGGTATTATTGTTTAGAAGTGTAGGAGTAATTTTCCGGGTTGACGTTCTTATGCTGTTCAGGTATACTAGGCCCAAAGTTTAGACCTACACTGAGTAGGAAGGAGGCAAGTGCTCTACTGACCTCAAGGGTTGCCTCAGGGATTTTTCTGTGAGAGCCCTGGTACCCCTGGTTTAGAGGATTTCAAGGAGTCCCTGTCAAGGTTAAGTCAGGAGGCAGGGAAGATTCAGTTGCTCTCCATCTCACACAGCATGGATGGATCAGGGGTGACTTGCTTCAGAAGGGTTCCAGTGTTCTGCCATGTTTGTGAAGATTTTTGCTTTGAGTTTTGGGGGGAAGTTTGCTGCCAGCCTTCCCGCCCTGAAGTGTGGAAGACCCAAGGAGTGGCTTCTTCCCTGCTGTCTAATTTTCCCATATAGAAGATCCTGTGAATCATCTGGAGAAAGGAACTGTGAGTGAGATTTATTATTACACTTGGAGGACACCCCCCACCCATCCAGAGTCTTCACCCTAAGTGAAGGTAAATCTTGGGCATTTGAATAGAGATTAAAATTCTTTATTTTGTCCATCAGTATTTTTGGAAGGGGATTTTTCCACCCAACTAGGATACCCCTGCCCACTAGAAAAGTCTTGCTTTTCCAAACCCTCGAGGGTGAAAGTTTTCCATGGTCCAACTACTGAGAGACACTTAACACAGATAGAAAATTGGAGAACTGTGATTTCAAAACATTTATCCCTAGATCTGATGTATAAAATGACATTTTTGCCACCTAAGAACTTCTACAGTAAAGATTTATTTTGGACACTCAACTCAACCCTCCAGAGTATTTTGTTGGCACTCACATCCCGTAACGGTGAAAGTGAGCTGTTACCTGACCAGGACAGCATTATTGAGAACCTTTTGGACCTTAGAGGATTGATTCCTCCTCCCAAATGGAAAGAACACTATCCCGGGACTTGTGGGACTGAGAGAAAGAGTGAGGAACTGGCCCTGGGACCGCCATGTGCCTCTACCATCTAGACTCCAAAACCAGAACAGAGTTTACATCTGCTGTTTAAAATGCATGTTAAATCAAGTAGCTAAATGACAGCATTTTTCCACTCAGTGCACTATCAAGCTATGGAATCTTTTGCCAGAGGATATGATCAAGGAGACTAGTATAGCAAGGTTTAAAAGAGGTCTGGACAAGTTCCTGGAGGAAAATTCTATAATACATTTGTAAACCCTGGGCGGGATGGATCCTTTTACCTGCACTCACACAGAAAACAAAAAAGATGGACCCTTTCTGCACAACAATCTTTCACTGTCTCTGGCTCTCCTGTGTCCTACCAGGATTCCAGTGTAGGGATGAACAATAGTTCTTATACCCGGTTCCTTTTTGTAATAAGCCTTTTCTCTGTGCTCTGTACACAGCATTGATAATTAACACACATGAGAAGAATGGTGGTTTCCAACTTCTTTACTGATAGTTGATTAGATGACTTGAATAATATTTACAGCTTCAATTTGTTTCGTGGTTAAAATCAATAAATAATAAGACAGCAGAAAGATTTAATAAACTTGTGACTCCACTTCTTTAGCAAAGTTTCTACTTTCCTCTGAAATTGTGGTGGAGCCAGCTGCATTCAAGGGGGAACAGCCACAGGAACCAGTAACTCTTCTGTTACTGGTGATTGAGAAGCTCTGGAAAAGGGAAGAAGAGAAAATTGTGAGTTTAAATTCCAAGTGATTCCTCTGCCCTGATTTAAGGTAAAAAGGAGAAAAGACAGTTAACCGTAAAGTGCTAAACAGAAATGCAGATTACTTTAAACTGTTCTAGTTACAGGGAGTGAGAAGACTGAAAAGAGAATGCAGTTCTCCTGAAAACTTAAAGACAGGGAGGTTTTGATTATCTATTGTTTTCATTAGCTAGATAACAAGTCTTACCAAGCCACTGGATATGCTCACTAAGAGGTAGATTTTAAAATGTTGCGCACGCAAAAATGGCCACATATGTACGTATGTGGGCCACTCATGAGCTACATGAATCTAAGAAGCCAGGAAGGGCACACGTACATATATGTGCCCAGAATAAGGAGGCAAAAAAGGGGCAGGACGTGGGTGTTCTGGGGTGGGACCAAGATAGATGTGTATAGGTTGCCTGCGTAACTTTACTACTGCTTCTCATGAGTCACAAAGGAGGGGGAGGGGAAGGGAGAGAGAGAGAGAGAATGAACCACTGTATAGAGTCAGTCTGACACTCTCTGTATATGTACCACTCTAGAGATGCACTTTGAATCAGGACAGGTTTTCAGGAGGAAGGTTGGGGTTAGGGGAGGTGGTGTTACAGACACTTTCAGAGATATACATTCAGAGGTATTTATATTAAAATTCACATCGGTAAAGAATTATAGTCCTTATAAGTGATGAAAATTCTAACAAGAAGAGTTGCTTTGTACACTGCAGTGCTAGCTGCATTGTACAAATCTACTCTTTTTAATCACTTATAAGGACTATAATTCTTTACCGATGTCAATTCCATTTATTTATTTATTTATTTATTTGCTTGTATATTTATTTAGGTGTTTTATATACCATCATTCCAAGATAAGATCACAATGGTTTACAAAGTCATTGTTTGGATTTTGGGTCAACATTCTTTTTTTAGGTCAGCATTCATATTCTGAGTTAAGGCAAACAGCAAATACATAGTGAAGGTCATATTCATGCATTACCTGGTTTTGTGCATTATCTAGTTTCTTACAATTCTAAATATTAATTCTAGGTCAACACAATATCATCAAGTATGCATTAATTAAGGTACTATTTCATTTCATTATCCTATGTGCCATACTCGAAATGTAGTCTTTTACATTTTATACCCTTCAATTCTTTTTACTCAATTTATTAATATTGTTTAAAGATCTGATAGTGACTTTGTCAGTTTATTGGCCTTTATGTTAGATTATAGGCTTTTCTAAAGAGCCATGTTTTCTGTTCTCATTTGAAACTCTTTCTTTCTGTTATCAGATGTAGTGACTCTGGGAGAGAGTTCCATAACTTGGGGCCTGCTATAGAAAACATTCGGTCTCTTATTTGCGATAATTGTGTGCTCTGTGTTGTTGGCATTTTTAGCAATCCTTTCTCTTGTGATCTTAGGGCTCTCTGAGGTGTGTATGGTTGAAGAGTCACTCCTAATAGGCATGGGTTAATGTTGTTGATGATATTAAAAATTAGAGAATACTTTATAGTGGATTCTGTATTGTACAGGAAGTCAGTGCAGTGCTATTAGCGAGGGGGTGATGTGGTCAAATTTCCTTGTCCCTAGTAGCAGTCTGGCTGAGGTGTTTTGTTGTAGTTGTAAAGGTTTTATGGGTCCAGAGGGTAGGTCTAGTAAAAGGGAGTTGCAGAAATCTATTTTGGAAAATATTAATGATTGTAGAACAGTGCAGAAGTCCTGATTTGTTAGTAGAGGTTTCAGTCGATGTAATATTCGAAGCTTGGAGAATCCTGTTTTAATTAGTTTGCTTATATGCTTTTGCATTGACAAATTTTCATCAGTCTGTATTTCTAGGTCTCATACTTGGTCTGAAGGAGTAATGTTAAAGTTTCCTAGGTCTAGGATTGGATGTTTGATTATTGAGGAATTTCTCCTCAACCTTACAATTTCAATATTTTTTTGTTTAGTGTTAATTTCAGCAGTTAGTCTTTGTTATATTGCCTTCATGTATATTGACAGTGTCGAGGTAGTTTTTCAAATGATTTGTCGAATGGGATGTAGAATTGTATGTCGTCTGTATAAAGGAAGAATTTAATTCCTAGTTCCGCTAGTAATGCGCATAGTGGCAGCATGTAAATGTTGACTAGGATAGCCGAGCATGCTGATCCCTGGGAGATAACTATATCGATTGGGAAGGTGTCAGATATGTGATTGTCTAGTTTTATTTGGAATGAACTGTTTGCTAGAAAGAATGAGATCCAATTGATAACAGTTCCATCTAATCCAGTTTTTCTCAGCTGGTGGCATAGCAGGCTGTGGTCAATGGTGTCAAAGGCTGCTGATAGGTCAAGTAGGTCATCATTATCAAACACCTGAAGTACAGGGTCAGTTAGTGAAATGAGAAGGGTTTCTGTAGAGCGATCTTTTCTGAAGCCGAATTGGTTAGGGTATAGAATATTATTGTCTTCTAGGTAGCTTTCTAGTTTATTTATTTTATTTATTTAAAAACTCTTCTATACCATCTTTAAGTTAGATAACCATCACAACGGTTTACAGAAAGGCACTCTAAAGAAAAATCTAAGTGGTATAGATTACAAATTAAGCATGTGCCATCATAGTATGGTAACATATTTTAATACAAACAACTCTGTGTTTAAGTTAAGTCTATATGTTGTGGTAACATTGCTTTTTCTAGAATTTTAGCTATGAAAGGCAGGTTGGATATTGGTCGATAGTTTTCCCAATCATCACTTCTGCTGGATTTATTTTTAAGGATGGGTTTAATCACAACTTGTTTTGCTTTATCGGGGATCAATCCTGATAGCGAGTGGTTGATCATAGTTGTGATTATTGCCATAATTACACTGTATATTGTTTTCAGGGAACTTAAAGGGATTGGATCCAGTGGGTGTATAGCAGGCTTAATTTTTGTAATGATTTGGTTGATTTTTAGTTTAGATACCATGTTGAGTGAGTTCTATTTTGCTTGTCCATGTTTTTCTTCATGTTCATTCGTAAGTAGGCAGGTAGAGAATTATGTTTTTAACCTATTGATTTTATTTAACAAAGAAGTGGCGTATTCATTGCATGAGATTTTTGAAAAGTTGTAGTTGTTCGCGATTGAAGACAATAGGTCCTTGATTAAATTTTTAACCATTTCGAGGAGTAGTTTGGAATTAAATATTATACCATGAATCTGTTTGGTGTAGTTTTTACTACGCATACCTCTGAATGTGTCTGCACCAATACCCCCCTCCCCAATTCAAAGTGTCCCTCTAGAGTGGTACATATAGAGAGACTGTCAGACTGACTCTATACAGAGGTGTGCTATCTCTCTCTCTCTCTCTCTCTCTCTCACATGCAAAGGCTGTAGAAGTACTTGTGCCAATAGTATTTTAAATGCCACACACATTCCTTTTAAAATTTACCTGTAAGGGAACTCTTAGCTGTGGGAAGATACTCAGTGCCAGGGAGAGAGTTTCTGTTATTCAATTGTTATTGTTATAGCCAGGTACCTCCTGGAAAGAGATGACACTAATGACATCAGGATCCATCGACAGGAGATGGCTTCCATGCCAGAGACCACTACATCAGAGGTTGCACAGCGACAGATAGAGTTTGAACACCCAGACCCAAAGACCACAGATAAGTGTATGCATACATATCTATGAGACACACCCTAAGTGTTGTACTTGGAGGTGGACCCTTGTCCTGAAGCAGTGGAGAAAGTCTCCCTGGTAGGGACCAGGAAGCACCTGCCCCCAGGGGGCAGAGCACAGGAGGAGGAGAGAGAGGCTAGGATGAGATTCACCATTGGAAGCCTGCGGTCCCCCCGGGTGGAGCCCGTAGGGACCCAGGCCGCTTGGACTTAGGTGGGCCACGCAAGGTCTCCTGGAGAGGTAGTAGAGAGGTGTGCCCATGAGCAGCAAGGGAGCGCGGTCGGACTCTAGGCTGTAGGTCTGGAGGAGCAAGGAAGGCCAGTACAGCATAGGCAAAGACAAGGCAAGGGACAAAGCCAGAATCAGGAGACGTGGTCAATGGCAGCCGGGGTCAGAATCCGAGGATCAGTCCGAGGAGTAGTCAACGAAGCAGGAGTCAGGTTCCAGAGGTCAGACGAGGTCACAAGGCAGGCAGAGGTCAGGATCCAGGCAGCAAACAGAATGGTCAAGAAGCAGGTCGAGGTCAGTACCAGAGAGACAGTTCAAGGGTACTACCTTGGGAGACAGGACAGACAGACGCTGGAACAGAAGGATGCTGGACAAGGCTGGAACAGTAGGATGCTGGAACAGTAGGACGCTGGAACAAGACTAGAACAAGACTGGAACAAAACTGTGAATGCAGAGGCAAACTAGTACACTTACAGTGCCAACCCGATTGCCAAGGCAAGGAAGTGCAGGCAGGGACTACCTTATATCGTACGTTCAATCAGGGCGCGCCGTGGAGCTAGAACCCGCCCCTGGCCCTACAAGAGGCTGGGTGGTCCTCGTGTGCACGCGTAAGGGTGTGGCTAATGCCACTGGGGACGCCGAACTCCAGTGTGAGGCCTGGTGCGCAGTGGAAGGCCCGGCGCCCACAACCGCTGGAGGAGCTGGAGAAGCTGGAGGAGCTGGAGGAGCTCACGGCTGCCACTGGGGAGGCTGACCCATGACCTGCAGAGGACCTAGCGAGGTGAGCAGGCTTGTGTGTGGGCCGGGCACGGATGGGGCACGCAACACTAAGTCTGGCCAGACTAGCAATCTCAGTAAAAATCATTGAGTTCAATAGGAAAGCAACACAAAGGACAAAAAGACAGACAATACTGAAAAAACATATACTCACCATAAAAGGGACTCTTCCTATCAAACGTTCCTGGAAGTGAAAAAAACACAAAGACTCAATTTCTTAAGATACAAATTTGAAGTCTGGGATAAAGTTAGGGTGAAATAAAGATAAAAAGCCCTACAAGAAAGAGAATAGACTTCTTAATATTGTTTAGTTCTGTTGTATGTAAAAGAAAAGTTGGAAAGCCTTTAAAATTTCAAATTGCTGTCTAATTGTTGTCTAATGTTAGCAAAGGTTTTTGAGATAGTTCCAAAAATGCATGTAAAAAGGAATTGCCTATTACTTCAAGAATTGCTCATTTCAAGACATTTAACCAAACTTTATCCCTGTTTCCCCTCCCTATCCCTGGAACACTTTGCTGGGTGGGATCTGGACTCCATTTCTATACAGGAGACCCAACTGGGAAGAGGGCATCAAACAGTATGCCCTTTGAGGTTCCATCTAGAGACCTTGCAAAACAGAAACATCAAACTCCCCATCAACCTTTGCAATGACAGTAGGGAAAGGTCTATTTAGATATAGAAAGCTATTGCTATATCTGGGCATGAATAACAAGAATTAGATCAATTTTATGGAATCTGCCAGATACTTGTGTTCTGGATTGGTCATGGTCATTGTCAGAGACCTTGCTCTGACCCAGCATGGTGATTCTTTTGTTCTTAGTACATGGATCTCAGAAAGAAGCTGTGCAATTAATTACCTGCCTTCCCATAAAAGCTATGGAGATACACTGCAAGTCCATTGTGAAGTCACATGCTAGGATCTTCAGTCCTGCTGCCTGCCTGCTCAACTCTGCCTACCTGAGTTTCTGTGCTCAGGGAACCTGCTCTGCTGCCTTGCTTTTGTTCGAGCGCCTGCCTCTCTGCTCTCAACTTCCCCCCTGGTTCCTCATCCTCTTGGTGGTGTCAACCCCAGGGGGTTTAAGTCCTGGGGGGTCAATGCCATAGGGCAGTGCATACTGCAGCATGGGTGGCCTCTGTTGCACACATGAAAGAAGACAACAAAGGAGATGCTGCTTTTTTCAGCTCCTTCATGCATTTTTGCGCTTCATGGTTCTGTATGTTCTTATGATTAATTGTTGTGGTTTTTGCCAAACAATGATGTGTCCTGTTATGTTCCCCATTTCTGTGATTGAAGGTAGAGGTCACTACCATGATGTTTACCAACTGAGGTACAGGCATAATTATCATCCTCTCTCTTGTCTTACCCCTATTGCTTGTTCATTTCAACTATCTGCATTTTCTTCTTTGCCTTTCTTGCTTATTTCTCTCTACCTAGTTCAATCTGTAAGGAAAAATATTACATAATGATTTTCAACTTGCTTTTTGAGGAATATTTTGATTTAATTTGTATTAAATTAAATCAAAAAGCCTGAATCCGGGCTTTTAGATACCGATGCTGTTTTACTGAGTTAACTTTGTCCTCCCTCTTATTCAGTGATATCAAAACCATATAGTCACAAATGGAGATGTAGCCTTCAAAAAGTTTCTTCTCTAAAACAAAATGCTATTGATACCATTGACCAATTCTGCTCTTATTCACTCCTTCTTAGTTGATGTTTAGTTTATTTTATACCTGGTCTATTGGCCTCCTTCCATTTTTTTTTTTGAGATCCTGATGTCATTACAGATTGATTTGAGTAACCTGGTTGTGCTGAGTAACTTTAATCTGCATGTAGATGTGTTTCCTCTATCCATTTTCTGTGAGGAGTTTTTAGACAACTTGACCACCCTTAGGGGTAGATTTTCAAAAACGGCGCGTTCGTGTACTTTTGTTGGCGCTCCAGGCGCAAACAAAAGTACGCGGGATTTTAGTAGATACGCACGTAGCCGCTAAAATCCTGGATCGGCGCGCGCAAGGCTGCCTATTCCATGTAGCCGGCGCGCGCCGAGCCGCGCAGCCTGCCGCCATTCCCTCCAAGGCCGCTCCGAAATCGGAGCGGCCTCGGAGGGAATTCGCTAACGCCCTCCCTTCACCTTCCCCTCCCTTCCTCTACCTAACCCACCCCCCCCCGGCCCTGTCTAAACCCCCCCCCTACCTTTGTTGGGGGATTTACGCCTCCCAGAGGGAGAAGTAAATCCCCGCGCGCCAGCGGGCCGCTGGCGTGCCTAGATACGACCCGGGGGCGGTTCCGGAGGGTGCGGCCACGCCCCCAGACCGCCCCGGGCCGAAACTACGCCCCCGGGCCCGCCCCCGAAACGCCGCGTCCCGCCCCGAAAATGGTGCGCTGCTCGGCCCCGTCCCCTGACATGCCCCCGACACGCCCCCCTCGGAAAACCCCGGGACTTACGCGAGTCCCGGGGCTCTGCGCGCGCCGGTAGGCCTATTGAACATAGGCACACCGGCGCGCAGGGCCCTGCTCACGTAAATCCGGGCGGATTTACGTGAGCAGGGCTCTTAAAATCCGCCCCTAAGTTGGGAACCACAGATTCATGATTCCACATCTCTGCAGCCATACACTGCATCTAATATGTCTTTCCAGCATGTGGGCTAACTTCAAGAGGAAGGATTATACCTTTGTTAACATCCCTTGGTCTGACTATGTTCTTCTTAAAGCAAAACTAATGGTTCTAGCCAACTCTGAGGCTTCTTCCATGAATAACTTCTCTTAGGTTAGAAGACGCCATGTTGAACCAGATTGGCTTCGTGTAAGCCAGCTGCCTAAATTAACCACTGCTAATTGTCTTGATAGCGATTCTGCAATGGTCTGTTAGCAAGTCACTGTGTCTGAAGCTTTAGATTTGTTGGCAGCACTTAGACTGGGCCTGAAGACCAAACCACATTCTGTTCCCTAGTTTTCCCCTGAGGATAAATTTGCCAAGTGTTTGTTGCATCTTTGTCTCCCACTGACAAGTCTCTTTATTTAGACCAACTTGCTTCTTATAGAGCTCTGATTGAGAGAATTAAAAATAAATACCTCTATTCCTCATTTATTCAGTCCTATTTAACTGATAATCCCTATGAAATTACTGACAAGAGATTGTATGTCCAGTTCTCCTGTTAGTTCTGTCCTTAGCTGTGATATGTTTGCTAAGTTTTTTCATGAGAAATGTGATACTATTTGGCTCATTCTCCTCATACAGTATTGCAGGATACTGCTCTAGTTGATCCAGACCTAGAGCCTTAGGAACATTTCTCTTTAGTATCCACTGAGGAGATTGATCAACTTATTGGCTCACTAAATATCTCAGTTTATTCATCTGTCCCAAGGTTATTATGAAAGCTCTCAGACCTGACATTGATGCTTCTTTGGTCCTTCAGGCTGTCTCTTTGTCTAGTAGTATTTTGCCATCTATTGTAAGACAGGCATCAGGTCACTCAGTTCTCAAGAAATCATCATTAGACTCTTCTACTCCTATTCACTATTGACCTATTTCATCATTACTCTTCCTGGCCAAACTTATTGAAAAATCAGTGCGGAAGCAGCTCCAGAGCATTTTAGATACCCATCAGATCCTGGCCTGGTTTCAATTGGTTTCTCTCCAGTTCATAATACTGAGACCCTGTTCTTTCATATTTACATTATTTTGACTCAGGGTTGATACGTTTCGGTTTTCCTTGACATAAAATCCGAATTTGACACCCTTTGCCATTTAATTTTGCAATCCCGCCTTCATAGTTATGGTTTTATTTGCTACTGTTTTCAGTGGTTCACTTCCTTTCTAATGAACCATACACAGTGAGTTGTTATTGGCTATTTTTGTTTCTCATGTTTCCCTCTGGCTATTGGGTTGCCTCAGGGCTCTAATCTTTTGACCCTTATTTTCAATGTCTATATGGCGCCCCTTTACAAAACATTCAACAATTTGGATATTGGGTATTGTCTTTATGCTGACAATAGCCAGGTTTTCATCCCTGCGTCCTGTTCAACCTTTCTTTTAGAATCTTTCATTAAAGTTTCTTATTGCTTGACTGCTATCAAGAGATGGCTTCCTTATAGTATACTTGCATTAAATGTTGCAAAAATAGAAGTTTTAATTCTGGATTGCTTCCCCTCAGGCCGAAGCTCTTCATACTTTACAGATTGAGAAAACCAGGTAGCCATCTCTCATCAAGTACGGAACTTGGGAATTATTTTCAATTCCTCCTCCTGAATGCATGCCCAGGTTAAAAACATGGTCAAGAAGGCCTTTTTCAATCTGTGTTTTCTTCAGAGATGAATGCCTTTCTTGCCTTTTGAAAACTTTAGATGCTCATTGCTTCTCAGACTGATTATTACAACCCGGTATATCTCAGCTTCAGGGCTTGATTTGTGGGGGAAACAGCCTGGAATGCAGTTCTGCCAATTCTTTTCAGATTTAAGAGATGGAGCAGCAGGGGTGCTCTACTCCAGCCCTATCCCCTCCAGGCAGCCTGCAGGGAAGGTGAACCTGGATCAGACACAGCACAGAACAACCACTCTCTACTCCCTAATCCAGCCTCTTCCCTCCTGTTGCTCCCTTTCCCGTTGCTTCTACAGGTATCAGGAGGAGAAGAGGTGATACCGAAGCAGATGTTGGAGAGCAAAACACAGACACAAAAAGAAGTTGAATTAGCAAACGTTTGAAACTTTTGAGCAATAGTGTCAGTTGTTAAGGCTTCAGCCATGGCCTTGATAAGCACCACAGCTCACAAGTTTTAAACTTAAACTAATTCAAACCCTTTTTCTATCTGTTACTCAGGGCTTAATTTCTGCGCCATCTTTTTTCAAGGACCCTTGGAGAGAGAGAGTACAGCCAGCACTGTAATTCAGTACTGGCTCCTCCCCGGAAATGGATCAGAGCTGATGGGGTAAATGAGCTCCAGCTCCCTGCACAAACAGAGCAGAGCTGATGGTGGCAGGATCATTTCTGGCCCTCGAGGCCGCAGAGGAAGCAGAGCAGAGAGTGCTGGAGCTGCTTACCCAGAGACGAGAGCAGCCACATAGTGCTGATTTTTGTGCAATTTCCTGGCACCATTGAAAGGTCATGAAAGAGGATGGGAAAGGGCAAAGAGACATGAGGTAACCACCTGTTCACCCCACTGCTTCTGCTGCTATTGGATGTATTTGCATATGTCTATGTGTATGTATATTCAGGGAATATATCTAATTCTAAACTCCACACTCTAAACTCCACACTAAAAAGAATCAAATCTCTCCTACACCCGCACGATTTCCGAACAGTTTTACAAGCTACAATATTGTCAAAACTGGACTACTGTAATTCCATCCTACTTGGACTGCCAAAAAACTCATTACAGCCTTTACAAATGCTACAAAACGCAGCCGCCCGAATACTCACCAATGCGCATCGCCATGATCATATAACACCGGTACTCCAATTCCTTCACTGGCTACCAATAGCATCGAGAATTACATACAAAATCCTTACCCTCATACACAAATCCATCCACAACCAAGAAATGCAATGGTTCTCCGACCATTTTACATTCCACAAATCTAATAGACCTACAAGAACAATACATCAAGCCAAACTCAAGACTCCCACTCTCAAACAAATTAAACATGTGTCCACAAGAGAACGTTCATTTACCATAGCAGGAACCAACCTTTGGAATAAAATGCCCGTAGAACTGCGCCTGGAGCCTTGTCACAAGAAATTCAAACAAAACTTAAAGACTTGGCTCTTCAGAGAAGCTTATACATAATGTCCTCCTACTCCTTAAACAGCCATCCTACCCAATCAGCCTCCCTCTCCTTCTCCTCAAACCGCCATCCTACCTCAAACAACCACCCTCTCCCCCCACCCCTATCACCTCTATCTGCCTCTTCCTCTCCCGAACGTACCTAATGATACATAGATTGTATATTAATATTTGTACATAATGCACCTAATCATATATAGTTTGTAATTATAAATAGTTTCTCCCACAAGATTAGATGGGAACCAATTGTACTATATGTTTACTCTTTGCTTGGTTTATTGATATATGCTTGTTCTTCGAGAATTGATTGTAAAGCCTGTTGCTAAATTATTGTTCATTGTAAACCGAGGTGATGTTTGTAATGTTCCGCGGTATATAAAAAACCTTTAAATAAATAAATAAATAAATAAAATAATTTCTTAAATACATTCTGTGGGGGGAAGGTTAGCCTTCTGGGATCAGGCACTGCAAACCTTCTGTGTACGTGTGTTACCATAGCTCTTCAGGACAGGAACCTTGACAGATAGGTCTCACTGGGTGGTTGGGTGTTCAAAATAATGTTTACCGTGGTCGATTGTATAACAATCAATACGATCAAATAATAAAGTGTCCAGTTATATACAGATTCTGAGAATTGCAGGAAGCACAGATTTAACATGTATCTCCCTCTGTAGAAGTGACCCTTTGTATTGAAACTTGGAACTGGTATTTCATCCATAGTGTGGTATGAATAGATGTCTCAAGGTGGCAAGAATATCCTAACCAGGGTAGATGCCCCCTTCTCCACAGTACCTGTTGTCAAGAGGGCACTCCCGAACTTCAACCTGCATGTGTCCTGTGTCCCAGGGTGGAAACTCTGATTGGAGGCCTCCGGATGTTCTCCTTCCTTCACCTGTTGACTCCTCTGATGCTGACCCTGCTGGATGAAGGGCCTTATATGCAACAGTTCTTAAAGTCCAGTTCAGGGTAGCTTCCCAATCAGATGGAAAAAAAAACCAAACTAAATCTTCACTGGCTGGTCTCTGCAACCTCCTCTTGAAGGAGTGAAAGCGTATACAGATCCTTCCTGCACTTCTGGAGCAGGGATTTCTGCCTCCCAGAAGGCAAAGGTTTAAAACAGCAAAATCTTATTTGAGCACAAATAGAAAAAACTTTCTCTCTATGCCCCTCTTCCCTCGAGTTTATCACCAATACTGGCAGGGTAGTGTCTCTCCCTCTCTGTGCTAGCATGGGGGGTGGGGGCTAATTTGGAGAGTACAATGAAAACCCTCCCTTCATGAAAGCAAACAAGAACATAAGAAAATGCCATACTGGGTCAGACCAAGGGTCCAACAAGCCCAGCATCCTGTTTCCAACAGTGGTCAATCCAGCCACAAGAACCTGGCAAGTACCCAAACATTAAATAGATCTCAAGCTACTAATCCTTATTGATTAATAGCAGTTTATGGATTTTTCCTTTAGGAAATTATCCAAACCTTTTTTAAACCCAGTTACACTAACTGCCGTAACCACATCCTCTGGCAATGAATTCCAGAGCATAACTATGTGCTGAGTGAAAAATAATTTTCTTTGATTTGTTTTAAATGAGCTACTTGCTAACTTCATGGAGTGCTCTTTAGTCCCTCTATTATCTCAGAGAGTAAATAACCGATTTACATTAACCTGTTCAATTCCTTTCATGATTTTGTAAACCTCTATCATATCCCCCTCAGTTGTCTCTACTCCAAACTGAACAGCCCTAATCTCTTTAGCCTTTCCTCATAGGGGAGCCATTCCATATCCCTTATCATTTTGGTCGCCCTTCTCTGCATTTTCTCCAGTGCAGCTTTATCCTTTTTAAGATATGGCAACCAGAATTGCACACAGTATTCAAGGTGCAGTCTCACCATGGAACAATACAGAGGAATTATGACATCTAGCGTTTTATTTGCCATTCCCTTCCTAATAATTCCTAACATTCTGTTTGATTTTTTTGACCACCACAGCACACTGAACCAAAAATTTCAATGTATTATCCACTATGATGTCTAGATCTCTCCTGGGTGGTAACTCCTAAAATAGAACCTAGCATGGGAGTCGATTTTAAGACCCGAGCACGCGCGGCCATGTGTATGCGGCTCACAGTGCGCACACATGGATGCGCCAATTTTATAACCTGCGCACATTACCTCACGCATACTATAAAATACGATGTCCGCGTGCACGTGTGCCGGATTTTAACATCCACACGCGCATGTGTGGGAGGCCCGCGAATCGTGTACACAGGGGGGGATCAGTGCGGTGACACGATCGCCCTTTTCCCAGTTCCTTCGAAGTCCGCTCCAATTAAGTAGCAGACAGGGAGGGAACTTCCCTAATCCTAACCCTATACTTCCTTCCTCTCTCCTCCCCGACCCCTAACCTAACCCTACCTAGCTCTGTTTTTTTTATTTTTATACTGACTGCTCCTCGGGAGCAGAAGAAAACCCTGTGCACTGTTGCAGTCTGGGAAGGTGCAGACCAGGAGTGAACCCTTGGGCCGAACTACCCCAATGATAGGGCAGGTCGGGAGGCGGAGCCACAGGCAGAGGTCTTCACCCGGGAACCAGGAACCCCCCAGGAGGAGCCCGTAGGGTCCTAGAACCTTGGGACTTAGGAGAACAGTGAGAGTCTCTATAGTAGAAGAAGGCCTGGGCAGAGAGTATGATAAGGTAGTCCAATAGGAATGCTGTAGTCCGTGGGCTAGTTGGGACCGGCGTATGCTGGAGCAGGTAGTGAGCAGATACAGAGTCTATAGCGTGCTGAGGACTGGAGCAAGCTATGAGCAGGAGCGGAGTCTGTAGCGTGCTATGAGCTGAAGCAAGCTGTGAGCAGGAACGGGGTCTGTAGCGTGCTGAGAACTGGAACAGACTGTGAGCAGGAACGGAGTCTGTAGCGTGCCGTGAGATGAAGCAACCTGCGAGCAGGAACGCAGACGAACCCAGGTCAGGCTGGCAGCAGGCAGGAGCGGAATCAGGCGCGGGCAATGGTCAGTGGCTGGCGGCAAGCAGAAGCGGAATCAGGAACAGGCTGAGGTCAATGTCAGGCGGCAGGCAGAAGCGGAGTCAGGAACAGGCTGAGGTCAATGGCAGGCGGCAGGCAGAAGCGGAGTCAGGAACTAGCAGAAGTCAAGTCAGGAACGTGGAACAAGCGAAGCGCAACTCAGAACTACTAACCAGTAGCGACCCTCGTTGCAAGGTAGGGATGTGAATCGTTTTAGGACGATTAAAATTATCGTCCGATAATTTTAATATCGTCTTAAACCGTTATGGAACACAATACAATACAGATTCTAACAATTTATCGTTATAAATCGTTAGAATCGTGAGCCGGCACACTAAAACCCCCTAAAACCCACCCCCGACCCTTTAAATTAAATCCCCCACCCTCCCGAACCCCCCCCCCAATAACTTAAATAACCTGCGGGTCCAGCGGCGGTCCGGAACGGCAGCGGTCCGGAACGGGCTCCTGCTCCTGAATCTTGTCGTCTTCAGCCGGCGCCATTTTCCAAAATGGCGCCGAAAAATGGCGGCGGCCATAGACGAAAAAGATTGGACGGCAGGAGGTCCTTCCGGACCCCCGCTGGACTTTTGGCAAGTCTCGTGGGGGTCAGGAGGCCCCCCACAAGCTGGCCAAAAGTTCCTGGAGGTCCAGCGGGGGTCAGGGAGCGATTTCCCGCCGCGAATCGTTTTCGTACGGAAAATGGCGCCGGCCATACGCGTATGGCCGGCGCCATTTTCCGTATGGAAAATGGCGCCGGCAGGAGATCGACTGCAGGAGGTCGTTCAGCGAGGGTTTCCGGCGCCTCGCTGAACGACCTCCTGCAGTCGATCTCCTGCCGGCGCCATTTTCCATACGGAAAATGGCGCCGGCCATACGCGTATGGCCGGCGCCATTTTCCGTACGAAAACGATTCGCGGCGGGAAATCGCTCCCTGACCCCCGCTGGACCTCCAGGAACTTTTGGCCAGCTTGTGGGGGGCCTCCTGACCCCCACGAGACTTGCCAAAAGTCCAGCGGGGGTCCGGAAGGACCTCCTGCCGTCCAATCTTTTTCGTCTATGGCCGCCGCCATTTTTCGGGTTCCGGCGCCTCGCTGAACGACCTCCTGCAGTCGATCTCCTGCCGGCGCCATTTTCCATACGGAAAATGGCGCCGGCCATACGCGTATGGCCGGCGCCATTTTCCGTACGAAAACGATTCGCGGCGGGAAATCGCTCCCTGACCCCCGCTGGACCTCCAGGAACTTTTGGCCAGCTTGTGGGGGGCCTCCTGACCCCCACGAGACTTGCCAAAAGTCCAGCGGGGGTCCGGAAGGACCTCCTGCCGTCCAATCTTTTTCGTCTATGGCCGCCGCCATTTTTCGGCGCCATTTTGGAAAATGGCGCCGGCTGAAGACAACAAGATTCAGGAGCAGGAGCCCGTTCCGGACCGCTGCCGTTCCGGACCTGCCGCTGGACCCGCAGGTTATTTAAGTTATTTGGGTGGGGGATTTAATTTAAAGGGTCGGGGGTGGGTTTTAGGGGGTTTTAATGTGCCGGTTTTTCGATTTTTCGATTTTTAACGATTTTTAACGATTTTTCACGATATTTTACCCCCCCAAATGGCAACAATACGATTCCCTCCCCCTCCCAGCCGAAATCAATCGTTAAGACGATCGAGGACACGATTCACATCCCTATTGCAAGGCAATGAGACGGTAACCAAACGCCGGTTAAATCAGGTTTGGGGCGTGGCGTCATTAGCCCGGGCGGGGCCAGACTTCCGGCGGCTGTGCGTCCATAGTGTGCGTCCTCACGCGCGCACGTGGCGGCAGGGAGATGAGCTGGTAATGGTGGATGCCCTGGAGGGCCGGCAGAGCCGCGGGAGCGGCATTTCCACCACTGTAGGTAAGCACAGTGCAGGGCGGATAGGGGGGAAGCGGTGGAGACCGCAACAGTATCCCCCCCTTTACGGCCCCTCTTGAGAGGCCCGGGTTTACCTGGGTGGTCCCAGTGGAACTGGTGCAAGAGATCTTTGTCCAGGATATTACGGCTGGGCTCCCAAGTGTTGTCCTCATCACCACAGCCCTCCCAGGCCAGTAGGTACTCCCATCTACGGTTGTGGAAGCGGATATCTAGGACCTCCCGCACTTGATATGTGGGATTGTCATCGATGGTCGTGGCCGAAGGATCCAGAGGTGTGCGGTGGTACCGGGAGAGAACTACAGGCTTGAGCAGTGATGCGTGAAAGACATTGTGGACCCGGAAGGAAGATGGTAATCTTAGCTGATAGGACACCAGGCTCACTCATTCAGCGATTCGGAATGATCCGCAGAACTTCAGAGCGAATCTTCGAGAGGGAAGTCGGAGGTGCAGATTCTTCGTGCTGAGCCAGACTCTATCCCCTGGCTGGAACGTGGGGGCCGGTCGGCGATGGCGATCGGCTGTCTGTTTGGCCCTAGTGGCCGCGCGGAGTAGCTGTCTTTGCGTCATGTGCCACAACGCCTGGAGCTGCTGGGCTGACAGCAGGTGAGGCACTGGGAGCCTCCAGCGGCAGCGGAGGCCGTAACGGCTTTCCGTACACCAGATGGAATGGAGACTTGCCAGTAGCAGCATGGACCTGGTTGTTATATGCGAATTCTGCCCAGGGCAGGAGCTCAGAGCAATTGTCTTGCCTCTCGTTAATGAAGGCCCGGAGGTATGCTTTTAAGGTTCTATTCATCCTCTCGGTCTGTCCGTTGCTTTGAGGATGGAAGGCTGTGGAAAAACTGAGCTTTACCTTAAAGCATCTGCAGAGCCCACTCCTTTTGAAAGGTCCAATTCTTTAATGCGTAACAGGGATTACGCGCGTGGCCGGGCCCTTTTGAAAATGTGCGTGGCTCGCGCAGGGTCCAGCCATGCACAAAGCCCCCCCATAATTCATGCATGCAGGGCATTTAAAATGTACTTGATTGGATATCTAAAGCAAGGGTTATTTTTCCCTATATGCATCACTTTGCACTTGTCCACGTTAAATTTCACCTGCCATTTGGAAGTCCAATCTTCCAGTCTCACAAGGTCCTCCTCCAATTTATCACAATTTGCTTGAGATTTCACTGCTCAGCATAATTTTGTGTTGGCTACAAATTTGATCACCTCACTTGGCATACCCCTTTCCAGATCATTTATAAATATATTAGAAAGTACCGGTCAAAGTATAGATCCCTGAGACACTCCACTGTTCACCTTTTTCCACTGTGAAAATAGACCATTTAATCCTACTCTCTGTTTCTTGTCTTTTAACCAGTTTGCAATCCATTAAAGGACATCATCTTCTATCCCATGACTTTTTAGTTTTCTTAGAAGCCTCTCATGAGGGTCTTTGTCAAACACCTTCTGAAAATCCAAATACACCACATCTACCGGTTCACCTTTGTCCACAAGTTTATCACCACTTCAAAAAAATGTAGGAGATTTGTGAGAAAAGACTTGCCTTTGTTAAATTCATGCTGGCTGTGTCCCATTACACCATGTCTATCTAAATGTTTTGTGATTTTATTCTTTATAACAGTTTCCATGATTTATCCCACCACTAAAATCAAGCTAACTGGTCTATAGTTTTCAGGATCACCCCTGGAGCCCTTTTTAAATATCAGGATTATATTGGCCACCTTCCAGTCTTCAGGTACAATAGATAATTTTAGTTATAAGTTACAAATTAATTGAAATAGGTCTGAAATTTCATTTTTTTAGTTCTTTCAGAACCCTGGGGTGGATACCATCCAATCCAGGTGATTTACTACTCTTGAGTTTGTCAATCTGGCCTACCACATCTTCCAGGTTCACCGTGATTTGGTTCAGTTCATCTGAATCATCACCCTTGAAAACTGTCTCCAGAACCGGTATCTCGCCAACAGCCTCTTCAGTAAACACCGAAGCAAAAATTTTTTTAGTCTTTCCGAGGTGGCCTTATCTTTGCCAAGTGCCCCTTTAACCCCTCGATCATCTGACGATTCTATTGACTCCCTCGCAGGCTTTCTGCTTCAGATATATTTTTAAAAGTTTTTATTATGAGTTTTTGCCTCCATGGCGAACATTTTCAAATTCTCTCTTAGCCTGTCTTATCAATGTCTTATTTATTTATTTAGTACTTTTATATACCGTCAATCTGTAATCCAATCTTAATGGTTCAAAACTCATTAAATTCTAGTAGTGATTTTAACCATTGTAATATGTGAAGTTTATAAAACCTTTCTTTAATTTTGTGGTTTATGTCAGATTTTAGTTTTAGTTCATTGTCAAGCATGATCCCTAAGACAGAGCGCACTGTTAACCCACCATTGGACGCGCATTTTCCCTTACCCCTTATTCAGTAAGGGGCCGAAAATGCGCATCCAACCCGCCGAACCTAATAGCGCCCTCGTCCTATTAGGTATTCCCGCGCGATTCTGAAAACAAAATGTGCAGCCAAGTCGCACATTTTGCTTTCAGAAATTAGCGCCTACCCAAAGGTAGGCGCTAATTTCTTCGGGCACCAGGAAAGTGCACAGAAAAGCAGTAAAAACTGCTTTTCTGTGCACCTTCCAACTTAATATCATGGCGATATTAAGTCAGAGATCCCGAAGGGTAAAAAAAGTAAAAAAAAAAAATAAAAAAAATTTGAAGTTGGCTGGCAGCTGTCGGGTCGAAAACCGGATGCTCAATTTTGCTGGCGTCCAGTTTCCGAGCCCATGGCTGTCAGCGGGCTTATTATTATTTATTTATTAAAGGCTTTTATATACCAACTTTCTTGATACAAATCAAATCAACTCGGTTTACATCGAACTAAGCAGTAAATACAATTAACCAATCAACAAGAGATAATTAATTCAAGGAGCATAAAAGTTACATTATAACAAGGATGCCTTAACTGGGAGTAGGAAATAAAGAGAGGGTGAACGAAAATAAATAAATACTATATACAAAAGAGGGGGGCAAGAAGCCGACCTCTTAATAGTTACTATGCTTGAGTTACTATGCTTGAGTTACTATGCTTAATAGTTACTATTAAGTTGAGTAACTTAATAGTTACTAGGCTTGAGAACCGATGCCGGCAAAATTGAGTGTTGGCTGACAAACTCGCTGACATCCGCCGCTCCGGGTCAAAAGGAAGCGCTAGGGATACGCAAGTGTCCCTAGCGCCTCCTTTTGCCCGTTTCTACCGCCAGGTCTAATTTAAATACTGAATCGCACACACAGGCGTGTGGCCAGTGCGTGCGCCGGGAGAGCGGGCTTTACTGAATCGGCCCTTTTGGTTGTAGAATCAATATGCATAAAATTAGTCTTAAATTGGATATTTTTGTCAAAGGTACCTTTTCTACTCAGTAATATTATTTCAGTTTTTTGATGGTTAAGGATCAGTTTCATGTGTGATAAAAGATAAATAAACTTCAACTATTTTGAGGGTTTCGGCAAAGGAGTCGTTAATGGGAATTAGGAGTTGAACATCATCCGCATATATGAAGTAGGTGACACCTAATCCTGTTAAGAGTTTACAAAGAGGCAAAAGATAAATGTTAAATAGAGTCGCAGATAGCGAGGATCCTTGGGGAACCCCAGAATCAGTTGCCAATGTGTATATTTTTTATCCTGTTTTCTTCAGATGGATCCTTTTTCCAATTTTTGAATGAAGATCTTTTGGCTCAAATAGCCTCTTTCACTTCATTTTTTAACCATGTCGGTAATTGTTTGACATTCCTTCCACATTTCTTAATGTGGAATAATTTGGACTGTGCTTCTAAGATGGTATTTTTTTTAACAATGTCCATACCTGTTCCAAAATCTGTAGCTGCATCTTTCCTATTATGACCATCGGCCATGGGTGGCTGTGGCTGACCCAACTCACATCCTGCCATGCCTGGCCCTCCACTCCAGGTGAACTCATGGCTCTGGCCAGTCACTGTAGCAGCGCTGTTCCTGGTCCTCCCTGCTCCACATGGCAGCTAGGACACCGCCGACCCACGCTCCGGGCCTTCCTAGGCATGCGCGACTGCCATCTGTTCTCTATTTAAAGGGCCAATGGCGGGAACCCCTGGGTCGTCCCTGACTGATGACATCATTACCTTGAGATATTTAAGCACCTCCTTTGACCTACGCAAGCTGACTTGGCAGCTAGTTCCCTGACCTCCCTGGTGCTTGTTTTTGTCTCTCCGGTCCTGCGGTTCCTACCTTGGATCTCCACACTCTGATCTGGACTCTGGCTCGGGTACCTACTCCTCTAGGGCCTGCTGGCGCTTCCTTTCCGGAGACCTGGTCTCCAGGCTTCCCCGCTCCTCGGGGTAGCCCATGCGCTACTCACCAGAGGTCCTGTCGGCTCGCTTCCCCGCTCCTCGGGGTAGCCTCAGCATTGCCTATCAGAGATCCTGTTTCTATGCTTCCCAGCTCCTTGAGGCAGTCTCTACTTTACCACACCGGAGACTTTGACTCTACGCTACCCCGCTCCTAGGGGCAGCCCCTACGTCATTACACCAGAGACTCTGTTGCTACGCTGTCCCGCTCCTCGAGGCAGTCTCTACTTCACTACTCCTGAGGCTTTACTCTGTGCTCCCCCCGCTCCTCAGGGCAGTCTACGTCACTACATTGGAGACTTGATTCTGCGCTTCCTCACTCCTTGGGGAAGCCCCTACGTCATTATACCAGAGACTCTGTTGCTATGCTGTCCCGCTCCTCGGGGCAGTCTCTACATTACTCCTCTAGAGATTCTGTATCCACGCTCCCCACTCCTCGGGGCCTGCTCAGCGCACCTCTGCATTGGAGGTTCCTTCTCTGGTACATTGTATCTCCAGACCTGCCAAATACTATGACTCCTTTGAACAGTGCTTCTCCGTCCCGCTTCTCGGGGAGCCTCGCAGTTTACCTCAGTGCAGGCACCTGCGATGATGTGGCAGTGACGCAGGATGTCTCCTTCTCTACTGAGAAATATCAAAATGCCACTACTACAGCGATTATAACTATAATCAATGAATCATGAGCTGCTACTCAATCGCTGGAATGATATCTTTTTATCAATATCTTTAGATAATATATTTGGAAAAAAAATTTTTTAAATTTTTTAAGGCAAAAATTTTTTTTGACACCTACTCTGTAGAATATTATATGTAGATTAAGTTAGTGATTATATAGTTCTTATGTTAAAATTATAAAGGAATTGGAGGAAAGTTTCATATAAACTCGGTGTCTCCGCACCACTGTTTTGTGGTGTTATAATCATTAACGATCCCCCTCCTCCTGTGAAATTTTTTTAAAAATTTTTTTTGCTGAAATTACTTCACCTCTGTAAACCTCTTCCGTGTTGTTAGCATCAAAGTGTTTTTGTGTGCCCAGACGACACGTAATTTTATAGACTGTAAACTCTCTACTATAAATTATAAAGGAGTAAAATTCAGACTTTCCCTTTTGATGTTGGTGTGTGCTGTCCGTTTTCCAACAATGGTCCCGACACGACCGATCCGTGTTTCAGACAGATTGTCTTTCCTCAGGGATGTAAAGCGTTATTGTACAACCAACTTTCAAAGAATCTGGATAAACTCCATTGTAAAAATCCTCTGGTGGTCTGGAGTGGATGCCTCTTGACGGAGTCGCTCTGGCTCCGTCTCCGGAAGAGTGGTTTGTGGATTGTACGTGACCCTTTTTATACGCTGGCTAAAGAGCGAAGTATGACCAATGACCGTATAGAAACTTGCTGACGTAATGTGTCGACCTGATGGAGAACTTGTATACGAGTTAACCTACGTGCTGTCTGACCTGACAGGAAACTTGGTTTCTTGCGCGTGTTGAACGTGCTTGAATGCCGTGTTGACGGACTTGATTGAAAACTGCTGCAACCTGGTTCCATTACGGAACGGACTTGATAGTGGACTATGCTTTTCTGACACGTCCCGGGATCTTTGTATTAAAATGAATGGTCACTGTTGATGTACTGAGGAATGTGCCAGCATTATGAATCTTAAATGTACTGGGAGGATCCGGCGAGACCATGCGGGTTTATTTTAAGATTGGGCACAAGCTGTTACAACAGGGTGTTCCAATTTAATTCGTCATTCATTCCCCGGGGGGCTGATGTGGTTAGGGTGAAAATCCAGAATGCTTCACGTTGGTTAAGAAGGGCCCTATTATCCCCGCCCCTGAGTGGGGCTTCCAGATGTTCCAATACTGTCCATTTTAATTCTGTGATGATGTGTCCCCTCTCTGTCAAATGTTGCACCATTGGTGCCGTCATTTTAGCTGTATTAAATCTGGACTTATGCTCTCCCAATCTCACCTTAACTGGTCTTGTAGTGCGTCCTATGTATAACTTAGGGCACGGACAGATGATGACGTAGACTACATTACTAGAAAGGCAGTTTGTATTGTGCTTTCGCCAATCTTTATATCCCGAAACGGGGTCCTCCCATAAAATTCCTTGAATGGTTTGTGCACACCATGTGCAATTACCGCATGGTTGATGGCCCACTAGTGTCTCTTCTCGTTTGACGGTATTAATCTGTGCGTGAACTGTATGATCTCTAATGTTCCTGCCCCGGGACATTGCGAATGTGGGAGATTCTTGAAATATGTCATGTGTTGACAGAATATGCCAATGTCGCCGTATGGCTGACTTGATTATGTTGGATGCGTCGGATTGCCTTAATACGCAAATCAACCGTGTTTCCTGTTTGATGGGTTTATACTGTAGTAACGTATTGCGGTCACTGTACTTGGCTCTTTTGTATGCTGCGTTGATGGCTTTGTGAGGATAACCTCGTGCCAGGAGTCTGCTTGCCAGGATATCCGCTTGAATTTCAAAATCCTTGTTTGTGGAACAAATGCGTTTAGCTCTGAAGTGTTGACTGACTGGGAGACCCATTTTAAAACTGTGTGAGTGATGACTGGTAAACCTCAAAAGGTTATTCCGGTCAGTAGATTTCCGGTGTATGGTGGTGAATGGTCTCCCATGTTCTGTTTTTATGGATACATCCAAGTCCGTCAACACGGCATTCAAGCACGTTCAACACGCGCAAGAAACCAAGTTTCCTGTCAGGTCAGACAGCACGTAGGTTAACTCGTATACAAGTTCTCCATCAGGTCGACACATTACGTCAGCAAGTTTCTATACGGTCATTGGTCATACTTCGCTCTTTAGCCAGCGTATAAAAAGGGTCACGTACAATCCACAAACCACTCTTCCGGAGACGGAGCCAGAGCGACTCCGTCAAGAGGCATCCACTCCAGACCACCAGAGGATTTTTACAATGGAGTTTATCCAGATTCTTTGAAAGTTGGTTGTACAATAACGCTTTACATCCCTGAGGAAAGACAATCTGTCTGAAACATGGATCGGTCGTGTCGGGACCATTGTTGGAAAACAGACAGCACACACCAACATCAAAAGGGAAAGTCTGAATTTTACTCCTTTATAATTTATAGTAGAGAGTTTACAGTCTATAAAATTACGTGTCGTCTGGGCACACAAAAACACTTTGATGCTAACAACACGGAAGAGGTTTACAGAGGTGAAGTAATTTCAGCAAAAAAAATTTTTAAAAAAATTTCACAGGAGGAGGGGGATCGTTAATGATTATAACACCACAAAACAGTGGTGCGGAGACACCGAGTTTATATGAAACTTTCCTCCAATTCCTTTATAATTTTAACATAAGAACTATATAATCACTAACTTAATCTACATATAATATTCTACAGAGTAGGTGTCAAAAAAAATTTTTGCCTTAAAAATTTTAAAAAATTTTTTTCCAAATATATTATCTAAAGATATTGATAAAAAGATATCATCCTTCTCTACTGAGCCATAGTTGTGTCCCTGCTGCAGCTGACCTTGCCTCCTGACGGTGGGGACCTGTGGGGTCCTATCCCACAGATAGCATCAACCTCCACCTTGGGCCAAGGGTTCATGAAACCTACGAAACCTAACAGATTGCCAGGTCGATGGACCCGGCAGAGGTCTAAGCTATACAGGCCATTCCCAGCCTGGCGCAAAAGATCATTGAGCAACAAAAAACCTTGGAAACACTAGCAGCAGCTATAGACAATCTGAGCATCCGCTTGGACGTCGCAGTGTCCATGATGTCCTCCAAGCTCAACGCTTCTACCCCTATGCCAGTTCCCCAACTGACCGTTCAACGGCTGGCTCCCCCACGATTCTCTGGGAATCCCCTGATGTGCAGAGGTTTCCTGAACCAATGTAACATGCACTTTTGCCTGCAATCGGCTTAGTTTTCAGACGTGGCTACCAAGACCACTTACATCTTCTCTCTCCTGGATGGTAAGGCCTTGGCCTGGGCTTCACCCCTTTAGGAGCATGCCGACCCAGTCCTACGAGATTTGCTCGTTTTCTTGCCTTATTTTGCTCCGTCTTTGTTGCGTCCGTCAGTCACAGACGGCTGCGTCCACTCTGCCTTACCTCTTTTTCCCCTCTTTCACTCTCCTTGGGCAAGATGGCTGCCTCCGGTGCCGAGTGCCGAGGGTCTCGGCGTTTCCAAACGAGCATGGGCATCCCAGTCCACCATGCTCACTCCTGTGGCCTCCTAGGGCGCGAGCAGCAGCTCTCTGATGCTCAAATACACGTCATGGCGGGGACCTCGGGGGCGGCCCCACTACATGACATCAGTACCTCCGGGTATAACAAGCCTCCGCTTACACTAGACCTTGAGTTAGCAAGGACTTTAGTTTAGCTACTCTGACCACTCTAAGCTGCATGCTTAGACGCTGCTATCACTCCAAGGGCCTCGCTCCAGCAGAAGCTCTAGACACCCACTCCTTGGGGGTCTCTCGCTTCCCACTTCCCTTTGGGGTCCTCACTAGCTAAAGACAACTGCTCCTCGGGGATCTTTCTCTCTCTCTACCTTTCAGGATATTGGACTATCAGGGCCTACCAGCCATCATATCCTTCACCACGGACCTCGAGGGCCTGCCACCCATCATATCCTTCACCACGGACCTTCGGTCCCATCATACTACCATTAGGAAGACGCCTTCATTCCGTGAGTACCTCTATGATCCGGTGCTCCAGCTCCACTCACCAGCCGCGGCGTTACCCACACTGCGGGCTCCCACCTTTCATGACCATCTGGGTGAGACTACACTACTGAGCCCATTGAACGTACTGGCACATCGTGGATCAGTGCTTTGCCCTCCTGCTTCACCATCTACCTACAGAAGTACAATAAAGACTCTACCCCTACTGTGTCTGCTATCTGAGTTCAGCCTATTGCAGTGGTTCCCCCGGGGCCCCTCCCTGTGGGTGGAGTCATCTCCATTGCGACCAAGGGTCCACAATGCCACAAACACAACAGATTGCTAACTCCATGGACTCGGCTCAGCTCGCAGCCCTGCAGGCCATCCCTGTCCTAGCCCAGCAGATCACGGAACAACAAAAGTCTTTGGAGAGCCTAGCTACTGCCTTCAATCAATTACATGCTCAACTGAACTCTTAAGCTCTTCCTGTGAAGGAATTGCTGTCACCAGTGGTAACCCTCAAGACCACTGTACCTTTATCTACATCTACCCGTTTTACGGGCAAAGACAAGATGTGCAAAGGGTTTGTTAATCAATGCAGCATTCAAATGACGCTTCAAAGACCACTTACATCCTTTCATTCCTAGAAGGACGAGCACTGGCTTGGGCTTCACCGCTATGGGAATGTGAAGATCCTATCCTGAATAACCTATCAGGATTTCTAAAGTTTTCAAGTCTGTGTTTGATGATCCGGCTCACCAGACCATCACTGGATCTGCCTTGCTCAACCTTCAGCAAGGACACAAGCCACTTACAGACTTTGCTATTGAATTTAAGACTCTAGCATCCGAACTGTATTGGGACACTGGATGTTTACGTGCGATATTCATGGGGGGTCTGAACTCTCACATAATGGACGAATTAGTTGCTCGTGATTTGCCTGATACCCTTGAGTCCCTGATGGAACTGGCGGGGAGAATTGACTGCCATATCCACGATCGTACTCAGGAGGCTAAGAGTCCCCGAAAGTCTACAGTGGGGGCCAACCATCCTAAACCTGTGCCTGTTGCTTCCAGCTTACCATCTGCAACCCTAGAGGAGGAAGAGCCTATGCAACTAGGCCACAGCCATTTGACCTCTAAGGAGAGACGCTATCTCAAGCGCATGGGGTTGTGTATGTACTGTGGCCAATCGGGTCACGCTGTCTGTCTCATTTGTCCGGGAAACTGATGGGCCTGGGATCTGCAGGAGGACTTCTCCTGGGCCTCACCTCTCCTACTCCTCCATTATCATTACCAGTATCTTTGCTTTATGGAGGTCTCGCATTTCAGACTCTCGCGCTCATTGACTCCGGAGGAAATTTTATTCTGAAATCTTGGTTGAACATCTATGGATTCCTACCACACCAATAGCTAAGCCCTTGCTATTGTCATCCATCCATGGAGAACCACTTACTGGAGAAGTTTCATTGATAACCCAGTCCATCGGCCTGCGCACTGGAGCTCTACACTCAGAATCCATTCCCTTCTTAGTATTGGAAAAGGCCATGAATCCGGTGGTATTGGGGCTACCGTGCCTTCAAGACCATATGCCACAATTTAATTGGACTACCTTGGAACTGTCCCGGTGGAGACCTGTTGGTGTCTTGCTGAAGTTTCATCTCTCATATGCATGCCTACTACCCCATCATCACCTGGCTTACCTCCACAATATGCCTCCTTCCAGGATGTTTTCTCAAAGCAAGCAGCTGCTGTTCTTCCACCACACAGAGAGTTCAACTGTACCATAAATCTGAAGCCAAATTCAGAACCTCCCAAAAGAAGAGTCTACCCTCTTTCAGTAGCTGAGACTAAAGCTATTGTCTACCTACATACAAGAAAATCTACAAAAGGGATTTATCAGACCTTCCAAATCACCTGCTGGTGCAGGCTTCTTTTTCGTTGGGAAAAAGGATAGCACCTTATGCCCCTGCATCGACTACAGGGGACTGAATGAAATCACCATCAAGGTACCCCCTGCCCTTAATATCAGAACTGTCTGACAGGCTCCAAGGAGCCAAAATATTCTCCAAATTAGACTTAAAAGGAGCTTACTTGGTGAGTATTCGAGAAGGAGACGAATGGAAGACTGCTTTTAACACCTGTGATGGACACTTTGAATACCTCGTCATGCCCTTCGGTTTAAGTAACACACCTGCAGTTTTTCAAAATATGATGAACGACATATTACAGGACTTACTGTATCAATACGTAGTAGTAGTATATCTTGATGATATACTGATCTTTTCTCAAGATCTGCAAAGTCATCAGGAGGATGTTAAAAAAGTCCTAAGTCATTTGAGTGAGTACCAGCTTTACGCTAAGCTTGAGAAATGCAAATTTCACAAAGAAGCAGTACCCTTCCTGGGATACATTGTTTCTAAGAATGGTTTTCAAATGGACCCCAAGAAACTTGAGAGTATCTGGGACTGGCCTCAACCCACAGGCCTGAAGGCATTGCGACGCTTCTTGGGATTCACCAATTACTACCGATCCTTTATGAAAAAATACTCATCATTGACAGTCCCTCTAACTGCTATGATCAAGAAGGGAGCCAACCCTGCCAATTGGTCTTCAGAAGCCATCTCAACCTTCCTGATGCTCAAAGAGGCTTTTCAAAAGAAGTCATGTCTCCGCCACCCTGACCCACACCGTCCTTTCATCGTGGAGGTCGAAGCATCCAATGTTGGTGTGGGGGCAGTTTTAAGTCAGTACAGCGAATCCAATGTACTCCATCCTTACTCTTTCTTTTCTAGGTGATTCTCGCCTGCTGAGAGAAATTATGGGATAGGAGACAAAGAGCTTCTCGCAATCAAGCTGGCTTTTGAAGAGTGGCGTCCTTGGCTAGAAGGTGCACAATATCAAATAGTGGTATACACTGATCATAAGACTCTAGAGTACCTTCGACATGCTCAACAACTCAACCACCGTCAAGACAGATGGGCTCTGATTTTCAACAGGTTCGACTTCCTTCTGAAGTACCGTCCAGGAGAGAAGAACACTCAGGCTGACGCCTTATCACGATCCTTCTCACCCCAGGATGTGCCGGAGGAACCCTGTCATATCATCAATCCCGAAAGGGTGGTCCTCGCAGCCACTCACACGGTACCTGCCGGGAAGATGGTAGTGGCCCGAAGTTAAGAAAAAAACTGTTGAAGTGGGCACACGATTCTCGTCTGGCAGGCCATCCAGGACAGAGTTGCACCCTAGCTATGTTGCAAAGATACTATTGGTGGCCAACTATGAAGAAGAATGTACAAGCGTACGTGGGTTCCTGCACTGTCTATGCCAAGCAAAAGCCGCCAACCGGGCATCTGTGGGATCTATTACAGCCTCTACCATCACCAGATGAACCATGGACCCATATCGCTACTGATTTTGTAGTGGACCTGCCATCATCCAGCGGCAATAACACCATATGGGTTAGAGTCGACTGTTTCTCTAAAATGGCACACTTTGTAGCATTACCAGGACTACCCTCTGCTACTGAGTTAGAAAAGCTCTTCATTAAACACATCTTCCGTCTTCATGGGATGCCTAAACATATCCTGACAGGGGAGTGCAATTTACTGCAAAGTTTTGGAGAGCTTTATGTCAAATGTTTGACATCGCCTTGAACTTAACCTCTGCCTACCATCCTCAGTCTAACAGTCAGACTGAGAGGATAAATAGAACGCTGAAACAATTTCTGTGATCCTCCGTCAACTCTAGACAATGACTGGGCTGAACTACTGCCTTGGGCAGAATTGGCCATCAATTCACATCCTGGTTCTTCAACTGGGTCTTCCCCTTTCCAGCTTGTCTACGGGAGACAAACATTCCCTCCGCTGCCAATTCCATTGTCAGTAGCCTCTCCTGCTGCCCAGGCTACCGCAGCAAAATTATCCCAACTTTGGAGGCAGACAAAGGAGCTTCTCCTCAAAGCAGGACAAAAGGCAAAGAGAACCTATGATGTACATCATCTAAAGGCACCCCAGTTTCAGCCTGGAGACAAGGTTTGGTTAAGCACCAAGTACCTTCGACTTAAGCTTCCTTCTGCAAGATTTGTGCCTCGCTTTGTGGGATCCTTCACCATCCTACGGCGATTAGGAAATCTAACATACAGTCTCAAACTGCCTCCATCAGTGAAGATACACAATGCATTTCATGTACCTTTACTAAAGCCAGTGTTACTCTCCGAGTTCTCCAGAAAAGACCCAGAGCATACCAGCCTGGATACAGAAGATGACATTGAATATGCTATTGACAACATCCTTGGTGTACATAAAAGAGGCAAAACTTGGGAGTATCTCATCTCTTGGGAGAACTACGGCCCAGAGGAAAACTCTTGGGAACCACTGGACAATATTACAGACAAAGAGATGGTACGTCAATTCCACCTGGCACAGCCACGCAAGCCCAGACCACCTGGAAGAGGTCTTAGAGGGGGCCCCTTTGAAGGGGGGTACTGTTGCGTCCGTCGGACGCAGACGGCTGCAACCACTCTGCCTTACCTCTTTTTCTCCTCTTTCACTCTCCTTGGGCAAGATAGCTGCCTCTGGTGCTGAGTGCCGAGGGTCTTGGCGTTTCCAAACAAGCATGGGCATCCCAGTCCGCCATGCTCATTCCCATGGCCTCCTAGGGCACGAGCGCGTACCTCTCTGACGCTCAAATACACGTCATGGCGGGACCCTCGAGGGCAGCCCCACCGCATGACATCAGTACCTCCGGGTATAACAAGCCTCCACTTCCACTACCACCTTGAGTTAGCAAGGACTTCGGTTTAGCTACTCTGACTGCTCTAAGCTGCATGCTTAGATGCTGCTATCACTCCAAGGGCTTCGCTCCAGCAGAAGCTCTAGACACCCGCTCCTCGGGGGTCTCTCGCTTCCCTTCAGGGTCCTCCTCACTAACTAAAGACAACCGCTCCTCGGGGGTCTTTCTCTCTCTCTCTACCTTTCAGGATATCGGGTACTCACTCCTCAAGGGCCTACCAGCCATCATATCCTGCACCACAGACCTTCAGTCCAATCATACTACCATCAGAATGACGCCTGCATTCCGTGAGTACCTCTACAATCTGGTGCTCCAGCACCAACTACCAGCTGCGGCGTTACCCCCACTGCGGGCTCCCGCCTATTGTGACCATCTGGGTGAGACTACACTGCTGAGCCTGTTGAAATTACTGGCACATCGTGGAGCAGTGCCTTGCCTTCCTGCTTCACCATCTACCTACAGCAGTACAATAAAGACTCTACCCCTACTGTGTCTGCTATTTGAGTCCAGCCTATCGCAGTGGTTCCCCACGGGGCCTCTCCCCGTGGGCAGAGTCATCTCCATTGCGATCAAGGGTCCACAATGCCACAAACACAACAGTCTTTGATGATCCTGGCAGAAAATCTGCTTCTGGATCCATGCTTCTTCATCTCCGTCAGGGCACCAGGTCCTTGGCAGATTACATCATAGATTTCCGGACACTGGCATCTGAACTCCATTGGGACCTTGATTGCCCCCATACCATTTTCCTCAAAGGACTGAGCTCTTGAATCAAAGATGAGCTGCCAGCTTGAGATTTGCCCGCATCCTTGGACTCTTTAATCGACCATGCTGGGCGAATTGACCGTCTTCAGGAATGTTCATGGGAGACCCAGTCCTCCAGAGGATCTACGTCCAGCTCATCCCATCATCAACGCTCTTCCTTCCCCAGGTTAGACTCGGCCCAAAACAAACCTGAGGAAGAACCCATGCAAATGGGCTGAAGCAAGCTTTCACCTAACAAACGTCGTTGCCGCCAGCAATCAGGTCTCTGCTTATACTGTGGCAACTCCAGACTTGCCTTAGCCACATGCCCTGTCTGTCCGGGAAACTCCCAGGCCTAGGTTCAGCAAGAGGACTGCTCCTAGGCTGACTTCACCTTCTCCATTGACCTTGCCTGTCTCCATCAAGCTGGATAACCAAGAGTTCCACACCCTGGCTCTTGTGGATTCTGGTGCTGGTGGAAATTTTATTTTAAAACAACTGACGGAGTACCTTCAGATTCCCACCATCCGCTCCCCAGTACCTCTACTTCTTTCATCCATTCATGGAGAGCCATTGCCTGGTCAAGTTATTTACACCACAGATCCTATTCTTCTCCGCACTGGTTCCCTGTACATGGAGTCAATCTCCTTCCACATTCTGGACAAGGCCATACATCCCGTGGTTTTAAGCCTGCCATGGCTACAACAACATACCCCCCAGTTTGATTGGGCCCCTCTCCAACTTTCTCGCTGGGGATCCTTTTGCCATGCCAATTGCCTAGAGTCCATCTCACCTCTACACTGCCTGAGTACTTCAGTTTTACCTTCCAACTTTCCTCCACAGTACTCTTCCTACACAGATGTGTTCTCCAAAAAGGCCGCGGACACTCTGCCTCTGCATCGAACCTACAATTGCGCTATTAACCCATTTTCATTCACTGAAACTCAGGCCATGTCAGAGTACATCCACGAGAACCTGGCCAAGGGGTTCATTCGACCCTCCACATCTCCCACTGGTGCAGGTTTTTTCTTTGTAGTCGTTAGTATAGCTGTGTTTAAAAAAGGATTGGATTAGTTCTTGGAGGAGAAGTCCATTACCTGCTATTAATTAAGTTGACAGCCACTACTATTACTAGCAACAGTAACATGGAATAGACTTAGTTTTTGGGTACTTGCCAGGTTCTTATGGCCTGAATGGCCACTGTTGGAAACAGGATGCTGGACTTGATGGACCCTAGGTCTGACCCAGTATGGCATGTTCTTATGTTCTTAAAAAAGATGGATCACTCTGCCCTTGCATCGATTATTGGGGTTTGAACGAGATCACCCTGAAAGACTGCTACCCTCCACCTTTAATCTCTGAACTTTTTGACTGGCTCCAGGGAATGAAGATTTTCTCCAAATTGGATCTCAGGGGAGCCTATTATTTGGTTCATATCCGCAAAGGAGATGAATGGAAAACAGCTTTTAATACCCAAGATGGCCATTTTGAATACCTTGTGATGCCATTTGGTCTTTGCAACGCCCCAGCTGTGTTCCAAAATTTAATGAATGAGGTCTTCAAGGATATGTTATATCAATGTATTGTGGTGTATCTCGATGACATTCTGGTGTTCTCCAAGGACCTTCAGAGTCATCATCATGATGTGTCTCTCATATCCTTCAGCGCCTTCAAGACAACCAACTCTATGCCAAACTCGAAAAGTGTTCTTTCGAGCAGGAGACCATTCCCTTCCTTGTCTACATAGTCTCCAGTCAAGGGCTCAGAATGGATCCTCAAAAGTTGAAAAGCATTCAAGATTGGCCTCAGCCTACGGGCCTTCACTCCTTACAGAGATTCCTTGGCTTTGCCAATTACTACCACTCATTCATCCATCATTACTTCACTCTGACCGCACCACTTACGGACATGACCCGCAAGGGGGGCTAATCCTTCTCACTGGTCACCCGAGGCCATGACCACCTTCCAGGACCTCAAGACCGCTTTTCTCCGTGAGCCATGTCTCCATCATCCCGATCCCAGATGCCCATTCATAGTCGAGGTCAATTCCTCTGAAGTAGAAGTAGGGGCGGTCCTAAGCCAGTACTCAACTACTCATACCCTGCATCCATGCTCCTTTTTCTCCAGACGCTTCTCCCCTGCGGAGCGTAACTACACCATTGGTGTTAAGGAGTTTCTGGCTATCAAGTTAGCCTTTGAGGAGTGGTTTCCCTGGCTCGAGGGAACCCAACATGAGATCACTGTGTATACAGACCACAAAACCTCGAGTATTTACACCGAGCTCAACATCTGAATCATTGCCAGGCCTGCTGAGCCCTCTTTTTTACCTCGTTTAATTTCCCAGCCAACAAGAATTGTCGGCCTGATGCCCTCTCCAGATCCTTCATCCCGGAGGATGTTCCAGACTCTCCATGGCATATAATTGACTCTGCTAAGGTCATTCTAACAGCCACCTTCCTGCTCCCACCCTGGAAGATGGTGGTCCCTCAACAGCTATGCCGGGGGGTCCTACGTTGGGCTCATGACTCCCTTACCACAGGACACCCAGGACAGTCCAGGACCCTAATCTCTCTCCAACGATTCTATTAGTGGCCTACCATGAAGAAAGATGTACAGGCATATGTGGCGTCATGTCCCATTTGCGCACACCATAAGCCTCCAGTGGGACACCTGTGGGGACTCTTGCAACCTCTGCCTGTCCCTAGTGAGCCATGGACCCATATCACAACGGATTTTATTGTGGATCTTCCTCCTTCCAGAGGCAACTACACCATTTGAGTCACTATCAACCGCTTTTCCAAAATGGCCCACTTTGTGGCCCTGCTTGGCCTCCCATTGGCATCTCAGCTCGCACAACTGTTCATTCGTCACGTGTTCCGGCTCCACGGACTTCCTAAACATATACTGTCAGACTGTGGAGTTCAATTCACCGCCCAGTTCTGGAGGGCCCTTTGCAAGAAGTTCAGTGTCTCTCTACATTTCACCTCCACCTATCACCCCCAAGCCAGTGGACAAGCGGAGAGAACTAACAGGACTCTTAAACAGTTTCTTTGGGCCTATGTTAACCTCCGGCAAAATTATTGGTCTGACCTCCTTCCCTGGGCTGAATTTTCTTTGAACTCTCATCCATCTTCTTCAACTGGCTCATCACCGTTTCAAGTGGTCTATGGATGCCAACCTCTTCCCACTCTACTGCTCCCATTGTCTGTTCTTTCACCAGCAGCCAAGTCGACCACCCAGGAGTTGCATCAGCTATGGAACAACACGAAGCAGTTGCTACAGAAAGCAGCCCACAGAGTCAAAAGGTTCTTTGACACATCACCGTGAAGCCCCCCAGTTTAATCCAGGCGACAAGCACCTGGTTCACCCATCTCAAACTCCCTTCTTCCCACTTCGCTCCTAGGTACATCGGTCCCTTCTCGGTGGTCCGCCGTTTGGGTCTGTTATGACTGTTGGCTGCGGGCGGCCACGGCCGACCCAACTCATATCCTGCCATGCCTGGCTCTCCACTCCAAGTGAACTCGAGGCTCTGGCCAGCCACTGTTGCCATGCTGTTCCTGGTCTTCCCTGCTCCACATGGCAGCTAGGATGCTGGCAACCCACTTTCTGACTCCGAGCCTTTCTAGGCACGCATGCACGCCATCTGTTCTCTATTTACAGGGCCAATGGTGGGAACTCCTGGGCCGTCCCCGACTGATGACATCATTACCTTGAGATATTTAAGCACCTCATTTGGCCTACGCAAGCTGACTTGGCAATGAGTTCCCTGACCTCACTGGTGCTTGTTTCTGTCTCTCCGGACTCGTGGTTCCTGCTTTGTATCTCCACTCTCTGATCTGGACTCTGGCTCAGGTACCCGCTCCTCGGGGGCCTGCTGGTGCTTCCTTTCCAGAGACCTGGTCTCCAGGCTTCCCCGATCCTCGGGGCAGTCTCTACTTTACTACACCGGAGACTTTGACTCTACACTTCCCTGCTCCTCGGGGCAGCCTCTATGTCATTACACCAGAGACTCTGTTGCTATGCTGTCCCGCTCCTTGGGGCTGTCTCTACATTACTCCTCTAGAGATTATGTTTCCGTGCTCCCCGCTCCTCGGGGCCTGCCCAGCGCAGTTCTGTATTGGAGGTTCCTTCTCTGGTCATCGTATCTCCAGACCTGCCAAATACTGCGACTCCTCTGAACTGTGCTTCTCCGTCCCGCTCCTTAGAGCACCTCACAGTATATCTCAGTGCAGGCACCTGCAATTATGTGGCAGTGACACAGGATATCTCCTTCTCTACTGAGCCATAGTCATGTCCCTGCTGCAGCTGACCTCACCTCCCGATAGTGGGGACCTGAGGGTAGCATCAACCTTCACCTCAGGCCAAGGGTCCATGAAGCCTAACATTTCCATTATTTTTTAACTAATTTTCTCATTTTATCAGAGTTTCCCTTTTGAAAGTTTAGAGCTGGAGCCATGCATTTACTTACTGTCCCCCCTTCCAGTCATTAATTCAAATTTAATCATATTATGATCACTATTGCCAAGCAGCCTCACCACTATTACCTCTCTCACCAAATCCTGCACTCCACTGAGAATTAGATCTAAAATTACTCCCTCTTTCATCGATTCCTGAACCAATTGCTCCTTAAAACTATCATATATTTCATCCAGGAACTTTCTAGCATGTTCTGATATTTTACTCACCCAGTCAATATTGGGATAATTGAAATTTCCCATTATTACTGCACTAATAATTTGGTTAGCTTCTCTAATTTCTCTTAGCATTTCACTGTCCATCATCATTTTGGCCAGGTAGACAGTAGTATACTCCTATCGCTATACTCTTCCCTAACACACAAGGGTTTTCTACATATAAAGATTTGATTATGCATTTAGTCTCTTGCAGGATCTTTATCCTGTTGGACTCTATGCCATACCGGACATAAAGTGCCACCCTGTCACCAAGTTGCTCCTCATTCTCATCACTCCTAACCCCCCTAATGAATTCAGGGCTACAGATTCTAGAAAGCCTTTGGGGGAGGAGCATATTGAGAATGATGAACCCCTCTAGATGACTACACATGGGCTGGGAGCTAAGACCATCTAGTGGAGACCTTGTAGTCTCTACGTATATGAGAGTGTTCACACCCAGCCCTAACACTTCCACCTCCTCTAGGTCACACCCGGCCCTGGCTCCAGTCCTGCTCCTTCTCACTATGACTACTAAATCATTACATACTGTCCAGAGTGCTGCTGTCAGGACTTTGACTAGGGTTAGTTTAAGGGATCACATCTCTCCCTTTCTTGCTTTTCTCTATTGGCTACCTATTCATGTTCATATTAGATTCAAGATCTTAACCTTAATTCAGATGCTTCTGAGTAGCAATGAACCTGAATTCTTTCTTTTTTACTGAAGATTTACAGGCTGTTACATACCCTGCACTTTTCTGGTAAAAATTTAGTAGATGTTCCCTTGGAAAGATTAACACATCTGGCCAAGACACAGAAGAGAAAATTTTCTATAGCCCCATACTGTGGAATAAGCTCCTTGAAACCTTGTGAACTGGCAGTTGAAAAACAAATATCTGAGAAAAATGATACTGATGTCTGAGGGTTGAACTACACAGTTGCTTTATCGGCTGGGCTGTATGTTATTAATGATATATGGCGCATTGTGGGTTAACTCATTGCAGTGGATCTTGTGATTTCTGTTTTGAATGTATATCAGTTTTTATGACTGTTTTTTTTTAAATTGTACTCTGCATAGGACTATGGATATTGCAGGTTATAAATATTTAAATACAAATAAAAAATAAACTTAATGCAATGCTAAATTTAATGCACATTTGTATGTAGACCCCCAGTGAGAAATTTGGTGTATTCAATATTGACTGGCCATAAGTTTCATATTTACAATTTAAGCTTTTAATATATTTAAAAAATTCACAAAATTAGAATCAGTGTGAAATGCTCTAGTACAATTTTTCAAATATTCACAAATAAGGGCAATTGTAAAAATTTACCATTTTTATTTTTTTCTATTGCTAAAGAGTTTTCCTATACATTTAGAAAAAAATTGTTTTATATTTTTAATTTAATTTTGCCTTTTAAATGCATATAATACAATTAATAAATCTAATGCTATTCTTTATAAGACAAAAAACCCCCTAAAGAAATGTATCTATGCATAGGTCTGCATGTACTAAGCATTGTACTCATACAAACAAAATTAGATTTACTTTATGGAATCTGCCAGGTACTTGTAACTTGGATTGGCCACTATCAGAGACAGGATGTTGGGCTCAATATACCTTTGTATGACCCAGCATGGCAATTCTTATGTCCCAGAGATCTTATGTACTATCAGATTTTTCTCATTCCTGTTATTCACTCTCAGGGATAACAATAGCTTTCTTTAGTCTACCTGGCCAATAATGTGTTATGGACTTTTTCTCAGGAACTCGTCAAAACCTCTTTTAAACCACGCTAAGGGGGTCATTTTCTAAAGGGATCGAATGTGAAAAGGGACTTTTCGCACGTGATAGCTAAATCGGGGTAGAGTCGGGGGCGGCATCGGGGCGGACACAGCGGAAACATTGATGGCTGCGAAAAGGTAAGAACCCTAATCGCTGCCAGTAGCGCGCCCAATAGCACCACCCTTTACAATGGCGCTATTGGGTGCAAAAGCCGGCAGCAATAACACCGCGGTGGTGCGATCGCTACCGGCTTTCGCAGGCCTGCCCTCCCACTTCACCCCCCCCCCCCCCCCCCCCCCGGTACCGGCGGATTCTCTAAGGCCTGCACTTAGAAAATCCAGGCATATGTTTGTTACCTTGATCACAATCTCTGGCAACAGATTCCACAGCTTGATAGTGCGCTGAGTGACTCAGTTCTTTCTATAATTTGTTGGGATTTTGCAGGTTGTTAGCTTCATGGAGTGTTGCCTTATTTTAGTATTATTTGAAAGGGTAAATAACCGGCATTTATTTACCCATTCTATCCACTCATGATTTTATAAACTTCTATCATGTCCTCTCTCAGCCATCTTTTTTCCAGTTTGAAGATCCCTAGCCTGCGTAGCCTCTCATCATAGCAGAGAATCCCCTTTTATCATTTTTAATGCCTTCTTCTGCACATTTTGTAGTTCCACTATATCTTTCTTGAGATGGGGAGACCAGAACTGCACACAGTGCTCAAGGTATAGTCACACCATGGCTTTATACAGAGGGAATATATTTTCCATTTAATTCTTTTTTATTTTTTTAGGATCATTTATAACATTCTAGTTGCTTTTTTGACCGCCACTGTCCTTTTTCTGGCTAGTTACGCCCAATACAGAACCCAGCATCGTGAACCTGTAGCTGGGATTAATTTTCCCTATGTGCATAATTTGTTATAATCATTTGGATTCATCAGTCATGTTATTTCAGATATTGTACATAGGCCCACAAATTACTGCAAGTGAAAATTCCAGGTGAAATACATAGTAATAACACTCAGGGTTTCTATGAGCTCTATGTACTAAGCATTTTCCCCTAGACACAGGGAAGATCATTTTCAGAGCCATTTCTGAAAGTGCTTTAACCCATGGAAATGGCCTTTTACAAAATTGCCCACCTGTAATGCACAAGCAAGCAGAGGTGCTCCAAGGGGTGGGCTTGAGAAGAGGTTTGCACTTAATGCACATACTTTTGCATTTTCAAACAACTGCACATACATTTTTCACAAAAATTTCTGTGCCTAAGGGTTCATTTTCAAAAGCGATCGCACGCGATCACTAAACGGGGGCGGAGTCGGCCCCGGAAGAGGAGGAGTTGGGGCAGCTCCGGGGCCAACGATGCGGTGACATCGCTGGCATCGAAAGATAAGGACCCTTACCTTTTATGGTGTAGTTATTCGGTGCGAAAGCCGGCAGCCAGCGCACCGCAGTGGTGTGATGGCTGCTGGCTTTTGCAGGCCCGCCGCCCGCTTCGCCCCCCTCCCCCCGTTACCGCCGGATTTTCTAAGGTCTGCGACCTTAGAAAATCCAGGCCTAAATTAGCAGGTGTGCAGGCAGTTTAGGTGGGAACATTTTTGAAGGGAAAAGACACATGTACTTTGCCTTTCAAAATTGGTATAAAGTATGTCTTAAAATCAATGCAGGCTGTTACAAAACTACCCCAAAGAGGGCAATTTTCAGTCATTTACCTGGGTAAATCGCTCTGTCTAAATATTGTCCACCTTGGATTGCCTAAAAATTATCAGGCCGATACTATATCATGCGCTGAGCCTAATGCACAGACTAATGAGCTCTTGGATGCACGTTTTGGATGCGCTAGGCTAACACCCGATGCAATAAGGGGATTAGGGTGTCCAAAAGTGTGTCCAAACCAGAATGTGGCTAATAGCGCTCATAATATATAAATGCATGTAGATGAGGCTATTAGCTATTACCTCCCGATGCAAATAAATCACTGTGCGCCCAATGTGCACGTTTGAACATGGAAAACGTAACGCCAGCCCCAGGGTTGGCATTGTCTTTATGCTCTCCAAGCCGTATGAAACCCCCTCCACCCACAAAACCACAAAAAAAGCCCAAAATACTGCTTTTCTGTGGTTCCTCCTACTTAATATCTCCCGTAACTGAGGAACCACAGGAAGCAGCATAAAAAAAAAAATCTTGCTGGCGATCAGGTTATGAAAATGGATGCCCATTAATTGAACATCTGTTTTCCTTACCTGTGGTGAACACATTTGGAAAACAGACATTCTTTAATTGAGTGTCAGTTTTCCTAAATGGCACACAGCCTCTTCTCCTGAGCACCAGATGGCATGGACATGCAAGGGATACCCAATTTATCCCTAGTGCATCATTTTTAGTGGGACCTCTCATTTAAATAATGCATCACTTGCCCAGTAGAGGTGGCTGGGCCTGTGTTAGGAGCAGGTGTCAATCATGAGCACCCATTTTACGCAAGCCAATATTGCATCAGTCTGTACGTGCAGGCTTCTTGTGTGTATTTGTAGCTGCACTAAAAAGGGGCTTTCCTATGAGTAAAAGAATCTGTATATGTGCAAAAGATGTGCTTCTCAGATTTTGAAAAGTTGACCTCAAGCCCTTTCATGGAGGTCTTATTTGCAGAATTTATCAAATGTTGGTGATCAATTCGGAGGACCCTCTGAAGAGAGTAAAACTTATTTGAGCAAATGATGTTGGCTTTTTGATCTCGGGTAGTCAGTGGTTCAAAGTTTTAGGTGAATATGCAAATGCAATTCACTGTTTGTTTTCACTTAAGAGAATGGGTATAAGATGTTGTATTATTGTTCTTACACTCCTGGGTCTTACTCCTTATAATAGATGCTGGCATAACTATGATGGGAAAGGCTTATTCTTCCATAATTGATGGATACGTCCATTGATCCAGATATAGTATTCTGAAATAATGTCCTTGATCTATCAGATTATAGGCATTCGATTGTCTCTTGATCCTCATAACTCTTCTCGCCTACTTGTTGAAGAGATGTCTCCATGAAAAAGGAGTAGAATTAATCTAATTATGTACCTAGTGGTGGCAGACAGATCTAAAGCAACTTGCCAATGGAGATCTCAAACCATTTTCAATGATTTCTTGGATACATCTGCTGTGGCATGTACATATTATGGAAATTATAACTTCTCATATTAGAGATTTTTATGCTAAAGTTCTAAGAATATGGGAACCCTTCCAAGCAAAGGCATCTTTGCTATTTGTGTATATTACCATAATGGAGAGGTGGGCTAACAAAAAAGAAATGATGACTTTGAATTAGAAGACTTAAAAAAGATGAATTAGAAAAGTGGGAAAGTGTTGAGTCTATTTTTGAATGTGAGTGTAACCCACCTCAAATGGGGTACGCAAAATGTTGAGAGGGTCTGATGCCTGTGGGAGCCCAAGTGCCAGTCTCTCAGGTTTTAGGGTTCAGAAAGGTGGGTCAAACAGATGGTGTAATGAACACTGGCCAGAAGCAAATAGAATGGTACTTATTCCTTTAGCTGGAACAACCTAGGATTCCCCTCTGTGAATCTAAATCCCTTTCTTCTATATGGTAGTTGCTGGACGTCAAGGTGCTTCCCAATTAAGCTTCCAAAATAGTAAAACTTTTATTTCTAGGGCTACCAGCACATAAACTATTTACACTACTTAAAGAGGATAGTACAATTACTGAATTATTCAGAGTTCACAAGTTTCACAGCCAAGATATAGTTTCATCAATCTCCAACAAAATTATCAATAGGTTTTACATCATTTCTTATCCAACTCAATTAGAAATATATTGCTCACACTTCTATTATATTCTAGGGATGTGCATTGTGTTTTTGATGGATGAAAATATCGTACGATATTTTCTAATCCGTCATGTATTGGGGGACCCAAAAATGATAGGAAACCCCCATGAAATTTCCGTGCGGTTTTCTTATCGTTTTTTTTTTTGGGGGTGGGGGGAGAAAGGGCACACAGAAAATAAAACCCCAAACCCACCCGACCCTTTAGATCTAATTATTTAGGCTCCCCCACTCTCCCTACCCCCCAAAAAATTTCCTAAAGTACTTGGTGGTCCAGCGGGGGTCCCAGGAGCAATCTCCCACTCTTGGGCCATTGGCTGCCACTAATCAAAATGGCGCCGATTGCCCTTTGCCCTTACCATGTGACAGGGGCTATCAGTGTCATTGGCCGGCCCCTAATCACTGGTAGGAGCAATGGATGGCCTGCACCATTTTTTAAGATGGTGCTGGCCATTATGGGCCTCCCAACTTGATCCTTCCCACCCCAGTTGCATGCTTAATGCCCTGGTGGTTGAGCCTTATGTCCCTCCTAAGACCTCCAAAATAAAGCTTAAATATATCTGTAGGCACTAAAAACCCCTCCCCACCCCTGAAATCACAGAATAGATACTAATGTATCTGGTCAGTACTACTTTCCACCCAACCTGGCCCCATGTTCAACCCATTCCGCACTCTCTCACCCCACCTGGAACCTCCCTTATCTAATTGGAGCTGGGTGCTAGGAAGAAGTGCCTAGTTCCCTGTGTGTGAAGCTTTGACAGTCATGCTGATCATGTAAGCTACCGGCGTTGCTGTCAACACAATATTTTGACAGAAAAACTGGTAGTTTACATGACCTGCATGGCTGTCAAAGCAAAATTGATGTGATGGGTAGGGATATGCATACATTTAAAACAAAAGTGCAAAATACAACAAATAAGGCTAATTCGTTTCATTCGGTGGCCCCAAACTGAATCGGGGCCCCCAAATGAAATGAACCTTATTTGTTTCATTTTAAATAAATGCATCAGGCCTAGGTTTAGGCCCGAAGCTGGGACCTCGCCTACGGCATAGGCTGAGGCCCAAAGCAGGGGCCATGGCTTATGTCCTAGGCGAGGCCCCGACCGGGTCTATGTTGAGGTGCCGGCGTCACGCTCCGGCATAGGCCAAAGTCCAAAGCAAGGACCATGGCCTAGGTCCAAGCACGACGCTAGAGTTTTGGTGGAGGCTCAAAGCCAGAGCCTTGGCTAAGACCCCCAAAACTTAAAAACAAAAAACAAAACCTTACCTTATTCGTTGAGTATCCTTTGATGACTGGGTCCCGATGCTGGGGCTTTGGTCTAGGCCAGGGCCTGGGGCCAGGCCCAATGCCACTATCCAACCTGAAGGCCGGGTCCCAATGCTGAGGCCCTGGCCCCAACCCAGGCCCAATACTGAAACCTGGAGGCTAGGGCCCGATGCAGGAGTCTTAGCCCAGAATGGGGCCTGATAACACAACCCAACTCTGAAGGTGGGTCTCGAAACTAGGGTCTAGACCTAGGGTCAGGCCCAGGCCTCGGAACCCAGACCTGGAAGCTCCTCTTCATGCATCCTCTTCTTTCTTTGCTCGCAAGCACAATGACAGCATCCGGTGGAGTCGCACTGGAGTTAATTAACTCCAGCGCATTCATTGTAGCAAATGGTTCCATTTTGATATACAGCAATTGCCGTACAATTGTCATATATCAAAATGGCGCTGTCGGGTGGGTGAATGTATCAGAATTAACTCTAGCACGACTTCAGCGGATGCTATCATTCGGGCCGATACAGTATAAGTCGCGGGAGAGCGGGCGAACGCACAGGCCACTCTCCCGTGTGCGCCTCTTTTTGGACAGGAGCGGCGGCTGTCAGCGGGTTTGACAACCGACGCTCAATTTTGCCGGCATCGGTTCTCAAACCCTCTGACAGCCACGGGTTCGGAAACCGGACGCTGGCAAAATTGAGCGTACGGTTTTCAACCCGCGAGCCGTGGGCCGATTTCAAAAATTGTTTTTTTTAACTTTTTTTAACTTTTGGGACGTCCGACTTAATACCACCATGATATTAAATCGGAGGGTGCATAGAAAAGCAGTTTTTACTGCTTTTCTGTGCACTTTCCTGGTGCCCGGAGAAATTAACACCTACATTTGGTAGGCTCTAATTTCTGAAAGTAAAATGTGTGACTTGGCTGCACATTTTGCTTACTGAATCGCGCGGGAATACCTAATAGGGCCATCAACATGCATTTGCATGTTGCGGGAGCTATTAGGTTCGGGGGGGGGGGGGGGGGGGTTTGGACGCGCGTTTTCGACGCGCTATTACCCCTTACTGAATAAGGGGTTAAGACTAGCACGTCGAAAACATGCGTCCAATTGCGGGTTAACAGTGCGCTCCACTGGAGCGCACTGTACTGTATCGGCCTGATTGTGCTTGCAAGTGAAAAAAGAAGAGAATGCATGAAGAGGAGCTTCCAGGTCTGGGCTCTGAGGCCTGGGCCAAGGACCAGGTGTTGGGACCCGACTTCCTGGAATGTGACACACATGAAAGTCCCCAGCATCTAAGAAACCTTGTATTGGCGTGAACGTGAGATATTTGGCGTCACGGGCTTGACTTTGCTGAACATTTTTCTGGGGAAGTATATCATTTTTATAAGCGTTTAAAAAATTAAAAGAATTGTGATGTTGAAAGGGATTGTCACCGATGGACTGAGGATTATTTATGACCTTTAGCTGTGAAAACACTGGATTTTTGAAATTTAAATTCAGCATCTGTGGGGTTTTATGATGGTCCAAGTCTACTAATTTAAAGGTTTTTCTGTCCATACTGTATTGGGTGATTAAGTGATGATATTCATAAAGTCTTGTTGTATGCAACATATTTTTTTATGATATTTAAAACTTACCATTTATCCTGGTTGTAAATATTGGCCTCATATTGTACATAACACCTTCCTATAGGTCAAAAATCATTTTATATTTTTTATACTAAGTATTGCAGAATATTGTGCAAACATAAATAAAGCACTGTGATATTTCTAGTGTTAGTTAATACATTTTAAACATTACAAATTATTTTACATTGCAAGTAAAATTGTCCAGTCTGTGGTGGAGGCTCTTTTGAGTTTGTGTGGCTGTCAGGAACTAACCTGCTCAATTTGTTGGTGCATGGAACACATTTTATTCAAGTTGGTGGTGCAGGTACACCACTTTGCACTAATGAACTATGCCCCTGCCCCTATACCAGTACACACCCTCCCAGCACCAACAGCTCCTCCATACATCCATCCCCTCCAGCCCCCCACACAGCACAAACATCAACATCTCCCCCTACTCTCCTTATCATCCAAACTCATCACAAACCACCTGGAACATTATGTATATATATACTCCCTTCTCACTTCCCCAGACCATGAGGCATAGTTTTTAAGGGACATAGTATCTGCAGAGAAAAAAGAGCTGCAAATCCCCTGGGGGGTAGTCAGTTTTCAAAGGCCTGTACTGAGAATTGGTGCATAGTCCACAGGGAAAAGTACCTGTGGAGTTTGCAACAATCTGCATAATTCTGAAAATTGTCCCTTATATCACTTTCTTTAAAAAGTGGAATTCATTTCTACTTCAGATTGTATGCCTGGCCCTGCTGAGAATTCAGCATCATGTGATCTTATGCTTATGTATAACATTTAAATAGAGAATGACATTTATTTTTAGTGTAATCAATAGCAAGTCATATTCTTTTAGCTAAACAGTAAACTTAATGCTAATGTAGTAAAACTGTTCAACAAACACTATATATTTAATTTAGCATTTTAATTCTTAGATTTGCCAAAAACCCTCACAGTGTTATTATAATTTTGAATAGTTTGCTGTACAAGTAATTTCTTTTTTTTAATTGGTTTATTTCTTTAGCAATTTGTTAACATTGTATTTTATCCTCTGGTGCACAGAAAGATAATTCTTTCAACAATGGTTTTTTGTAACAGTTGTTAAAAAAAGGAATATGCTATACTAATTGTTTTTCAATTTGCCATAAAAAGTTTTTAATAGTTCTATTTAACTAGATTGTAGCATACTTTTGCAGTTTCTTGTTTTTTTTTATGTATTCAGGACCTGGAGGATATAATGTCTATGAAGAGATGTGTCTAAGACTTAGAATACAAAACTAAGGGTCAAAAGACCTCCAGGGAGGCATGTTTGAATCTCTACACTATCATGGGCTCTTTGCATGACCTATCATGGCCTCCCGATCTCTGTATGCCTCACTTTACTCAGCTATAATTAAGTAATAATGATAACAATAGCATTATCCTGTATCCCCTTTCCCTGCTAGAAGCTGCCACACAATTCATTTGCCATAAATGTTCTGCCAGGCCATAAACCCTACATTGGCTACATGTGTGTGTTTCTGCAGTGGTATTAATGTAAGATGTACTAGTTTCCTATAGGAAGAAAAAATCCTAAAACATATAGTTATTAATTATTAATCAACACGTCAGTGACAAACGGTTCTCTTTCACACCTGATTAAAAAAAAACAAAAACCTGTTACTAACCTCAGATCCTTCTAATGACCATCCCATAAGAGTGACTTTTAAACATATTGGTTAAGTAGGGATGTGACATGACTTCCCTGTGGAGAAGAGCCAGTGACTGATCAAATGAGCTATCCAGTTATCAAGCAGCTTTTACAAACTGTTTTTAATCTCTTCGCTGTCTGACTTCACGGCATGGTAGTGGTGCCCTTAAATAAAAAGTACATAAAAATGGTTAGTACAGCTGGTCCAAAAATGTGTTTAAAGTTTAGAATCACATCGCATTGTTTATACAGATGACTATTTGGGATGCACTTCAATAGTAGAATCTAACTTTACCAGCAGAGGAGAAAGCTCTGGCAATCACATAGAGTGTTTAGCAACAGCAACTCATATTTTCCAACTGAGATCAATGTGCTGTAGACTTTAATGCATTAATGCAAACCTAAATAGCACAGACTGATAAGAATAGATGACACTGCAAGTGTCAGTAGACAAAGTTATGGAGAAATCAGGGGTGGGAGCCTTGAATACATATTTAAGTCTTTACCAATCAAGAGGAAAGCATATTGAGTCTGGATTTTCAATGATTAAATCCTATATATACTCTGAAATGTCTCTTGAGACATAATAACAGACTTGTGGCTTATAACTTTTTAAGCCCATGTTTATGGGAATGGGTTTGAATGTGCCCATGGAGAAATTACTACTTTCCTGATAATTTTGTTTTCCTTAGTGTAGACAGATGGACTCAGGACCAGTGGGTTATGCACCTCTGCCAGCAGGTGGAGACGGAGCAAACTGAAGTCACAGTATATATACTCCTGCAGTGACATCAGTCTGCCAGTATTCTCTTCATAAGCAACTGTGGACAGACTAGCAAAAAACTTGATTAAAAAACATATAACTATTTCAGTACTCAGCCAACATGAAACACTGAGCTTAGACAATAAACATATTAACACAAGTCTAGGGACTGGATGAACACTTACCAGTAATCCCCTGGAACACGTAGTCACACAGGAGGATTATTAACACAATCATTTGGCAGCTAAGGGCGGGAAGCTGAGTCCATCTGTCTATAGTAAGGAAAACAAAATTATCAGGAAGTAGTAATTTTTCCTTTCCTAGCATGTAGACTGATGGACTCAGAACCAGTAGAATGTACCCAAGCTATTCCCTAATAGGGTGGGAGGCTACCCGCAGCCCAGTCAAAATTGCACATGCAAAGGCTGCATCCTCCCAGGCTTGCACATCCAGATGATAATATCTGGAAAAGGTATGTAAGGAGGAGACTTAGAAACCTCCAGATACTTCAAGATATGTGTCTTGACATCCAAGGGATGCAACAGGCGATATTCCTCTGCATCTCTTTCCTTATCCAGAGAAGACAAGGAAATGGACTGATTCAAGTGAAAATCAGACACCACTTTAGGCAAGAAAGAAGGAACAGTACACAGTCACCCGAAGGAACAGTTCCCGACAAGACAAGGCCTGCAGCTCGAAAATTCAACACGCAGAACATATTGCCACCAGAAACACTGTCTTCAAGGACAGTAACCACAAGGAAAGGATATGTAGTGGTCGAAATGTAGGGCGCGCCAAAAAAAACCCACACCAGATTAAGTCTCCACAAAGGAACCAGCAACCACAATGGAGGACAAAGATGTCTGACTCCCTTCAAGAAATGGTCCCTATCATAGAAACATAGAAATGACAGCAGAAAAAGACCAAACGGCCCATCCAGTCTGCCCAGCTAGCTCCCACATTTATTTTCCCATACTTATCTGATTCACCAACCTCCAAGTCCAGGGCCCTTGTTGGTAACTGTTTGATTCGAGTTTCCTGCCACCCCCTGCCATTGATGCAGAGAGCAATATTGGAGTTGCATCCAAGATGAAGCATAAGGCTTAATGGTTAAGGGTAGTAACCACTGTTTACCCAGACTGTGTGTTACGCCTGTCGGTCGCAAAAGGCTGCGACCACTAATCATTGGGGAAAGTGGTGGCTTCCGCCAGCTACCGCCGACCTTCCTGGCATTCCCGGGACAGCATGGGCACTGCCGATCACCATCTAGCCTTCAGGATCACTTAGATGTGCACAAGCGCTCACAGGCCAGTCTTAAGCACATCATGGCGGGAACTTCGGGGGTATCCCCTCCATATGACGTCTTCACTCTGCTATTCTTAAGCCGGCTGGCCCTGCCTATTGACAAGTTAGCAAGGAGTTCCCTCATTGCTGAATCCGCTTCACGATTACGGACTTCCTGTTCCTGGTTCTACACTTTGATGTGAGATGCTTTGGGTACCCGCTCCTCGGGGGCTCTTCCTCATCTCTGGCTATCTGCTCCTCAGAGGGCCTTCTGCCTTGGACTGCTGTCTGTTCCCATTCCCCAGGACCTCTCCTGGAACTACCACTCTGTGAGTACCTTGACTGCACGGCCCTCTACTATACCAGCCTTATTGTGGGATCCTCTCCAGTGTACCCTGTGCATCAGGCCACTGCTGTGTCATTTCTGAGTGAGGAATCCCTCGGCGTACCCCGCTCTGCGGGCCACTACCGGATCTCCACATCTGAGGTATTCTATCTGGGTATACCCCTCTGCTCAGATCTTGCACTTTTCCTGCACTTCCTGCTCCATGGGCCATGCCTTTCTATCCCTCTAATAAATAATCTATTCCACAGCTGTGTCTGACATCCGCTGAGACTGCGCCTCCCGACGCTGAGGCTCACAGGGCTCCTCCCTGTGGGTGGTACCATCTCTCTCTTCGGCCCAGGGCCCACACACCTACATGTCATAACACTGTGTAGTTCAGTCCTTATTGGTTGTTGTCTGAATGCAAATCCTCTTTTCCACATTTCCCATCAGGATGAGATGATAAGGATTCACTATGCACCTGGCCCCCAAAACAGGCAAGAGCCTCAACCTGTACTTCAAGGAATTAAGGGCCAACCCTTTATTTAACCCATCCTGCAAAAATTCCAAAATAAATGGGATCTTAACTGAATGAGGCAAAATGCCTTGATCCTCACACCAAGCCTCAAACACTCGCCAAACCCGTACATCGGCTAAGGGAGTGGAGAACTTAGCAAGGTGGCAATCATGGCAGAATATCCACGCTTCAACAAGCAAGCCCTCTCAAGGGCCATACTGTAGCACAAAATCGAGTCAGATCTTTGTGACGGCAGGCCCCTGCTGCAACAGATGGAAGACGATGGAAGATGAAGGGGAAGAGGGGTGTCTGTCATAGACATGCATACCATGTTCTTCAGGGCTAATCTAGTGCCACTAGGAGCATCATTCTTCAGTGGCCTTCGATCCTGCAATCTATTCTACCTAACATGGGCCATGGGTAAAAGGCATACAGCAGCTTGTCTTCCAGCCAGATCTGCACAAAAGCATCGATACCCAAGGACCTGAAGAATCGAGGAACCTTCACATTGCGAGAAGTCACCAGCAGGTCTAGAAACAGAAGGCTCCAGAAATCCACTATGAGCTGAAATATCTCGTCCAACCTTACCCTTTCTCCTGGGTCTAGACTCTCCCGGCTGAGAAAATCTGCTCTTATATTGTCTTTTCCTACAAAGTGAGAGGCTGAGATCTCCTGGAGATACCCTTCCACCCATTCCATAAATTGGTCTATTTCCAGTTGTTAGGAGTTAGACTGCAGAGTTAGCAATCTGTTGGGGGTCTGCTAGGGAGTTAGCATTTTGTTAGGAATCTGCTCCTGTGGTAGGAGGAGTTAGCGATCTTTGTTATGAGCGAGCTCCTCTGGAGGGAGGAGCTAGCTATCTGTGATGGTTAAACTCCTATGAAGGGGAGGAGTTAAACTCCTATGAAAGGAGGAGTTAACAATCTGTTATGAATCTCCATACAGAGTTAGCAATCTGTTATAATCTACTCCTGAGGAAGGAGAAGTTAGTATACTGATATGCTCAGCTCCTGTAGAGGGAGTAGTAACAAACTGTAATGAATTTGTTGCTGAAGACTCCTGGTGGGAAAGGAGTAGCCATCTGTTACCAGCGGAGTGCTTGGAGAGGACACTCAGCTGTAGAGGAATGTAGATAGGTGAATTCTTGGGCCGATGGCAGATGACTGCGCCCCCAGGAGGATATCCTGAGAGTGACCACCAGCTAGGCTTGAGTACGGAGACAGACACATATAATTCTTTTATTAGACAGGTTAGTAGAACGATCAGAGGTGGCAGTAGTGAGCTGATATGCCCAGCAGAGCTGAAGTCCCTCAGGTACTGGAACAGCGATCCCAGGGTTGCTGAGCTGTAGAGAAACTATAGATAGTGAGTAGACAGGGTATGCTGTTTTCATAGCCAGAACTGGATGACAGATCTCACATAAGGTCTTTAGAAAGCTCAATAGCTGGAAAGGTTTAGGCCCTCGAGGAGCGAGTACCTGGCTCCAGGGAAAGCTCTGAGAGAGCGATGGTAACTCACAATTGTCTGTATCTGTTGTGATCTCATGAAGGGAGTGTACCTCTCAAAAGTTAATCAGCAAATGTATTGTTAGTCCAAAAAAAGTTATCAACTAATTTCTTTTCATTTGTTTATACAATTTATGAACTTTCGGAGGTTCATTTTGTTGCAAGCATCCATTTTTTTATTGGCTTCCAAGACATCACACAGCATTATTTTGCATAAGATTGTAGGCTTAGAGAAAATCCAAAAAGGAGATGTCTAAACCCTCTCCTTTCCTAGGAAGTCTGCTGGCTTTCTTATTGTGATATTAGTGATTGGTTGAACTGACAAAATATAAGGGAAAGATTTGTGCTTTTCCTTCCTAATTTTCACTGCAGCCACAATTGGGTAGGTAATCTGAGCCACCAGAGGTGCCTGGAACAATATTAACTCCTGAACAGAGAACAGACAATCCTGAGATTTTTCAGGTGATGAAAGATCCCTAGACATGAAATACTGGGGGATGTTTGCTTAGTGGTAAAGAGCCCAGGGCTTGTTTGAAGAAGCCCTGAGCTGGAGGCATTGACCCAGAATGCTTCCTTGCCATTGATGTAGGAAGAGAGAGTCTGTGGATGGAGCGTCTGATTTCAGTCATTTTAGAAGAAGTGAAGCCAGCAGGCAACACTGGACGGAGCCCCCGTGGGTCTTCACAACTCTCAGTGCCCCCAGCTGCTGTGGATGCAGTGATTTTTCTCAGTGAATTAAAAAAAAAAATTACTTTGGAGCATCCTTGGCAGGCAGTGACAGAGAAAAAACAACTGTGATTCTTATTGATAAAGTTGAAGAAAAGCTTGGAATTCAAGAGAAGGGGGGAAAACAATGTATCTAAGAAAACATAAGAGCACGATATTAAATATTAACTTTGCAAGCTAGTAGTAATATACATATTGCATGATGCAATTGCTTTGAGAAGGAAAGCAGAAACTGATGCAAGGAATTTTAGAAAAGCTAGAAACCTTTCGGGTAAATTTTAAACCCTGTGCGCACGCATCCATGTGCACACGGTTCCTGGCGCGCATGCATGGACGCGCCGATTTTATAATATGCGTGTGTGGCCACACACGCATGTTATAAAATTTGATGCCATGAATGCCCGATTTTGTAACAGTGTGCGCATGCATGTGGGTGCCCCACTCGCATGCTCGGGGGGGGGGGGGGGATTATTGTAAAAACCTCACAGCGATGCGAGTAGGCCTACCCCAGTTCCCTCCCAGTCCGCTCCAATAAAGGAGCATACTGGGAGGGAACTTCCCCGAACTTCCCCGCTCCACAGAGCAGGAGAAGGTTCCACATGCTGGCAGCCAGCTGGCAGGCACTTCGCCGGTACAGCGCATATTGGCGCTGTCTCAGCTGGCCCCACCCCACTTCCCCACATACCGGTAGATATGCGCGTGGCCTGGCCGTTTCGAAAATGCGCTCGGCACGCGCACCGCCAGGCCATACGTGTATCTCCCATGATTTGCGCGTGCTGGACTTTTAAAATCTGGCCCTTTGTGTTGTAAACATTCCAAAATTACCCTAATTCTTTTTCTGCTGATCAGTGATGGATGTAGGTTTTTTTTTCTGCCCGTAGGACTGTTGGTGCTGTTGCACCCCATCACACTTCTTCCTTCCTGTAAGGTCAGACAATAGAGAGATTTAGGGATCCATTTTTAACTGCTGTGTGGCTCGGTTTGCTAGCTGGATAAACTTATCTGGGCAACTAGCAGGGCAGAGCGGTCGTGCTGCTGAATACACCCGGATATCTTAAAGTTAGCCAGTTATATATAACCGGTTAACTTTAGGCCAGCCTGACAGCCTGCCCAGAGGAAGCCGCAGAATGTAACTGGCTAACTTTGATTGGAGTTAGCTGCATAACTTATGCACCTAACTCTGCTCCTCCTAGAAATACCTCTTAACTGCCTCTGGCGCGCCTTTGTTTTATGCGGCTCCAGCATTGAATATCGCCGTTTTTGCCATTCAAACAAATAACTTTTCAGTTATCTGTCTAAATGGCTTTTGAATACTGACCTCAGAAGGTCTAAGGCACAGCCCCATAGTTTTCTGTGGAAGCTCAATGGGTAGATTCAACAGAAAGAATTAGAAAGTTTGAAGCCCATTGGCATATATTTTCATCTTTTATTCCACATTACTTTAAATTTCCAACTTTGCTTGTGCCTGTATAATATAGTTTGCTTTTATTGCATGAGGAAGAGGAATCTTAAATATCAGTACAGGGAGAACTTGAGGAATGGGGGGAGGAGAAGGAGAAAGTGAATGGATGACTGGCATTGAGAAGGACCAGGGATGGGGGAGAAAGTGAGAGGCCAGGGGATGGGGGAGGAGAGTAAGTAGGAGGGAGGACTGAGGATGTGGAGAGGAGAGGAGAGGGTGAAAGGTTCTGGGATGGGAAAGATTGGAGATAGGAAATGTTGAGGAAAAGGGGAAGATTAGAGGGGGAGGATTTGGAATCTGGAATGGGGAAGAGAAGGGAGAGGAAGAAAGGTCCTGGAATTGAGAAAGGGGAAGAAGGAATATAAGGGGGGTCCCGAGAAGGAAAAATCTTGGAGCAAGGGTTGGTGGACGGACTAGGATCCAGGATTTTGCGAGAAAGAAGAGGAAAGGAAGGGAGCTTCCAAGACCTGGGGGATAAAATCAAAGATCTAGAGAGGGAGGATTTGAATTGCAGTTGGGGGGGGCGGGGGTGAGGGGCGAGGAAGGGAGGTATCCTTATCGTGTTTCAGTCCTGTTGTCCTTTACATCCTCATCTGCTCTCTAACATCCCATGCAATCCGGTATATATCTCTATAAATAAAAATGTAAATGTTCGTTTGTTCAAAATCTTAAATCTCCGAAAGTTCTTCACCGATTGCTTTGAAATTTTGACACAACGTTGCATTCGAATACGCGCGTATTTTTATATACCTATATTATATAGATGTCATACCTGTGACAGGTAAAAACATGCTTTTTGGGAAAAACAGCGCCATCTGTTGGACGTAAAAGCAACACACGCTATCTACAATATAAATGGGCTCTGACCCACGGCCCGCAAATGCGCAGTAGAGAGCAGCTCTACCGCGGATGTGCGGACCATAGAGCTCTGCGCTACGTGAAAGGTGTCACAGAGGGGAGGAGGAAAGGGCAGACGAGTCGCCGCTCCGAGAAACAGCTCAGCCCGTTCCTCCGCCGCTGGGGAAGGGGGGAGGGAGTAGGGACTGCTGGACAGTTACACACAGGACGAGGAAAGGGTAGAGGAGTCGCCGACCCAGTCCGTCCTCCGCCGGGGAAGGTGGGGAGGGAGTTGGGACGGCCGGAGCAGAGCTAATGCGCATTGTGAAATTAAACCAGACACAGGAGGAGGAAAGGGTAGAAGAGTTGCCGAGCCAGTCCGTCCACCGCCGGGGAAGGGGGAGAGGGAGTTGGGACGGCCGGAGCAGAGCTAATGCGCATTGTGAAATTAAACCAGACTGAGCCACGGCAACGCGTGGCCAGGTACAGCTAGTATATATATATAGAGAGAGAGAGAGAGAGAGACATGGTGCCAATCCCTGTTCTGTCATATACACACACAAATACTGGACTTCTTGTGCCCCCCAGCAAGCACGTCTTAGGATTAGCAGTTTGTACTGCTTTCCTCAAACTGGTTAGCATCGCCTGCATTTGCCTCAGATGTGTCTTTAAATCTGGGCTGTACACCATGATGTCATCCAAGTGGGAGGCTATGTACCCTTGATATTGGCGGAAGAGGTGGTGTACCAAGCATTAAAACGATGTGGGAGTGCCATGGAGTCCAAAAGGGAGGATGCTGAATTAGAAAAGGTGATCTCACACACAGGCACATGCCCCTGAGCCCTCTCATTCGGGCCGAGCGGGCGAACCCCCGCTCTCCCGGCGCGCGCACAGGCCACTCGCCTGTGCACGCGATTCAGTATTTAAATGAGGACTGGTGGTAGAAATGGGCAAAAGAAGGCGCTAGGGACACTAGCACGTCCCTAGCGCATCCGTTTGGCCCGGAGCGGCAGCTGTCAGCGGGTTTGACAGCCGACGCTTAATTTTGCCGGCATCGGTTCTGGAGCCCGCTGTCAGCCATGGGCTCGGAAACCAGATGCTGGCAAAATTGAGTGTCTGGTTTTCGACCCGATAGCTGCTGGCCCATTTTACATTTTTTTTTCTTTTTTTTCTACTTTTTTTACCCTTCGGGACTTCTGTCCGGTGCCTGCAGAAATTAGCGTCTACCTTTGGGTAGGCGCTAATTTCTTAAAGTAAAATGTGCGGCTTGGCTGAATAAGGGGTAAGGGAAAATGCGCGTCCAGTGGCAGGTTAACAGTGCGCTCCATCGGAGCGCACTGTACTATATTCGCCCAATTGTAAGCTCAAAGGAATAGGGACACGCCATCTTATGTCTCTGTATAGCGGTGCTATACATATGATTAATAATAATAATAATAATAATAATAATAATAATAATAATAACAATAATAGCATCTACCTCTAGGGATGTTCAGAGGGACACCATATTTTGCATTTGGGATTCGTATTCGTCGGGGGGCAGATACGTTGCATTCGGCAAGGGGGCCCCCCGATACGTTTATATGTTAATTCTTATTCGTTTCCTGGCTAAAATTAAATTAGCTACAACCCCCCACCCTCCTGACCCCCCAAGACTTACCAAAACTCCCTGGTGGTCCAGCGGGGGGTCTGGGAGCCATCTCCTGCACTCACACCCTTGGCTGCTGGTATTCAAAATGGCGCCAATAGCCTTTGACCTACTATGTCACAGGGGCTACCGGTGCCATTGGTCAACCCCTGTCACATGGTAGGAGCAATGGATGGCCGGCGCCTGTGACATAGTGAGGGCAAAGGCTATCGGAGCCATTTTGAATACTGGCAGCCGACGGCCCGAGTGCAGGAGGTCGCTCCCGAACCCCTGCTGGACTTTTGGCAAGTCTTTTGGGGGTCAGAAGGGTCCCCCAAGACTTGCCAAAAGCCCCTGGTGGTCCAGCGGGGGTCCAGGAGCAATCTCCTGAACTCGGGCCGTCGGCTGCCAGTAATCAAAATGGCGCTGATAGCCTTTGCCCTTACTATGTCACAGGGGCTACCGGTGCCATTGGTCAGCCCCTGTCACATGGTAGGAGCACAAGATGGCGCCGGCCAACCATTGCTCCTACCATGTGACAGGGGCTGACCAATGGCACTGGTAGCCCCTGTGACATAGTAGTCAAAGGCTATCGGCGCCATTTTGAATACCGGCAGCCGAAGGTATGAGTGCAGGAGATGGCTCCCGGACTCCCCGCTGGACCACCAGGGAGTTTTGGTAAGTCTTGGGAGGGTCAGGAGGGTTGGGGGTTTGTTTAAATTGGCTCCTTTAGGCGGCCGAATAATTCGGCGAAGATTTGTTGTATTCGTGGGGAATCGTGATACGTTTCGCTTCCCCACGAATACAACGAATATGGCCCTATACGTTGCGGATTATCAATTCCTAGGGAACAAATGCACACCCCTATCTACCTCCTATCTTTATTCCCCTCTCAGTACCTCCTAACTTCCCCTAATGATCTCTCTCTCTTCTCTTTTGGCTCAAGGCTTACCAACTCCCCTCCTGTCAATGAAAGACAGGAGGGGAGGGGCTGAATTTGGAAGCAGAGTGACTCTGCTTTGCTGCAGTATCACTTTGTGGTAACTTGGGCAATAGTGACTTGGAAACAGCCAGAAGGAATAAGGAGGCAGACTCTGGCTGTTTCCCTTTTTGTGTAATTTATTTACAGTGAAAGCGAAGTACAAAGCAAAACAAAAAAATGATGCAGCTCATCTTAAAGTTCAGGTAACACAGAGACATCACACATAGGAGGTTTTCTCATACAGTGGCTTCCTGCCTGCTCACAAGAGGACTGTTTAACCCTTCTAGACCCTGAGGGGCTCCTCCCTTCACCCAGAATTCCTTGCGGGTCTGGATCTTAAGGAAGACCGGATGAGACAGCTGTACCCAGTCTCTTAAGGCAGTCTAAGGGAGTTTCCTATAGACTCCCTCACACACCCCACATCCTCTCCTATTCCCGATATGTCGCTTAGAGATAAGAGGCTGGAGCAGGAAGCAGTGGACTGTTGTGTGGGATTCATTTCAATTTGGAGGCAGAAAAACTTCAACTGGCCTGCTGACCCCAGATGTTTGGCACTCTGCACATAGGTCTAGTGTGCCTAATGGCAAATCCAGGTCTCCTGCCAATTTATTTAAAAACTATCTAAAACAGATGCTTCAAATTTCTGATGCTTTTCTGCCTCTTCTTGTGGAAGTGTGCTACTTATTGGACAAAACCAGGAAATTGCACCAAATTTAGCAGCTAACATTGCTGAAGGAGGGAGTGACAATCTTAGCCAGCTTTAGGATATCAGCTAATCTGGTGCGCTGATCGAGGAAAATACAAAACTCAGGCTGTTGGCAATTTTCAAAGCAATTTACACAGGTAAAACATTTGTCCCAGTGTAAATTGGCTTATATAAGAATTGCCATCCTCAGAGCAGCTAAATGTAAAGATGGTCTTTGATTGTGGGCTTACTTTTAACCATGGTAAGAGGAGGCATAGCTGAGGGAAAGAAAATAACATGCATACATGACGTTTTGAAAAGTATACATGATATTTTTCCCATCTTCATTGCCCACACAGTTTCAATGTGTGCAGTTTGTGCTAATTTTCAAAGAGAAACCACATGCATACTTTGCAACTACCTGGGCTGCCTCTTTTTCTAAAATTTTGTATTTATGCAATTTTTCAAAATACAAACAAGCATAAACTTGCGTGGAAAAGGAAGAGAAGACGGAAATTAACATAGTAATTCATACAGGAAAATAATAAAAAAATCTTACAAATCCAATAGCCCTCCAAAAATGGGGATCTAATTACACAATTCAAGGTAAATATGACAAAAGAAAATACACTGGATTATCAGAGGAATACTATTTTAAAGCAAGGTACTCAAACAATTAAGGAGGTAAATCCACAGGAGAATGAGATTTCATCGTAGACTGTGGAATCACCTTATCACTAAGAAACATTTGTAACTGAGACGGATAGAGAAAAACATATGACAGACCTTTGCATTTTTTTACATTTTTCTTTATTTATGAATTTTTCATAAATTATATTTCAAGAAAACATCTTGAGCTGCAATACATATATCCAACAGAAATAGCTAATAATACAATGCTGAAAAGCTTTACAGAGGAATTACAATTTAACAGAATATATGTTTAAAGTCCACAATAAAAGGATCCAATCGAAACCTCAGTGGAAAAAAAAATTATACATTTCAATAAGAAAAAATTAGCTCAGAGGACAACTTTATATATTTCATTGCGGTTTAATTTTGCTAACATGATTATTCAGCTTTTAGATAGGTGAGGATGATGTGGGAACCTTTATCTTGTTAGACAGGAAAGATGCTAACTGAGAGGGCTGATAGAATATATAAGAGGCCCCCAGAATATTGAGGATGTTGTGGGAACCTTTATCTTGTTAGACAGGAAAGATGCTAACTGAGAGGGCTGATAGAATATATAAGAGGCCCCCAGAATATTGACCACACACTTGCAAGGGAACTTGAGTAGGAAAAGATCCCCAAGTTCTATAACTCGGGGTTTCATTATAAGGAATTGATGCCTTCTCGCTTGTGTAGGCCTAGCCAAATCAGGAAATATTTGTACTTGATTATTTAGAAAAAGTTCCCTTCAATATTTAAAGTATTCCTTCAATACCCATTCCCTGTCCGATTCGAGAAGAAATGAGACAACCAGTGTTGCTGGCATAGCCAGATTTGCATCAGATGTCTCTAATATGGCCGAGATGTCCAATTTTGAAGATTCTGTTGGAGGTAAAGCTTCTATACCATCTTTATCCAAAGCCTTTTTCTTAAATGGAGGAATGTAGTATACCCTTGAGACTAAAGGGAGGGTTTGTTCCTTGATTTTGAGGATTTCCATCAGATATCTTTTCCACATATCTTTCGGAAGGACGTGTGGTACTTTAGGGAAATTAATACATCGTAGATTCCTGCCTCTAATCTGTTTCTCCATGTTTTCAAGTTTGAATTGAAGAGATCGATTTTCTATGATTAAAGTATTCTGCAAAAGGGCAGTACTTCCTTGTATTACAGCTTTCCAACATTTTTTTATTTTCACAGCTTTCTTTCTCCAGTTTGGTTATACGGGACTCCACAATTTTAACATTGTCAATGATAGGTCTAATTTGAGCCATAACATTCATATGTTCACTATGAAGTCTGTATGGCCTCATAAATAGTCTCCAAACTGAACAAAACTAGCCTTACCAGTTCTACTGGGTAGAATTATAAAGGTTCCACTGTCTCTCCTCAATCCTGCTGCAGCCTTGCCAGCAACCTCCCCTGATTCCATGATGTTCTTCCGAGGTGCAGTGGCATCTTCCTGGAATCCCCTAGGCTCAACGGTTGAACATTCACTGCCTACTTCCTCTTGCGACTCCTGATCTCGCTGCAGGGACAACTCTCACACCTCTGCCGGGTTCCCAGGGGTAAACCGCTCCTCCGGGGACAGAGATGTCAGAAGCTCAGGGAGGTGGTCAGGCTCCACTGCCTCCTGATCCACTTCCAGCGAGCCAACTCCTGGAGATAAGATTAAAGTTCCTTTTCGGACTTGAGCATCCATCAGACTGATAGGAGGGTTTGAAGGGAGAGTGGCTGAGCCTTCCCGCTCTCTTGCTCTCTGTTTTTGGGCGGAATGTGGCATTACAAGGTAAAACAAGATAAGAGGAAAGGAAACGCTCACTAGCTCTGTGCTAGTACACTATCTTGGATCTCATCTCTCGACATTTGCAAGGAAATTTGAGGAAAAATAAGGTCAGAATCTACAAGACTCTAAGTTGTTATGCGTACCGTCCATGGCAGACCTGCAGCACAGCCCCCTTACCTTTCCACAGTGACTCCAGCCTCTGGATCCTCCTCGCTGGTGGCAGTGGGCCGCCAACTTCGTCCTTGGGCCTCACCCGGTGAGGTGTCTTCCACTGTCCCTGGCATTCCCGGTCCTGCTGCCACTACTCGTTGGGCCTCTCCGCATGGCCCAGGGGGGGAGTTACTACTTGCCCCGGGCCCCTCCCTAGGCACGAGCGCATCATTGATCCTTAACTATGGACCGCGGAGGGAACCTATCTGCGGTCCCAGATGAGGACGTCAACCTATCCATAGTATTTAAGCTCGCTCCCTAGCGTTGCCTTTGCAACAGATCTCCTCGCTGGTCAAGTACTCATTGCTACCTAGAGATTTGTCTCATCCCTGCGTTCCTATTCCTTGTTGTTCCTGGTTCCTGTTTCTTTGTTCCTGCCCTGCTTATGCTTCAGATTGACTACACGGACTTTGACTTTACTTTGCTCGACGTTGCTATTGATCATCTCCAGACCCAGACCTCCGCTTCGCCTGACTACGCTCCTGTCTATCTCCAGATCCAGACCTCCACTTCGCCTGACCTCGCTACTGCCTATCTCCAGACCCAGACCTCCATTTCGCCTGACTACGCTACTGCCTATCTCCAGACCCGGACCTCTGCTTTGTCCGACTACGCATTGCCTATCTCCAGACCCAGACCTCTGCTTTGCCCAACTACGTATTGCCTCTCTCCAGACCCAGACCTTCGCTTTGTCTGACTGCGCTACTGACTGTCTCCATGATCAGACCAAGCTTTGCTTGACTACGCTTTTGACTATCTCCATGATCAGACCTCAGCCTTGCTTGCCACTGCCTCTGGATTGCTGCCAGCCCTGACGCAAGCCTACCATTGGATGCCTCTTCTACTTACTCCCTGGACGTGGACTATTCAGGCTTCGGCCTACCTTTGCTGGAGCGTCCCCTGTCTGCCTTTGTTCCATTGGTGCCCGAATTTCCAGGACATTATACAGTCCGGAGTAAGACTGTACCATCTCTTGCCTGCTGTCTCTGGGCTGAACCAACTGCTCCTGCAACTATACACAGAGGCCCACCTAAGTCCTGCCAGCCCCGGCACCCAAAGGCTCAACCCGCGGGGAATGAGGGCTGGTATAGGTGAAGCTCCAGCGGCCTCTGCCTATCAGCCCACTCCACCTGCCAACGGTGGGGACCCATAGGTCCTTACCTACAGGTTGCATCAACTACACCTCGGCCCAAGGGTCCACCTCCGACGCAACATAGGTCTCATAAGAAAAAACTGTTTTCTTTTCTTTTGAGTTTGCTTGGAGACATTGGGAAATACTCAAACATTAAGATGAAAAAGGAAGCTGAATGATGGTTGAATACCCAGTCCTGGTCAGGTTCCAAAATAAATGTAACAAGCATAATGGAGGATTCAGTTAAAGCAGAATCTGATGCTTCCAAGAATTGAGAGAGTTCAAAATTAGTGGGTATGAAAGGATCTATATTCTGTGTGCCCACCAAAGCTTCTCGCCCCTTTTTCAAAGAAGGTAAATAGTAAGACTTTGAAACAGGAGGGACAGCTTGTTCAGGAACTTTTAAAATTTCAATTAAGTATTTCTTAAACATATATTTAGCTGTATATTGTGGAAGTTTAGGAAAATTAATGAATCAAGTTCTTACTACGTATCACGTTTTCCATCTTATATTGCAGACTCTGATTTTCCTTTATTAAAGTCTCTTGGGCATTTTTTAAACCCCAAATATCAACTTTAACAGCATCCACAGATTGAATAACAGAGGTATTAGAAGCTTCTAAGGTGGATAACCTTCTCTCTGAATCTTGCTCTTTATCCAACAATATTTTCAATTGAGATGTTACCGACGCCCCTAAGGTCTCTATGGCATCCCAAACAGTATCCAAAATTTAAGATTAGGTCTTACCAGCTTAAAATGAAATTTGGGTGGGTCTGCAATCGGTGAGGAAACCTTTTCCCTTTGGGGCCACAATATAGCTTCCAAAGATGTGTCTACCGACAGTCTTGCTGATTCTTTGCCTGTGACCACTGCTGCTTCTCCAAGAAGTGCTGACCCTGCATCGGGATGCAGGGCTCTGGCATCATAGGTACTCGCCCCCCACCCCCAGCATATCCGGGTCCCTAGCAGCAGCAGGATTCGCAGGTGGCATTCTTGCGATCGGGGATAGCGAGATAAACATGCCCAGAGGGGAGGCACACACAACTTCTCCAACCTCACCGACCATGGGCTGCTCACCTGAAAAACCTCCTCTAAGGACGTGATCGTCCATCAGGCCCAAGACCGGAGCATTAAGGGGGGATACAGGGCCACCCCTCTCCTTGGCCCATCGTTTTCACCAAGTATGCGGCATCAGGGAAAAAGAGAATATTCAAAGGTAAACGGGACAGTATTTACTTGACCACCCATGCAGTTGCCATCTTGGATCCCTCAAAACTGCCTCTTAATTAGTGTTTTGCACACAAAAAATGTTTTTTTCATTAAATCTTTTCTTTGTTTTTCATTTTGTTTTATGTTTATTGCATTTTGTTTGATTTAGTTGCAACAAAATAAACATAAAACTGAAAACAAAAGAAAAAACAAATCAGCTCCCACCAAACCTCCGCCCCCCCCCCCCCCCAACACTGTCACAATAAAAAGAAAACCTGGACTTTCCTCTCCCCAATCTGTAATTTACTTCATCCATGGGGATCTCAGCCATCCGAATGGGCAGGAGCAATCCCCAATAGCTCCTATCCAGCTGGATCCCAGTTTCAAAATGGCAGCAACCAGATCTGAGGCCTCAGGCCAGTACTATTCTTTTATACAACCGCATGCTATGCAACTGTATAGCAAAATGGTAGCAGCATCAGGGCCCTGAGGTCAGTACCCGTTTGTTTTCTGGCAGTATGCTGCACAATCATGCAATGTACAACCAGAAAACAAAATGGTGCCAAACTCGGGGCTGGCAGGCAAACTTTTGCAATCTGGACATAGCAGGAGCAAGAGCGACTGGAAACTGCTTATGCCCCCTTTAGAATGGTACAACCCCTTGGATGTGGTAAACCACTGCCTGCAAGAAGGGGAAAGGGCTGGGGCAGGTTTAATTTAAAACATTAAAGTGGCTCTTAGGGGTTCTTTTCTGCTGACTTTATGAAACAAACGTGAACAAAAAAATACTGAATTTTGGCCATGATTTTTTTTCTTTCAATGAAAAACAGGATTTTTTTTTTTGTCATGTTTTACATTTCTTTTGAAAACAAATGCCCACGCGTTTTAATTATTGATTTTTCTTCTTCAACACGATCTTGAATAGGTCCTGAAATTTTTTTTCCAACACAAGGATCAGACTTTCATGCCTTAAAGGTCCAAATCTAACTGGACATGGCATAAGATATCCAAGCCTGGGGGCTAAAAGGTTTTAAAAATTAAAAAAAAGAGAAGTCCAAAAATCACGAGAAATAAAATTAATGCAATGTGATTGTTATACTTGTTTTAACTCTTTGGTATGAGGAGTCAATATTTTATGACATAAACTAGTCTGATCTTAGTGAAAGCTGTGAATCTGTGACTCCAAATGACGAAGAAAAGAAATGAACAATTCTGTTACATAAAGATTTTTATGATCAGGGAATCTTTCTGAAGAGAATGATGCCAGATACAGTAAAGACTTCAATAATTTAAAGCCTCCAAGCTGAAAAAAAGTCACATGAGGAAGCAGTTCAAAGTGTGAAGTGGAATGGCCGCCATTTTGAAGCAGATCAGCAATGTGACAGGACTCAGGTAAGCTGCTTTCCTCCTCCTGCTACCATGCTCGTCTGACAAAGGTGGGTGAGGGGCAGGGCAGGGGCAATCTCTCTCTGTGGGAATAGTTTGAGGTGGGAGGTACACTTCCAGTTAATTGTAGCCCTAGGACTACAGTTAAATTTTACATTCTAAACAATGTACATAAACTTTATATCCGGCTACCAGGGGCTACTTAAATACTACTACTATTAAACACTGATATAGTGCTACAAGGTGCATTGTGCTGTACACATACAGATAAGAGAAAATTCATGCTCTGTGGAGCTTGCTGTCTAGTGAAGACAAACAGATTGACAAAAAGAATACATTTGTATTTGGGAGATTCAAGAAAGAGATTTAAAGTTTCAGTTAAAACATAAAATGAGGAACTCATTGTCAATCCATGCCAGTACCAACTGTGATAGAGTGGTTGAAAAAATGCTTGATCTTGATATGATGTCCTGCTCCTTCCTTGTCCCTTCCTGCTCCAGCTCTAGTCTATATGATTGTATCTTGCCCTTAGTAGAAAATTAACCCTGCAGTTCTGTTTGTCCCATGGACTTAAATGAAATTGAAAACAAATTAAAATGAAAATTTTATTTTCAGAGGCACTGTCCATTTGTTTCTTTTTAAATGAAATGAAACAAAAGCGCCCTGTTTGGATTTGGATATCGCATTTATTTCAAACGAATGCACATCCCTCCACTGGACGTGAGTCAGAATATGTGAATTTCTTACTTCCTACCCTATTCAGGAAAGGTTTTGAGCCAATACTGGGCAAGGGTAGGAAACTCCCAAAAATAGATCTAACCTAAAATGCCACACTGAACCTGTTAATATGCAGGCAGGACATTTCAGCAACCTCTAATGGGGGCGGCAATATGATTCATCCTAACAGTTGGTCAAACGTCTAGTGGAGATCCCATGTGTCCTTCACAGTGTGCACACAGAACATTAGGTTCTAAGTTCTCTGAGTCCTGATATAATGAATTTATATTAAAGCAGATATCCTTATATAAATGCATGTATTGGGCATGATCTCGTGATAGAACACTTCTGGGTGAGTGTTAAGAAATGGGAACGTATAGGATTGTGAGCGAAGTATAAAGTGAATTCTGTAAATGTTATAGTATGTTTATAGGTGATAAGCATTCCCTTTCGCCTTGGTTGTTAAGTTAGTTTCTGCAGCTATCCTCTAGCTCAGATAGTTGCTACAATAATGTGTATGAGTCCACCGCGTAGCAAGTTTAGCCTCTGAAAACCCCCTTCTGCTTGTGACGCACGGTGGAAGCTTTTTGTCTCTGATTATTACCAAACCACAGAATCTACCTGCGACTCTTTCTTCTGATTACCATACAAGCACTTCCCTAATTCCTGTATAACATATTTCCTTAGAGAAAATCATTTTTAAAAGCCATTTCCTTGGGTAAAGCAGAAGAGCCACTGCAGGGGCAGAATCTTCAGAGGGATAGCCTTGTTCGTCTGAGGAATGAGATTTTGTCAGAGTCCATTTCATTAGATACATCTGACAAAGTGGAGTCTATCCTCGGAAGCTCATGCCTCAAGAAACTGGTTAATCTATAAGGTGCCAGCTGCCTCTTGACATTTTTGCAGGGGAGAAGTGTGTCTGGGGCCAGTGGAGTCTGGGGCTAGAGGAGGAAGCATCAGCAGGCCTGCATCAGAGAAGCTGAGCCTTTGGCTTCCGGGGCGAGGAGTTGCCTTAAAGGGGTAACTCCCAAATTTGAGAGACAAACTTTTCTTAAAGGAGCTGATCGCTGCCTAATTATAGCCAAGGAGAGAACAGCGTCCTACTGCTCCCACAGGAGGAATCCTTCTGCTGCCCACTGTAGGTGGCCCACAGTGGGCTCTTTTGGAACCTGGGAGCTGGATAGATGTCCCGGGAGGGAAGCATCCAGGAATAGACCGGAATCTGGAATTACAGAGGTTACGGAGGAGAAAACTGCATTGGAAGGATGCCACTGTCTGCTGCTGTGAGTGAGCTGGCACAGAGTGAGCTGCCACATGCTGGCTTGCCCAGCTGGCATCCCATAAGGTGACTGAATTATTATTGAACTGTGTTTATTACTGCTGATTTATTTTGCATTGTCTGAAATTGATCAAAAAGACTGCTGCATTGTTTTGCTCTCTCCTGCTTTTCAGTATCTACCTCAAGCCTTCATTCAACAGACCAAGAAGAAAGACCAAGAGATGCTGCCATTCTGTCATGGATTTGGGGCACTAATTTGATCCCATAAGAGGGTGGGAATGTTTTGACCACTGTGGAAATGATGGTGATTCTGCTTTGGCTATTCTCAAAAATATAAAGAGGTTCACAGATGGCGTGTTGAAATAGTTTGTGTATGTAATAGGTGTTTGTTCAAAATATTAAAAATCCTTCATAAAAATAGAAAAAAAATTGCTTAAAATGCATAAATAACTGATGCTCAGTATATTAATTTATAACATTTTAAACTATTTAACTAACCCCCCCCCCCAAAAAAAAAAAATCAAATGTTTGGTATTTAGCTTTAAAGGTGAATTTTTGAATGTATCTGACTTTTAAGGCTGGCAATTTAATGTAGCTCATAACATTTTTGAGTCTTGTTTCCTCACTTGGGAATCGGTATTGGCCTGGTTAGGAGGGGCTTCACCGCATGTTCCCTTGGGGATATACTAATGGTCTAAAAGTTTGGGTGTTTATCCATGGACTCATTTCGCATGGTTTCAGGAGCATTTCTCCTCCCTGAAGATAATTGTGGTTTGATGCTCATTTTGGAGGTTTCTGTATTTGTTCCTTGCCATAGCTGCTATGGGGTGTCTCTACTTTTTATAGAAGCATTTAGGGCCAGATTTTAAAAGCTCTACACGTGTAAATCGCCTTACGCGCTCTGGGCCTATTTTATAAAGGCCTGGCGAGCGCATAAAGCCCAGGATCATGTCTAAGTCCCGGGGCTTTACTAAAGGAGCGGGGTGGGGGCAGTCCGGGGGCGGGGCCAGAGGCCTCCGACACAGCAGCCATTTGCCGCTGTGTTGGAGGATCGCGTGCCGGCAGGCTGCCGGCGTGCACAACCTGCGCCTGCCTCCAGGCAGGCACAAAAGGTAAGATAAGAAATTGGGTGGGGGTTAGAGTAGGGCTAGGGGGGGGCAAAGGTTAGTGGAAGGGGTGGGAAGGTTAGTTAAGGGGGAAGGGAAAGGGGGAAGGCAGCGCGGCTCGGCGTGCGCAAGGTGCACAATTGTGCACCCCCTTGCGCACGTCGACCCCCCGATTTTATAACATGCGCGCACCTGCGCGCGCATGTTATAAAATCGGGCATATGTGTGTGTGCGCTGGGTAACGTGCGCACATGTATGCCCATGCGCAGGTCTTAAAATCTACCCCTTAATGTTTTAAAACCCAGGAATGGTAACTTTCAAACAAGCAAGCGGGCACACATATATGCACGTGTATCGGCACAAGCCCAGATACGCGGCAATTTTATAACTTGTACGCACATACACACACTTTATAAAATAGCCTAGGCTTGTACATATGTAAACCTAATTTTAAGCTTGTGCACACCCAGTAGCATGTTTGTTTATGGATGCACAAGTGAAGGTATTTTATAACAGATGCATGACCAGTCGACGATCAGATTCACAAATTCGTACACTAGTTAGCCCAGTGGTCAGCACTCCCCCAGTTAACCCAGACCCTTCAAACACTTCCTAGATACTTATAAATTTGATAATGCAAACTTACACCTCATCCATAGCAAAAGTAAAGTTACGCGGCCCTAGACCTGGACACATGTCAGGAATGTAGCCACTTGGACGCACATCTCTTGGCCATGCTTGAAATGCCCAAGCCCCACCTCCGCCCCACCCACAGTCTGTCCTGTTTTGTCTGACGGGAGAGATTGCGCATCGGTTGGACATGCGCAAGGTCTGTATGCGTGCCCGGGTCCCAATTTCAGCGTGTCTAGCTTTGAAAATTCACCTTTAAGGTAAGTTGAGCATTACTTTAAAAATGGGAAAAAGGGCACTGTCTGGAAAGCTGTGTATGTTAATGCTCATAAGATGGGAAATAGAAGTAGTTTTTGAAGAAACGGATATAGGTATAGTCGCTGTCACAGAGAACTGATATGCAGAAATCTATGACTGGGATATAGTTCTACCAGGCTACAATCTATTCAGGAAGGACAAGGTAGGAAGAAGGGGAGGAGGCGTGGCATAACTAAAAAAATAATATTAAGGTAACAGAATTGCAGGAGCTATGAGGTAAGAAGGAGGAGGCACTGCGGGTTAATTTGGAAACAAGGAATGGAAGATACACAGGAGATAGATATACAGTAGATTTAATGGAGGATATTTAAAAAATTGCTATGAAAGGGGAGGTGATATTGATAAGGGGATTTCAATCTGCTGGATATTGATTGGGCCATCCCACCTGCAGTGTCTTCTAGAAGAAGAGATCCTGGATTCTCGCAAAAAGAACTGCTCTGTCAACCGGTAATAGAGCCCACATGGGAGGGAGTGATACTGGACCAACAGGGATAGTCTTTTTGATGGTGTAGTTGATGATCATCTGGGATTCAGTGATCACAAGATGGAGTGGTTCAGTATTAGAGCACAAAAGATGAAGATTCATTCAAAGACAAGGGTCCTAGACTTCAGGATAAATATTTTTGTTAAAATGGTGGCGTACCTCAAGGAGTCATTAGCTGGTTGGAAAAATCTAGCGGATGTAGAAGAGCTGTGGACAAAACTAAAAGGAGATACTATAAAGGCAACTAAACTTTTATTTTAGGAAAGTAAATAAAGAGAAGAGGAAAAGGAGGCCACTATGTTTTTCTAAAGCAGTAGTTGAAAAGGTAATGGAGTAAAGGTTAGCATTCATAAACTACAAGAGATCACAGAAAGTGTAAGCTAGGCAACAATATCTGTGAAAGCAAAGAGAAGCTGGGAAAATAGTCAGGAATGCAAAAATTCAAATGGAAGAAGAAATAACAAATATGGTAAAATGGTGGACAAGACCTTTTTTTTAGATATGTTAGTGATAGAAGGAAGTGCAAAAGTGGCATTAAGAGACTCAGTTATGATCCTGCTCGTGGGGCCCATCCCGTGAGCAGGTCCACCACCTACCGCTGTGCCGGCCTGATGCTGCAGGAATCTTCCTGCTACCTGGGCCGTCCCCGGACCTTGCTGACGCTATCTTTCCCCTCCACGGCATGGAGCTGCCACCCGACGTCTTTCAATGGCAGGAAGCCGCAGTCGTCCCTCCATCTCCGCGGCTTAGTGCCGTCCCAGGGACTCTGCTCATTTGTAGCCCTAAAGCCGCCGCAGACGTCCTCTCTGAGCAGCCGGGAGCTGCCGCCACTGCCTCCAATCACGTAGCCTGAGCGCAGCCGCTGGGACCCATTCTTCTCAGCAGGAAGCTGCCTCCGGCCTTGCTCCATCACGGCTGGATGCTGCTGATACCAATCCATCCCCCGGGCTCTGCCTCATCTTCATATTTAAAGGGCCAGCGGTGGGAAAAACCCATGGCCCAACCGGATGATGTCATCTCCTTGCTTCTTAGTCCAGCCCTATAAAAGGACTCAGCTTCACTTCCTCAGGGCCTTCGAATTGGATTCCATGGTCATCCATTTTCCTTTTCTCCAGTCAAGGTCTTCTGTGGTCTGCTTCTGTCCAGATGGCTCCATGTTCTATGTTCTTCATGTTCCTGGTCTCCTCCATCTGATGTTACTGGTCTCATCCCTTGTTGGAGCTCCTTCATTGCCTGTTCCTTGTCCTGATGTTCCTTGTCCAGGAGTCCTGATGTTCCTCGTCCTGAGGTCCGCAACCATCCGCGGAGGCTGTGTAGCGCATGCCTCAGTGCAGGCGTCTCCTGAATCTTTGATATGTCTCCGGACTCAAGTTCCACTGTTTTGCCTGGAGTCTGCTTCGCTTCCGGCGTGTTCCACGACCAGCCATGGGTGGCTGTGAAGGGTGCACTGCAATGCAGCACTCACCCAGTACTAATGCCTGAATCCCGATTCCTTGCCTGAGACTTCCAAGTTCCTGAATCCTCGTCTGAGTTTCTGAGTCATCGTCCGAGTCTTTTAATTTCCACGTAATCTTGTCCTGTCTTCCAAGTATCCTGAGTGCTCTGTTCCATGTCTCGTCTTGTTCCTGCCTTCAGCCTCCGTCTGGCCTCACGCACTTGTCCCAAGTGGCGGGTCTGGAAGGGCTACCGAGTGGCCGGAGGGACCAGCATTGTTTTGCTGGGTTTCCCTGGTGCGTGTAGGTCCATTGGAGGGCTGAGCCTGCCTTGTTCCAGCTCCTGACATTCCTTGCCTTGTTTCCAGTCCAGCCTTGCTCCTGCTCTGCCCGTGCCTGTACACACTCTCCTCCCACGGTGTGTTTTGGGGCTCCTCCCTGAGCCGCCTTGTTGCCCAAGGGCTCACTATCTCCCAGGAGCAGATGACCGTTCCTCCACATCCTCAACAGGATTCGAAGGCTCCTCAGTCGTAACACTCAGAGGTGAAGGGGAGGAATATGTAAAGGCTGATGAGGAAAAAGTAAAATTGCTTAAGAAATATTTCTATTCAGTGATCATTGTGGAAGGGCCTGGATAAGGATCTCATAAAATGAACACAAATAAGATTAGAAGTGAGGTAAAACTCACTTCTCAGCAGGAAGCCGGAGGCGGCTTCCTGCTGAGAAGAACGGGTCCCAGCGGCTGCGCTCAGGCTACGTGATTGGAGGCAGTGGCGGAACAACTCCCCTATGAGGAAAGACTAAAGAGGTTAGGACTTTTCAGCTTGGAGAAGAGACGACTGAGGGGGGATATGATAGAGGTGTTTAAAATCATGAGAGGTCTAGAACGGGTAGATGTGAATCGGTTATTTACTCTTTCGGATAGTAGAAGGACTAGGGGACACTCCATGAAGTTAGCATGGGGCACATTTAAAACTAATCGGAGAAAGTTCTTTTTTACTCAACGCACAATTAAACTCTGGAATTTGTTACCAGAGAATGTGGTTCGTGCAGTTAGTATAGCTGTGTTTAAAAAAGGATTGGATAAGTTCTTGGAGGAGAAGTCCATTACCTGCTATTAAGTTCACTTAGAGAATAGCCACTGCCATTAGCAATGGTTACATGGAATAGACTTAGTTTTTGGGTACTTGCCAGGTTCTTATGGCCTGGATTGGCCACTGTTGGAAACAGGATGCTGGGCTTGATGGACCCTTGGTCTGACCCAGTATGGCATTTTCTTATGTTCTTATGTTGTTATGAGGAGCTAACTATATTTAAAATAGATAAGGCAATTGGGCCAGATGAGATACATCCTGGGCCAGATTTAAGATTTTGTTGCCCATATGCATAGTGCCACAGCAGCACCGAATTTGAAGTTGTGGTAGCAAACAGAGGCAGGCTCCTCTTTGGTCTGCATATTTTGTACCCTAGGCAATTGCCTATGTTGCCTATGCCTAAATCCGGTACTGGATATATCCAAGGTTATTAAGGGAACTTAGAGAAGCCCTGACAGTTCCACTGGCTGACCTTTTCAAAGCTTCTTTCAAATCAGGAGTAGTTCCAAAGGACTGGAGAGGGGCAGATATGGTTCCTATTCATAAAAATAGAAATAAGGAAAAGGCTGGGAAGAACTATAGGCCTGTTAGTCTGACCTCTGTGGTGAGCAAATTAATGGAATCGCTTCTAAAACAGAGCATGGTGCAATTTCTGGAATCCAATGGATTGCATGATCTGTCCTGTCAGACAAATCTGATCAATTTCTTTGATAGGGTTACCAGAGAGCTGGATCAGGGGTAATTGCTAGACGTAGTGTACTTGGATTTCAGTAAGGCTTTTGAAATGATTCTGCGCAGGAGACATAAACAAATTGAGCGCTCTTGGTATAGAACCTGGAATGACTGACTGAGTTAGAAACTGGCTCGGTGGGAGGCAACAAAGGGTAGTGGTAAATAGAGTTTACTCTGAGGAGGGAGGCATTACTACTGGTGTGCCTCAGGGTTCAGTCCTGGGACCAGTTCTTTTCAACATCTTTTGTGAGTGACATAGCGTAAGGATTGCCAAAATCAGCAATAGGGTAGACAGCCAGGAAGCTGTGGAAAACATGAGGAGGGATCTAGCGAAGCTGGAGGAAGTATATAAAGACTGGTAGTTAAGATTCAATGCTAAAAAAAAATGCAGAATAATGTATTTAAGCTGCAAAAACCCAAGGGAGAGGTACAGCATTGGAGGCAAAATTCTTATAAACACCAAAGAGAAAGAGATCTGGGGGGGGGGGGGGGGGTTATTATATCTGATGATCATAAGGTGGTCAGATGAGTGGATAAAGTGACATCAAAAGCCAGAAAGAAACTTGGCTGCATAGGGAGAGGGTCAGCAGAAAGGGAGGTGATATTGCTCCTGTATGGCGATACCTCTTTTGGAATATGGTGCATAATTTTGAAGACCATTCTTTCAAAAGGATATAAACCAGTTGGAGTCGGGTCATAGGGTGGCCTCTAAAATGATCAGTGGTCTTCTTACTAAAGCATATAGGGACTTGAAGTTCTAAACGTATATTCTATAGCAAGGCTGGCAGGAGCACTAGGCGAGCTAGGCCTGAGCCTAGGGCACCATTAGGGGGCACAAACCACTCCTCTTTGCCGCCGCGACTCACGGCCAAAAAAATCCAAGAGGAATGAGTCGGGGCAGTGACCGGGGATGAGGGGTGTGTCGGTGTGACCGGGGTGGGGCTCAACCCGGATTGGGGGGTTGTCGGCATGACTGGGGGGATGTGACCGGGAGGGAGCGGCACAAGGCACACAGTGCCTAGGGTCCCTAATCCCCTTGCATCAGCCCTGTTCTAGAGGAAAGGAGAGATAGCAGAGATATGATAGAGACATTTAAATATCTCAAAGGTCTCCATGCACAGGAGGCTAGCCACATTCAGTGGAAAGGAGGCTGCATAACAAGGAGTCATGGAACGAGAGTGAACGAGATTAGACTCAGGAGTAATCTTAGGAAATATTTCTTATAGATAAGTTAGTGGATAAATGGAATGGAGATGGAGGCAAAAACGGTATCTGAATGCAAGAAATCATGGGATAAATACAGGAGATCTCTGTGTGTGAAGTTTGCATATGCAACAGATAGAGACAAGATTTTAAAATTGTCTCTTAGAAACAGAAACAAGCTATTTTTGGGACAAAAATTATGGACATACCCTGATATAACAAAATCCACACAATTACGCAGGAAGAAATTTCTTCAGCTGAGCCAAGAGGCAAAAAATCCCGGGGCTCAGATTATAATATACTACCCTAGTAAATGTGTAGTTAAATATCAGAATGACAGGTTTGTGTTTTTAGAGCCGCTTGAACTACGCAGATTTCTTGATGCAAAATTACCTAATCACTAAATCCTTGTCTAGGGACATGAAATAAGTGCTATGTAAGAACATAAGAACATAAGAAAATGCCATACTGGGTCAGACCAAGGGTCCATCAAGCCCAGCATCCTGTTTCCAACAGTGGCCAATCCAGGCCATAAGAACCTGGCAATTACCCAAAAACTAAGTCTATTCCATGTTACCATTGCTAATGGCAGTGGCTATTCTCTAAGTGAACTTAATAGCAGGTAATGGACTTCTCCTCCAAGAACTTATCCAATCCTTTTTTAAACACAGCTATACTAACTGCACTAACCACATCCTCTGGCAACAAATTCCAGAGTTTAATTGTGTGTTGAGTAAAAAAGAACTTTCTCCGATTAGTTTTAAATGTGCCCCATGCTAACTTCATGGAGTGCCCCCTAGTCTTTCTACTATCCGAAAGAGTAAATAACCGATTCACATCTACCCGTTCTAGACCTCTCATGATTTTAAACACCTCTATCATATCCCCCCTCAGTCGTCTCTTCTCCAAGCTGAAAAATCCTAACCTCTTTAGCCTTTCCTCACAGGGAAGCTGTTCCATTCCCCTTATCATTTTGGTAGCCTTTCTCTGTACCTTCTCCATCGCAATTATATCTTTTTTGAGATGCGGCGACCAGAATTGTACACAGTATTCAAGGTGCGGTCTCACCATGGAGCGATACAGAGGCATTATGACATTTTCCGTTTTATTCACCATTCCCTTTCTAATAATTCCCAACATTCTGTTTGCTTTTTTGACTGCCGCAGCCCATTGTACCGACGATTTCAATGTGTTATCCACTATGACACCTAGATCTCTTTCTTGGGTTATAGCACCTAATATGGAACCCAACATTGTGTAATTATAGCATGGGTTATTTTTCCCTATATGCATCACCTTGCACTTATCCACATTAAATTTCATCTGCCATTTGGATGCCCAATTTTCCAGTCTCACAAGGTCTTCCTGCAATTTATCACAATCTGCTTGTGATTTAACTACTCTGAACAATTTTGTGTCATCTGCAAATTTGATTATCTCACTCGTCGTATTTCTTTCCAGATTATTTATAAATATATTGAAAAGTAAGGGTCCCAATACAGATCCCTGAGGCACTCCACTGTCCACTCCCTTCCACTGAGAAAATTGCCCATTTAATCCTACTCTCTGTTTCCTGTCTTTTAGCCAGTTTGCAATCCACGAAAGGACATCGCCACCTATCCCATGACTTTTTACTTTTCCTAGAAGCCTCTCATGAGGAACTTTGTCAAACGCCTTCTGAAAATCCAAGTATACTATATCTACCGGTTCACCTTTATCCACATGTTTATTAACTCCTTCAAAAAAGTGAAGCAGATTTGTGAGGCAAGACTTGCCCTGGGTAAAGCCATGCTGACTTTGTTCCATTAAACCATGTCTTTCTATATGTTCTGTGATTTTGATGTTTAGTACACTTTCCACTATTTTTCCTGGCACTGAAGTCAGGCTAACCGGTCTGTAGTTTCCCGGATCACCCCTGGAGCCCTTTTTAAATATTGGGGTTACATTTGCTATCCTCCAGTCTTCAGGTACAATGGATGATTTTAATGATAAGTTACAAATTTTTACTAATAGGTCTGAAATTTCATTTTTTAGTTCCTTCAGAACTCTGGGGTGTATACCATCCGGTCCACGTGATTTACTACTCTTCAGTTTGTCAATCAGGCCTTCCACATCTTCTAGGTTCACCGTGATTTGATTCAGTCCATCTGAATCATTGCCCATGAAAACCTTCTCCATTACGGGTACCTCCCCAACATCCTCTTCAGTAAACACCGAAGCAAAGAAATCATTTAATGTTTCCGCGATGGCCTTATCTTCTCTAAGTGCCCCTTTAACCCCTCGATCATCTAACGGTCCAACTGACTCCCTCACAGGCTTTCTGCTTTGGATATATTTTAAAAAGTTTTTACTGTGAGTTTTTGCCTCTACAGCCAACTTCTTTTCAAATTCTCTCTTAGCCTGTCTAAATTAACTTCAAATTAACCTACTGATTTCTTGTTGTTGTACTTTATGTTTTTGCTCAAATAGTTACTTTCTTGGATCCCCAATTACCTTATAACGGGGGGTTTTCTTTCATTTGTATATCTGGCCATACAATGATAAAATGCTATCTGTAAGTTTTTTCTATTTTTGTGTTAAACATTAATGTATTGTATAGCCATGGTATTACTTGGAAATGTTCTAGATATACCTAATCTGTGACAAGCTGATATTGCTGTCTATGTTTGTTTAAATGCATTAAAAAAAATTTAAAAAAAGGGCTAGATAATGTGGACAGTTCAGAGCCCTAGGAAGTCATGGAATAGGAGTTGGATCCTCTTTTCCCAGCTTGCCAGGGACAAGACAAGCCTCTCTCCCTCCACCTGTTCCTGGCTAAGACCCAATCCACAATAGGGAGCAAAGGAACCCCTTTTCTCTCCTTCCACCAAACTGTTTCCTCTCAGTCTTGGTTTGTAGGGAATGAAGGACAGGCCTGGTTGGAACTCTTAACTATAGCAGCCAAGACTATTCTCACCTGCCTCATACATAGAAATGCTGAGCCCGAAATTCAAACAAAGATTAGCCATATAAATCGGACTTATCTCGCTAAGTCACATAGCTGAATATCCAGCTACATCAGCAGGGACTACTTAATTGAATAAGTGACTTACCTGCTGAGTTTTTAGCTAGATTACTCAGCAGCGGGTAATGGATGGAATGGGGAGGAGTCGAGTTAGCTAGATAAGTTATCTGACTAACTCAAAATTCAGAGTTAGCCAGATAAGTTAGCTGGCTAACTCTGGTCAGGTCACAGGGCTATCCTAAAGCTAGCCAAATAAACGTATTCAGCTAAATTTAAGGTAGCCAGATGTATTGAGCAGCTGTACTGCGTTACTGAATAACCCAGCTAAGTTAGCCAGTTAGGTATATCTGGCTAACTTGAAAAGTCACACAGAGGCTGAATATGGACCCCCATTGGTTTTCTCATCCATTATAAGATATAAGCCCTTATATTTTTCCTGTTCATTGTCTATGGAAAAAAACATTTATTGTAAAGGCTCATAGTCTTCTTATTGACATGCTTTCATTTGTTTCTCAATCATTTTCACCCTTCTAAACATAACCCTCTCATATCTTTCTCTCTCTTTCTCACTCTCTCTCTCTCTCTCACACACACACATACATCATCCTTTTACTTTATGACTTTTTACAGCTCTGGAAAAAACCATCACTATTGTAATCCAACCAACAATGTATTTGTATATTCAAGCAACATCATTCTATGTTCATTTTGCATTGAAAAGAAGGGAGTATAGGTCCCCAAAGCTAGTCACAAATCTATTATGTTAACTTGATAAAAAAGCTATCAGCAACAATTTTATATGTCAACCTTTATTTCTATGTATCCAAATTGACTAATATAGCAATCATTTCCCTTTATAGGTTGCAGAAGGATGTGTAAAACATTTCCATTTTAATCTTTTTATTTCTATTCTTTGAGTCAACATCATTTAGCACTTTATGGATAAATCCCTTTTTATTAGGTTTCAACAATATAATACAACAAAGTGCCAGAACACTGGTGGACTTTTCCCAGAGCCATTTAGTACGTTAGAAGTATACGGCTATTGACCATTGTCTACCTTCCATAGTAAAGTAATCATAGGTACGGTAACTTTGAAAAACTGCATGGGTGCACATGCATGCATGTATGCCAGCTCAGACCAAAGGTCACAGCCATTTTATTACATATCAGCCGAATTTTAAAAGTGCCACCTGCGTAAAAAAACGGGTGTTACACGTGTGGCTGGGCCTTGCGTGTGCCATGCGCATTTTAGAATGGGCCCGGCCACACGAGTAAACCCCCGTTACATGCCGAAGTGCCGGGTCCTGCTAAAGGGGCAGGCCATGGGGCGTGATCTGGATGGAGAGGGGCTGGGAGGAGGGCAGGCCAGGACAGCACCATTTTGCGCTGTCCCGATGACTCGCAGACTGGCCGGCTGCTGGCACGCACAACTTACTTCAACTCGGGGCATGAAGTAAGTGTCAAAACAAAAAGAAAGGGTTAGCTAGGATAGATATACAGGTCAGGGTAGAGAGGGGAAGAAATAGGAAGAGTAGAGTTAGGGATAGGAAAGTTCCTTCCCAGTCCGCTCCTTATTTTGAGCGTACTGGAAGGGACCGGTCAATCGTGTCACTGCATATAGATTATAAAATCCCCCCTGTGCGTGCGAGTCAAAGGCTGCCCACACATGTGTGCATAGATTTTATAATCCGGTGCATGTGCCGGCGCGTGTATATTATAAAATTGGCACCTCCATTTGTGCATGATGGGAACTGTGCGCACATGTACGTGAGCGCGCTGCTTTTACAAGCGCGCGTACAGTATAAAATAGATGTACGCAGATACATATGAGCACAATTTTATATGGATGCATACATGTGCATCCAAATGCCGCCTCAATCGTGAATGTGGGGGAAATTTTATAAGGGACGCGTGCCGACGCCATAGGGAGTATTCCTAGTTCATTCCCAGTTTGCCCAGTTAAGGGATAGGACTTCCCGACCCCACTAGTTTAATAGTCTCTCTTTCCCCCTGTTAGTCCTGAACCTTAAAACCCCACTAACTAGCCTAGATTTTTTAATTTAATTACTTACACGTCATCCATAGCAGAAGTAAAGTTACGTACCAACAGAAAAATAGCAGCAGAAGCAGGGGTTATGATTTAAAACTCCAAGGAAAAAGACTCAGAACCAATGTCAGGAAGTATTTCTTCATGGAGAGGGTGGTAGATGCCTAGAACACCCTTCCGGAGGAAGTGGTGAACACCAAAACTGTGAAGGATTTCAAAGGGGCGTGGGATAAACACTGTGGATCCATAAAATCTAGAGGATGTGAATGAAGAGAAGAGACATGGGGGTGGCTTGAGGGAATGACGGCTACTACTTGGTGATTAATACCCTTATTCAATAAACACACACACGGTGAATGCAACGCCAACATTGCTCTATGCTTCAATGGCAAGAGAAAATATGTAAAAAAGGATTTGCATTCACAAATAAGCGGGGGAGTAGCTTGCTTGTTGCAGCGGTTACTACCCCAAACCAAATAAGCCTGATTTTCACTTGGAATTCATATCCAGTGCAGCTCACTGTGTCAATGGCAGGGGGATGAAGAAAAGAGGATTTATATTCAGACAACGACCAATGAGGACTGAATTGCACAGGCTGTGTAAACAAAAAAGAGTGGGAGTAGCATGCTTATTGCGGTGGTTACTACCCCGAATCAATTAAGCCTGATACTTCACTTGGAATACATATCCAGCACTGCTCACTGCTTCAGCGGCAGGGGGATGAAGAAAAGAGGATTTATATTCAGACAACAACCAACAAGGACTGAATTGCATAGGCTGGGTAAACAAATAAGAATGGGAGTAGCTTGCTTATTGCAGCGGTTACTACCCCTAACCAATTAAGTTAGATATTTTATTTTGATGCAGCTCCAGCACTTCTCTCTGCATCAATGGCAGGGGGGAAGGAAATTGGAACCAAAAAGTTACCAATAAGGGCCAAAAGTAACAGATAAGTATGAGAAAAATAAGTGTGAAAGCTTGCTGGGCAGACTCGATGGGCCATTTGGTCTTCTTCTGCCGTCATTTCTATGTTTCTATGTATAACACCCATTCCCCACCCCTTGGCGATTTCTTACTTTTGTGCGTACCGGGAGACACGTGCGTACATGGGCAGCTTTTAAAATCCACTTGGCACGTGCCGGTTGGACATACATATCTCCCAGTTTTGGCATATGCCAGGTTTTTAAAATTCACCTCTAAGGTCTTCATAAGCACCCTATTCATTCATCTTTTACAGCCAATAAAAAGGACATAATCAACTCTACTGCAGTTAATTTCTAAGATGTGTAGTGTTGCAATTGACTCTACATTTTAAACTGTCCACTGAGTGAGTTCAGCTTTTACAGCAAGATTTCATTTTCAGACAATGTAAGACAAAAATAATATAAAAATTCCACAAGAAAGTTTGCTTGCATAGTGAAGTAACACATATTTTTCCAAGGAATTTAATTTCCTGCAATTTCAGGAGAGGGGAAAAAAAAATCCACAAATGTGTAAGTAAAATCTTCAGCAGACGTTCTGTAACTCTTTTGTCTAGAAGTGCTGCATTTAAGACTAGATAAAAAGTTCACCAGCACTTTTTGCACAAGTTTTTCTTTGCACAATATTTTTCTGTGGATTTTTTTTCCATTCCTGAAGATGCAGAAAATTTAATTCTTGCACTATTTCAAAACTGTGCAAGCATACTGCCTTGTAGACTATTTGTACTTTTTTTGCCCAAAATTTAAATATGATTTCATATTTTTTAAATTCCCAGAAAGAGAAAATTGAAGTAAAGCTAGAAATATCTAGATTATCACTAGAAGCTCAGGCATTGCCTTCTGAAGTCAATCTAAATTGATAAAAATTAGCTAACGTTTATGACTGGTTGATTGTGGCTGGCTGAAAATCAACTATAAAAAAAACTAGACTTTTTTTTTTTTTAAATCAATTTGGATACTGTTTAGCTTATGATTTCAACTATGCAAAGTCAAACTAAATAGTTGACAAAATCTAAATCTTTTTGAAAATGTCTTTTATTCAGCCAATCCAGCAAAAAAAAAAAGCACCAAAAAACCCATCAATTCACAGCAATATGAGAAACATTTTAAATCTCTAAAGATAGTTTCATTGCCTTCTTTTGATTGTTGAAAACTTGCAGCTACAGGTGTCGTCAATTAAAATTTGGCGTACAATTCACTTCTTTTAGACTTTTCTTCATTCTCCATGCCTTTTATAGCAAATAAAGTACATTGGCTCTTGGGCTCACTTAGATATCTGAACTGGGTCCCTACTTCAGATATCTATAACTAAAGTATTTGCTGTCCAATGGGAACAGTGTCTGTTCTCTGTGCCCGAGCAAATAACATGTGCAGGCCTAGAGCTTCTAAATAAACCAAGTGTAAATGCAACCTCTCACTCGTGCTGGGTAGCTATCCAACAAGTGTTTTTTTTCTTGGTGGGCTCAATGCTACAGTAAAACTTTAAAACAATAGCAGTGCAAAGGTTAACAGCAGCAGATAGGAGGGGGTCTCAGAATGAGATAAATGTAAGGATGGATTCTTACAGTCCCAGTTCCTTACTGAAAGCCCAACTCTCTCTGCATTCTGACAGCCTCGATTTCGTGCTCAGAAATAGTCACTGATCATACTGGGCCTGCTTCTTTAAGAGGTCTTTTTTCCTCAAGGTACAGAGTCAAGGCTTGATGAGCTGGGCTTATTGCATCTAAAATCCTAACGTAAACAAAGCCGAAAAAAGTATCAGATAAGCAAGTCTCTCCCACAAAGTCTGGCATTGAAGTAACTAAAATCTAAAGAAGAGCATACGAATTTCAAATTAAATAACCACTAATAATAAAAATCAGCAGGTATTCAATCTGAATTTACACAGAAGCAGTGGGAACGCTGATATATGTACAATGTTTAAGATGGGAAATTCTGTTTTGATGATTTCTCATATATTTTGTCTCATCTCTAGTGCATAGGCATTTTAATTGACAAGATTTATGTGTGGAGAATGCTTTGTCTTATTAACATCTCAGATGATTCTGGAGAATTCTGCTGCTACTATGAAATGGAAGAGTTTTGCTTTTGTTTAATTTGCGAATCTTTTAAACTTTAGCTGTAAATAATGACTCTAGAATTGTTACTTTGTCAACAAAGAAATGAAAAAAAAAAAAGGATAAATTCCATAGCATAAGAATTTTTGTGCAATATATTTAGTTTATCATGATTTTTACCCTTCTAGAATCTTTTTCACAAACGAAATGGATGATTTAACTTTAAACTTGTATATACTAAGATGAGACATTTAAGAACTGATGCAAGAGCCAATGATCTTTAATTTACAGAGAAGAAACTCTGGGGAGTTTTTCTATATCAACTTTATAACATTTTTAATTAATTCCATTTGTTCCTATAGTTTTTCAGCCCTATGATCGTAAAATAGTACCTTGGTCTACTGTGGAAGCAAAGTGCAGATAAACTGATAGCAACCAAGAACAAGCTAGTGCACTACTGGCAGTGCAGAGGGATCCGAAATTCAAAATCAAAGGGAGACGGCACTCACACTCAAATTGTCAGAATTCAGAGTGCAACGGCAGCCAGTAAATAAAAGGATGAAACTTTATTATCATCATAGCCATAACAGACATCCAGTGGCCAGGACCCGGTAGAACACAAAATGCCTTTCAAGAGAGTTTAACTTGGATGCACACTTCTAAGCTTCCTTAAAAATACCACAGTTGCAGCCAAATTTACTACACATAAGAAAAGAAAAATCACCATTTTCCCACAGAATTTGACACAATTCCGATAATTGTAAGTTTTTAAAAAATATATCAATATTAGTTTATTATTAAGATGCATGATATTACCATGGAAGCATAAAAGGATAAAATGTGCCTCAGCTGCTTTTGTAGCAAATACAAGTATTCATTCTAATCTGCTGAAGTTGCATGCGCTCTCAGAATTCGACAAGATGGTTTGCCATGCTTGTAGAGCAGGAGAAATGAGGAACAAGACAAGTTGATGGTTGATTTTTCTCAAGACAAAAGCTTACGTTTATTTTCATGCAACAGTTTAACAAAGCTGATAATGCAAGATGGGCGGAGATAATCGGCCTTAGTGAGGCCAGGGCACTTCTGTGTGCGACAAAGTCCACATCCTGCTACCTGCTCCTTTTGTTTTTTCCCTTCCCCATCTGTGTGAAATGCTGCTCAGCAGCAGGGAGGGGGATGGAGTCAGTCGCGGGATCACCGACCAATCAGAGTGGGTAGGGGAGGACTTAGGTGATGCAGACAGGGGCTTCTACTTAAAGCCAGGTCCTTTTCTCAGTGGTTGGCCAGCTTGTTTTTCTTTTTCCTCAGCCTCCTTTTTCCTTGAAGGCAGCTGTTCCTCTATATGGCTTCCTCTCACTCGGGCCGATACAGTAAGGACGCGTAAGAAAGAGTGCGGCAGTGCCGGGCGCACCCTCGTTTGCCGCGCGCATATTTTGGTTCACATACTGCTCGATTCAGTATTCAAATTAGATGCAAATCCAAGTGGCGTCCAAAGCGCGTCAATGAAGCGGTAGGCGTGAGCAATCCATCTTATTGTATTCAGTGGTATACAGCGCCTATACAGTATCCAGGGTGTGCTGGTACCTGTCATTTCAAATGTCATTCCACCAGGTAAGTGGATGGTTCTTTTCTACAGACCCCGCTGCCTTGAGCGCCCGGCTGGACGTCCAAGCCGGGCGCTCAAGGCAGCGGGAAGGTCCATGAAAGTTTGCCCGCACTGAAGCAAGTACCACACACTCACACACTCACTGAAATACTCTTTCTTCATGTGCAGCTCCAGCTCCTTCTCCAGTTCCAGGGTCAAGGCTTCCAATCTCCTCTCCGCCTGGCTGGGTCCGCTCTCCCTGCACGGAGTCACCTGGTAGGGGAGCTGAAACTTGTGCAGCGTGGGCCGATCCTCGGTCGGGAGGGGGGGCGGTGATATGTGCCAGCACGCGTCCCCGAAGTCGGGCGGGATGGGCTCCTCCGGCAACCCGGAGCCTGTTCCAGAAGAGCCCCATGGACAGGCTGGGGGAGGGGGTCCTTAATCCAGGCGCCAGCAGGAAGCTCAGCAGAGGGGCTCCATTCCTGGGCGAAGTTAGTTCAGAGCCGCGATCCTCTGCCCGCCGCAGCCCCCTTCCCTCCCCCCGCCAGAAGCGATCGCACGTGTGGCTCTCTCTCCCACCAGAGGCTCTCCTCCCACGCTGGGCTGGCACAGCGACAGCAGCATGGTCAGGCCGAGGGGCTGGCGGGCCAGCCTGCTCCCCGGCCCCTCAGAACGCGCATCGCACCTCCAAAAAAAAAAAAGCCCGAGATTGTATTTTTTTTTTTTTACAGTCCAGGTCCCGAGCCTCCCCCTCCTGCCACCAACTCAGATCCACCAGCCACGCCGTACCGCTGGTCGTAGCCCATGCTGATGCTGCTGGTCCGGTTGCTGCTGGGCTTGCCGCCACTGTCGTAGCCAGTCAGGTCACGGCATCCGTTTATGGACCTTCCAGCTGCCTTGAGCGCCCGGCTGGACATCCAAGCCGGACGTCCGAGGTCGTGGCTTGGATGTCCAGATGGGCGCTCAAGGCAGCGGGAAGTTCCATGAACGGACGCCGCGACCTCAGACGTCCAGCCGGGCGCTCAGTTATTTGTGATACTTTTAAAGGGTGCTTTCCTTCAGCCGGATCGGTCTTGTTTTTCTCTCACTTGCTTTTCTCTTAATTTTGACAGTGCATTTAGCGTTTTCATATCCTTTAAGTTGGGATTATTATAATCTTCAAAGATTTCATTTACACAGTAAGGTTGGACAGTACTCAGGAAAAAGTCATCCATTCTGACCTAGGATCATGAAGCATTATAGAAATTGAGTATTGTGTCATAATTGGCATTTCTGGAGGATGACCTGACCAGTTCAAGATATATTAACCAAAGAATTGGTATTCATAGCTTATGTGTAGATGCCAAGATGAGTTTCCCTCTTGACAGATAGAAAAAAAAATAATCTGAACTGATATATGCTCAATAGCTGCCAAAAGTTTACAAACACACAGAAACAAATGTAGGAAAACCAAACATTAAACACAAGTGAACTGATTTAAGTAATTTTTTTGTGCATTGTGTGATATCCACTGAGCACTGCAGACCCTATGAGTACATCCTCATTCCTCTCATTCAGTTCTTCAGCAATCTAAGAAAAAAAAATGTATTGCCTCCATAATCTCTTGCTTTTGTAATAAAATAGCTTAAAATTGTGTGGTGTTGGTTGAAAATAAAACATTTGAACCAGCTTTATACCCAAGGACGCTAACAATTATATTTACATCTTTGTGGACCAAGGTTTTAAAATAAAGAGCTTTTAGCATTCTGGAGAGGGATTCTAGAATGGAGTCATTTATACCGAGTCGCATGAGCAAGAGAACCATGAGCCAGTTTTTCTGCTACCTACTGCAGGTGAGAATTCTCCCGAGTTTGCCTGTGGGCATTGCCTTTTAGGAATAGATTCAGTCAAGTAAATGGATGATTCATAAATCTCAACTTCACAATTGTCATTTATGGTATGCAATGATTTCTCATATGTAAACATGCACTGCTTGACCAGCACACATGAATACATGCTATAATAATCTTGGCATAGGCCCTAGTCACACTAAAAGGTTTGGTCCTCAGAGCTCTGAGCGGGATGAAAAAATGATGACGGATTTTATAAAGTTAGCTGGGCAAAAAAAGCCAGAAAAGGAGTGGCTACTTGCGGTTAAGGAGTAATGAGATTTCTATTCCTTTTATATCCTGGGCTTCCTTCCTGCAGAGCCATTCTCATCTGCCCCCACCCAATTCTCTTTTCATCTTCAGATGAAGGGGAAATTGCAAATTTGAAGGATCGAGGAGTGGATGTGATTTTTTTGTTTTTGTTTTGAGATTAAAAAAAAAATTAAAATTAAAGTTTCTTTCTTGATCCACTTCATAGAATCTTTTCGGGCCCAAGTCAACAGCATATAGAAATGTTAGTGTTAGGAAACTGATGCTGTGAAGTGTGAAGTGATTTCACAAAAGAGGGTTTCGTATAAAACAAAAGCCCCCAAAATGTGCAAAAGCATTGAAATTTATCATTTTTCTGCATTTTGTATGTGAAACTGTCTTTTGTGAAATCCTATCTCATTTCTCCTTCTCAAATAGCAAACGTTTGCACGATTTGCACTGTGCACTAAATGTTATCACAATACTGAGTTAATGAGTAGATGCAATATTGCACAAAGCAGCTCAGCAAAACCAGCATGTGAAGATGTCTTGATAGAACAGTTCTTCTCAGATGAGGTGTATTTCTATTTTTTTTTTTCAGCTGTCCAGGAAGCTCAGATTCAAGTGCAAGTTTTCTACCCAGCTTGCACACAAATGAGGTCACTAACCCACACGAAATGCTACAGGTTACCACATTGACCCCCCTTAGGGATATTGTTTGTCTATATTGTGTCAGTCATTCATATGGCTAAATACATTTAAATTAGGTCAAATGATGGTCCCTTGGTGAAAAAAAAAATTATTAGTTGCTATGATATAAAGTCTCTGAATTCTTTAAAAATATTGTTTATTGTTTATGATTGTTAATTGAAAAATATTTATATTCCACTCATATAATAAAATCATGCTGAGCGGATTACAAACAATAAAAACATTAAGTCATTCATACTAACATAATCTTAAAAAAAAGAAATTAAAGCATTAAAAACACTGCAAATACATGGTGCTTTCAAAACATTAAACATTTCCAAAGGCTTCACTGAAAAGTTTTAAGTGCTTTCCTAAACAATTAATATGCTGAATATGCCTCAACTCTGCTGGCAGATCATTCCATAATTTTGCTCCTATAACTGAAAGAGCCCGGCTTATACTGCATGCATAAAATAGTGTATGTAGTATGGCCATATTGTGCTATTTTATCAAAACTTGATAATGCTTAAAGTATTGGGAAGATTCCCGACTGAGTTTTTATAAACTTTTTCTGCCTGCACTGTATATTTCATTTTCATTCTTGGAAAAATGCAAAAAATCTTCATATTCCTATCAGAATTAGCACTGACAAATATGTGGGGAATTTAAATGTATTTAAAATTATAGTAACATAGCAATGATGGCAGAAAAAGACTAAATAGTCCATCCATTCTGTCCAGTAAGTTTCTTATGGTAGTAGCTGCTGCTCTATGTAGGTTACCCCCAAACATTATGTTATGGGTAATAGTATTTACAATCAAAATCAAGCAACTATCAAACCCATAACAAAATTACTGCTAGCAATAGTTTTATGGGGTGAGCAGCCTTCTTGATAATACAGACAATGTTGTTTGAACATGCTTTGCTTTTGGCTACAGTCCACCATTTCAATATATTACCAACTTATTGCCAATGAACTACTGCCCAGGAAAAAGATCTGGGTGTCATAGTTGATATTACATTGAAACCATTGGCTTAGTGTGCTGCAGCAGTGAAAAAAGCAAACAGAATGTTATGAATTATTAGAAAAGGAGTGGCAAATAAAATGGAGGATATCATAATGCCTCTGTATCCCTCCATAGTGAGACCACATCTTGAATACTGTGTGTAATTCTGGTCGCCGCAGCTCAAAAAAGATATAATTGCACTGGAGAAAGTACAGAGAAGGGCTACCAAAATGATAAAGGGGATGGAACAGTTCCCCTATGAGAAAAGGCGAAGGAGGTTAGGGCTGTTCAGATTTTAGAAGAGATGGCTTAGGGGGGATATGATAGAAGTCTACAAAATTTTGAAAGGACAGGTAAATGTTAATTGGTTATTTACCCTTTTGAATAATACAAAGACTAAGGGGCACTCCATGAATTTGCAAGTAGCACATTTAAAACAAATTGGAGAAAATTCTTTTTCAATCAATGCACAATTAAGCTCTGGAATTCATTGCCAGAGGATGTGGTTAAGTTAACTAGTGTATCTGGGTTTAAAAAAGGGTTTGATAAGTACCTGGAGGAGAATAAACTATTAATCAATAGGGAATAGCCACTGTTTGTTGCCTGCATTAGTAGCATGGGATTTATTTAATGTTTGGGTACTTGCCAGGTACTTGTAGTCTGGATTGGCCATTGTTGGACACAGGATGCTGGGCTGATGGACCCTTAGTCTGACCCAGTATGGCATACCTTAATACCTTATGTTCTTATGTTTTTATGTAGTTCTTGAGTTGACAACACAATAATGGGCCTTAGGGAAAAAAAAACATTTCCGTTTTCTGAGCTTCTGAAATCTTTCTTGAATAATAATATATATATATAATAATAACTGAGAGTGCATTTTCAAAGGATAACTAAAATGTTTAATTGAGGATGTTTATGTCTATGAATATTTTCATTGTGGAATCTAATGGGAAAAAATGTTGTCAAAACAGATGAAAACTGCAAATAGTGCCCTTTCCTCTACATCCCCAAATTGGCTTTATAAAACTAGAAGAAAAAAGAAGGCCCCCACCATGAATGGTAAATTTAAAATATGAGGGTTGTCTGATGCCCATTTAGGAGCGAGAACACCAATTTATCTGCAGGGTTCCCAAAGATTCATAAAATGCTCAAGCCGATGATGCAATGCACCATGAAACAGAGAAACCTTCCCCACCCATGCTCCCTTCTGTGACCCCTCCGACTGCAAATCAGTTCACACTTGTCCTTTCTCCAGTGCATTCAGTGTGGCTCTCAATTAAAATATGGTCCTACTCCACATATATATTCAAACCACAACTTTTGTTCTCATTTCTGGGGTTTCTCTAGTAGTCAGAATTAACAAAAGATATTAAAAAGCACTGATTAAATCAGATTTTCATAGCAGAGTTGTAACAATATCAGAATCAGCAGAAATAACCATTCTTCTTCCAACTCTGTATGTTATGAAGGCCCTAGTGAAAATCCTCAAATTATTTCTTCTGTTCAGTAAGATAAATTCCAACACATTCCTCTCAATGTTCTCCTGCGGTAACATCGAATCATTTCTCATCTCTTAAATATCACATAGTTCTTTTGAGCACCCCAGGGGCTCACTTAGTACTCGCCGGGGAAGTCACATGAACACTCATTGGGGGCCGTAAACAAGGGATCCTTAGCATCCCAAACCTTCGCCCCTCTGGACTGCAACATTGTTCTGGAATCTTCCATGGACTGTGGAGTCCCAACTCGAATCTTCAACCTTTGGAACCAAATCCAGATTCCATAATTGTTTCCCCTTGGGTAGAAACAGTCCTTCCAGTCTAGGGCCATTCTCCTTGAAGAGAAAAACTCCTGCAGAGCTCTCTCCTTGAGGAGTGGCACCTTGAGCACCCTACACTCCTGATAGCTACTCTAAAACTCCTCCCAGCAAACTAAAGGCCTCATTTTCTAAAGTATCGCAGGCCTGCGATACTTTAGAAAATCGCGCTAATGGGGGGCGATAGCCTTGGAAAATAAGGCCCTAAGCTCAGTTCTCTGAATATTTCCTCTAAAAGAACCATCTCTCGTAGTTACATAAAGGGGATACATAACAAACAAATCCAACCATATTCCACTCTATATAACTTTCCCATTAGCTAACATATATTATTTTCTTCTTCCATATACCATGGCACTTGGTGGCTGTTCAAGGTAACTCTCTAATTAGTCCTTTCTCCCAACCCAAAACTTTTCTCAAATACACAGCTGGCCAAATTTGAACAGAGAAGACAGTGACAGATTTCCTCACATATTCCCTAAACAGACTGCACTTCTAAGGCCAACAAATGCACATCCCCAATAAAACCAACGTAAAGGTCAATGGAATCTCTGCAGGGTCATGTATAGAGGCACAGGGCTCAGTTTAGAGGTCCTGCCACAAATGTAAAATGCTGGGGAAATAGCAAATGTTATCATTCTTTGCCATGTGTGTGAAAATTCTCCCAATGAAGCCTGTTTGGCAGAGCTTCCTGAGCACTTTGTGGAATCTTCACGTCTCTCCCCTACATCCTTCCTCGTGAACTCCATTGAACAAATTACTTTTACCTGTGCCCTTCTCCTCCACCCCCAATTCCTGACTCTGTGCTTTCCATCTTGCTGCACCATGTGCCTGAAACACACTCCCTGAGTCAGTGTGTCGTGCTCCCTCTCTGGTCACAGTCAAATCCAGTCTAAAAACTCGTCTTTTAGAGACCGTGTTTAACACCTCACCATTTCCCGTTGACTCTTGTTTGTCACGTTCATTTGTCGAGACGAGATTATATACTCCATGAAGCCGGGCCTGTCTCTTGGGTCTGTCTGTACAGTGCTGCGTATGTCTGATAGTGCTTTAGAAATGATAAATTATAGAACTAGAGGTAGTAGAATATTCACAAATATATCTGTGATATTAAAACTTAGCTTTTGACATGTGCTGCAAAAAATAAAAGGGTGGTTCAGCAAAAATAGACTATTGACATGAATTTTAATGAAAATAGGGGTTAATTTTTTAAAGCGTGCACACGCGTCCATGTGTACGCAATTCCCGTCGCGCGCACATGGACGTGCCAATTTTATAACATGCACACGTTGGCATGTGCATTTTATAAAATACATTTCCCGCATGCACATGCATGCCAGATTTTCATGCCCATGCACACATGTGCGGGCGGGTGGCCTGCTCCGCTTGCGAGGGGGGACATTTTAGAATAATATGCATGGCGACGTGAGTAGGGCTTCCCCAGTTCCTTCCCAGTCCACTCCAAAAAAGGAGTGGATTGGGAGGGAACTTCCTTACCCCAACCCTATCCTTCCTCCCTCTTCCCCTCTCCTCCCTGACCTTTAAACTAACCTTACCTACTCCCATTTTTTTTTATTTTTGTGGTTACTGCTCCTCCGGAGCAGAAGTAAACTCAGTGTGCCAGCCGACTGCTGGAGTGCGCTTCCCCGGGACAGCGTCTAATGGCGCCTCCCGCCCCCTCCCTTCCCCGCCCCCCCTCCCCCGCTCTGATCCTTTCAGCAGGCCTGGCACTTGTGCATGTATCGGAGGTTACGTGCGTGGCCGGGCCTGTTCAAAAATGCTTTCGGCGCGCGCAAGCCCCAGTCATGCATGTAACCCCTGATTTTCATGTGCACGGGCCTTTTAAAATTTGGACGATAATGTTTTAGATGTATGCATATTAAATAGAATGTGTTTTGTTAATTAATTACTGTGGGTGCATATATAGATATATTGATATATCCAGTTTTGAAGCAGGAATGCCTATTGGCTATTGTGAGGAAAGGCTGAAATACTAGAACCTCCGCAGCATGCAGCAGACACAGCTGTACAGTCACAGAGTGATTTCTTTTGGTTTGGGTGCAGTAGTGGACATGGTAGCAGTAAACCTGGTTGTTGTAACTTGCACAAAGAGAACTTTCACGAGTTCTCCTGTGCTCTCTCGCAGACACGGTTTGCAGCGTTTGCCACATTCTAGTCTTTTAAAGAAGTTCTGGAGGGAAAAAAAAAAAAAGTCAAGCAGGGGGTCTGAGAAGAATTCAACCTCCATGCCAATGAAGGAAAAGAAAGGGGAGGCAGGAAAAAAAAAAATCCCTTTAGCTTTTGTTGTAAGAAGAAGTAATGAATCTGCGTTGGGAACTGCCGGTAGTGACACAATGAGGCTGTGCACCCACATGCATTGTTAGACTGCCAGTCAGGCAATGTAAAGCAAGAAAAGGAAGACCGAGAGTAAAGGAAACATCTGAATACACTGCTTTTATGGTTCAAACATAGAGAATCTAGATCCCGGCATACAGCATCTTATGTACAAAGTCAACAGCCAAGGTGCAACAACCAGAGGACACAACTAAATGCTTGAACTAAAACAGTGTCCTCTTTACAAGTAATACGCAACCGATGTAGGTCAAAGGCATTCATTTGCCTTTGACCTAAACATGGGCCAAAAGTTCATTTTTTTAAAGTTTTATTCAGTATTATGCAAATAAAATGCACATATCTTGTTTCTCACAGACAAACAAACTCGCCGACACAGAGCCATGTTTTGAGTGTCTCATCAGGGGGATCCTGTCTTCTATTCTCATTCGCTTCTTTAATGTCTGGCAGGACTAATGGATGTTTACCATTGCCAGATTATATACCAGAGCATACAGCATCTTATGCCAGCTGCCAAACATGCACTATAGTAATATGCAGGGTTATGTACTCTTCCTTTCCTTATTTTATTTTAACAGGCGGACCGATTGGTAGGGGGGCAAATCCCATTATCATTATAAATTGATAGTTCAATAATTATCAATTAGATGGGCAGAAAAAAAAGTTCATTCCGATGGACTCCTCTGAGAGTCCTGAACAAAAAAAAAAAAAATAGCCACCTTCATTTTTTTTGTTCTAAAAATGTCCTGCCCAAGGGTTAGTAAAGACTATATTAGAGGCAAGTATGTGCTCTGCATTAAGAGCTCAGTCAGCTCCTGAACTTGGAGTGCAGATAGACCTTTCCTGGGTGAGGGGGGCTATTTCAAAAGGAATAAAAACTGAGATTTTCAGACTTATTAAATAGCCTTTCAGAATGGCCTTTTCAAAGCAGATGTATAACTCTAAAAAAAAAAAAAAAAAAAAGGCAGGTTCTGAGGTACTTGGGTTTTGTTTTTTTAAATAAACATTTTATTTCTAACAATACGGCAATCACATGTCATTTTATATTATTATATCATTGATTTACACTGTAGCATCACTTTTAAGACTCTGCAGTAGCTGAAAATCACAACATACACCAACAACTATCATCCTCAGGAGCTGGGATCAGGGAAGTGAGCACAGAGAATGCCATTGTGTGAATGAACATTAGAAATAATGACCTTGCCTTTCTGGTTTGTTTTTTTTTTCTTTAATGATTTGCACGCCCAATCGGGCCCCAGAAAAATCCAGTTGTGTGATTTCTATTGTTAAAAAGCGCCCTTTTTGATAATACTTTCATTTTTCTCTCTTGCACTGCTATAAAGCAGACCCATTTTTAAAGGCCTGCTTTACATTCTGATTTGGGACTCCTTGCTTCTGTCTGGTACACAGAGAGCACTCGCTTCCATGCACAGAACAAATACGAAGAGCGGAAATGGTAACATGAAAGATGAACATATTCAAAGGCAGGCGCATTTAAATATGAATGGCTTTGCAGCAGTCCATTGGAAGCTTTGTCATGAAATATGAAGCCCTGTAGGTCTTTTGTGAATTCTTTTCTCTATGGCTACAGGTCTAAAGAGACTAGGAAGTCTTGGATAGGTTACTCCAACTTGAGAAGCCTAAAAACTTTGGGCAATGAAAAAAGTAAATGCTGACTTGAAACACAATATGGGCATTTTTTTTTTTCAATAATATTTGTCGAATAGTAAAAAGAATTGCTACAAATGCAATGCTACAGACACTATTTATTTTCAAGATTTTTTTTTTAATTTGTGAGAGTTGGATTTTTTTTCGGGGGAGGGAGTGGGGAGATGAGGGGAGCCTGCAGTTTTCATCTGTTCCGTTGGTCTTCTGGCTTCCAACGGGCTATGGCATCCCGAGCCTTCATTAGCAACTTCTCAGAGTTTTTCCCCCCTTCCCTCCCTCTTTTTTTTTTTTTAAATACAGTTTCCTTCTTCCAACTCAGTCCAGCCTCACAGCGATGGTCCTCAGTAAAAAGGCCACAAACCGCAGCTCCCTTCAGAACCCAAGCTAAAGATGGATCCTGTCCTCTTGGTTTTTGCCACCGAGCAATGGTTCCTTCCCTGCAGGGGCTATGAACGCTGCCTCCTCAGCATCCCCAGCCCCCGGGCAATCTGGGGTGCCGAAGCCTGCCCCCGCCCCCCCCCAGATTCACACACCACCACCACCAAATCCCTGGACATTTCTCTACGTGTTTAAGAAATCTGATCTGCCACATTAATGAACCATGTTGCTTACTACGCTGTGTTAATTATATTAGTGTATATTAGTACTGTTGGTTCAGCATGGTATGATTCCCTAATTTAATTTACTATGAGGAATCCTTATTACACTGCTATGGAGTTCATCCTCGTGGATCAGGATTGATCCACTCCAGGGTTTCAGCAGGGAGTTGTCTTCCGGCGTGGTACGGCATAATTCCAGTCAATACTTTTAATCGATGTGGGGGGGGGGGGGGGGGCACACAGTCAGATGCGACGTGGCTGGCACTTTCGGAGCACAGGAAGAACATTTCTGATGCGAGATGTCACATTACTGCCAGCGATAATGTCAGCCTGATTATGTACGGCCCAGGCTCGGTCAGTATATTAGCAGGACTGTATATGACCCATTAATCTGAATTAACTTTACAAAAACTGTTTAAAAAAGCTTGTTTTCCTCCAAATTTACTGGTCTCTGGATCATTTTTTTTTTTCAAATAGGCCAATGGCTCTCTTGCTGTAAAAGAAGATAAAAGGCTAATGCCAAAATTTTAAAAGCTCAGCGCGTAAGATTAGGGGGGTTTCGCGCGTGGCCGGGCCTTGCGCATGCCGCGTGCATTTTACAAAGGGCCCGGCCACATGCGTAACCCCTGTAACGCACTGAAATGCCAGGCCCAAAGAAAGGGGCAGGCAGGGGGAGTGGGCGTGGAGGGGCGGGGACGGGGGCGGGCTGAGACGGCATCATTCTACGCCGTCCCAGGGAAGCACGCGCTGGCAGCCGGTCGGCGTGCAGAGATTTCTTCTGCTCCAGAGGAGCAGTAAGTAGCAAAATAAAACAAATAGGGGATAGTTAGTGATAGTTTAGGGGTCGGGGAGGAGAGGGAAAGAGGGAGGAAGGATAGGGTTAAGGTTAGGGAACTGGGAAAGGCCTACCTGTGTTGCCATGGGTATTTTTTTAAAAACGCCCCCACCCCCGTTGCGAGCGTGACTGACACCTGCTCGCACATGTGTGTGCCGATTATAAAATCAGGCAAGCATGTGCATGCGGATATCTTATTTTATAAAGTGCGCTTGGTGACGCCTGCACGTAATAAAATCAGCGCATCTTTTAAAATCGACCCCTAAGTGTTTAGTGCAGTCTTTTATTTTAAATATATGAATTATTTTATTGCAAATCCAAAAAATACCCAGTAACAAGACTTAAACAAGGTTAATTTTATTTATTGACTTTATTTTATTTATTTATGCAATTCTTATATACCGTTACACAGAACACAAGATTCTATCTTTACGGTTTACATAATAAAATCATTATATAACGTTAGAAACAAAATAAATACAATAAAATTCAATAAAAATAAAAAATAAAAATAAAAACAAAATAACTAAAATCTACTCATTAAAAATAAAATAAATATAGTTAAGAAAAAGAAATAAGAATCCCTCTGTCAAACTTTAGTCTCTCAAGTACCCTCTTTGGCATTGGTTCCATATGCTTGCTGAAAGCACCATGTTTTTAGGTCTTTCTTGAATTTCTTCAATTATCCTGTACTCTAAGTTCCAGTGGTAGGCTATTCCAGAGTTTTGGTCCTGCAGTCGAAATAGCCCTGTCCCTCACTTGGCTGAGGTGAGCAGATCTAACAGTAGGCACTGAAAGCAACCCTTTATTTGCTGACCTTAGTTCTCGTTGAGGTACATGAAGTTTGATAATTGAGTTTAACTAGTCTGTTTTGTCTCCATATATGATCTTATGAATCATACATAATGTTTTATGTTTGATTCTGTACTCAGTTGGTAGCCAGTGTAAAGACTTTAGAACTGGTGTAATGTGATCTTTTTTTCTTGTATTTGTTATTATTCTTGCTGCGACATTTTGGATAACCTGGTGGGGCCGTATAGTTATTTTTGGAAGTCCTAGCATGGTAGAATTGCAATAATCAAGTCCTGAAAACAATAACACCTGTACAACATATCTAAAATTATTTTGTGAGAGCAAGGGTTTTAGACGTTTCAACAATCTTAGGGGTAGATTTTAGAAAAGTACGCCCATGCGTACTTTTGTTCATGCACCAGGTGCAAAAAAAGTATGCCGGATTTTATAAGATACGCGTGTAACCACGCGTATCTTATAAAATCCGGGGTCGGCGCACACAAGGGGGTGCACATTTGTGCACCTTGCGTGCGCCGAGCCCTGCACGTGCTGCCCATTCCCTCCGAGGCCGCTCCGAAATTGGAGCGGCCTCGGAGGGATCTTTCGTTCGGCCTCCCCCACCTTCCCCTTCCTTCCCCTACCTAACCCACCCCCCAGCCCCCTACACCCCCTACCTTTATCGCGAAAGTTATGCCTGCCCTAGGCAGGTGTAACTCATGAGCGCCGGTCGGCCACCGCTGCGCGATTCCCTGGCCCGGGAGCAATTTCGGAGGCCTCAGCCATGCCCCCAAAATGCCCCCGGGCTGGAACCATTCCCCAAATGTCACGTTGCCCCACAACACACCCCCCTAGCAAAGCCCCGGGGCTTGGGCGCACCGCCGAGCCTATGCAAAATAGGCTCGGCACACGCAGGGGTTTAAGGGGTTACGCGCATAACTTATGCGCGTAACCCTTTTAAAATCTATCCCTAAATTTATTAAAACCTTCCTTTACTTTTTTAGATATGTGGTGTTTAAAATTTAATTCGTAATCAATGATAAGTCCTAAGTTTCTTTTTGTATCTGTTAACTTAAAACATGTTTGATCATCAAGAGTGATTATTTTTTTTTCTAAACTGACATTTTTTCTATCTAAATTTAAAATCAGTTTCATTTGTACAAGAAGTTGGCCAATGATTTTTAAGTACATTTCGACCATTCTGAAAGTGGATTCAATATTACTTTCTATCAGAAATTATTATTTCTAATAATTTCATGTGTTTGGACAGGATAATAGATAGCATGAACATGGTATATATATTATTGGGGAAATTTTATAACGACCCACCTAAATTAAGCAGCAAAGGCAATGTAAGTCTGCTTTGAAACTAATCCCACCAAATTTATGCACACACAATTATACCTGCTATTATGTGCACAAAAAATATCCAGAAAGATTTATATGTATACTTTTGAAAATGCAAAAGGATGTATGTAAGTCTAAACCCGCTCCAAATTCTGCCTGCGGGAATGCCTCCACTCAGTCAAGCGATACGCACATAACTTCATCCTCATACCAGGCAGGCAATTTTTTTTAAAGTCTGTGTCCACAAGGAAAACACTCTTTTACCCTCAGAAATGCCTTTGAAATCTACCCTTCCTATGTAGATATATTTAAAATAAGAAGACATGGAGTACAGAGAAAAATTACTGATTTGCATAACAAATAATAGCATTAAACCATTGCATTCTTTATGAACAGAATACAACTGTATCCATTTTTGACCAAATGTCATGCCAATGAATTGTGAGGTTTACGTTTTTATTAATAAATAGGAAATATTGAAACTTATCCAGACATGAGAGCATGTCTCCAGTACACCATGGGTTGAGGGAAGGGTGCAGGAAATGAGGAAGGTGGAAAGAGGGAAATGCAAATATTAATAGAAACATAGAAACATGTTGCCCAGTCTGCTCATCTCTGCCATCCCTACCATCCTGTGCTTCTTCCATGCTTTCTTGAATTCAGATAAGAATTGCCGTGCTGAGTCTGACCAAGGGACATCGAGCCCAGCATCCTGTCTCCAACAGTGGCCAATGCAAGTCACAAGTATGGTAGTACCTGGCAGATCCCATAAATTAGATCTAATTCCTGTTACTCATTCCCAAGGATAGCAATAGCTTTCTTTAGTCTCCTCTCCAAGGAGATTGTCCATACCTCTTTGAAACTCCACTCTAGTACAGGGTGGCCCATGGAAATGTAGCCCGCCTCCAATACCAGTGCATTGGAGGCAGGCTACTTTTCCATGGGCCACCCTGTAGTTGCCTTGATTACATCCTCTGGCAACAGATTCCACAGTTTCGTACTGCGTGGAGTGAAAAAGTACCTTCTATAATCTGTTTTGAATCTTCAGGATGTTAGTTTCATGGAATGTCCTTTTGTTTATGTATTATTTGGAAGGGTAAATAACCATCCTTTATTTACCAATTCCACGCCATGCATGATTTTATAAATTTCTATCAGCTGTCTCTTTTCCAAGCTGAAGAGCCCTAGCCTGCATAGCCTCTCATCATAGGAGAGATGTTCCATGCCCTTTATAATTTTTGTCACCCTCCTGTGCACCTTTACTAATTCCGTTACATCTTTCTTGAGATGGAGCAACCAGAACTGAATCTAATACTCAAGGTGCAAGTGCACCATCATGACGACACAGAGGCACTATGATAGTTTCCTATTTATTCTCTATTCCCTTCCAGATACTTCCTAATATTCTATTTGCTCTTTTGACTGCAGCCATGTTCTGAGCAGAGGATTTAAATGTATTGTCCACAAGGACTCCAAGATCCTTTTCCTGGGTAGCGACTCCCAATGGAGAACCCAGCATCTTGTACCTGTAGTTGGGAATTATTTTTTCCTATGTGCCTCATTTTGCACTTCTCCACATTAAATTCATCTGCCATTCAGCTGCCTGATCTCCTGGTCCCACTAGGTCCTTCAGCAGTTGCTTGCAATCCATTGATGTTTTAACAGCTTTGAATAATTTGGTGTCATTTACAAATCTGATCACTCACTCATTGATCCCTTTTCCATATCATTTATGAATATTTTAAAAACAGCACAGGTCCTAATATCGATCTCTGTGGTACTCCACTAACAAACTTTCTCCATTTAGAAAACTGAACATTCTGTTTCTGACCTGTTACCAATCCACAGTAGAACACTGCCTCTGATTCCCTGACCTCCCAATTTCCTAAGGAGTCAGTCTCTCAGGGGGAGCATGTCAAATGTCTTCAGAAAATCCAAATACATTATATCAACTAGTTTACCTTTATCAAAATGTTTATTTACACATTCCAAAATATCTAAATTGCAAAGACGCGACTTCCCATTGCTAAAACCGTGTTGATTCTTCTTCATCAAGGGGTAGATTATCAAACAGATGCGTACGTGTCCATGAGCGAGCAGTTCCTGGCGCGCGCACATGGGCACATCTATTTTATAACATGCGCGCGCCGGCGTGTGCATGTTATAAAATTGGGGGGAACTTCCCTACCCCCTACCTAAAATCCCTCTCTCTTCCCCTCTTTTCCTCACCCCTTAAACCCTACTTATCTATTGTGTTTGTTTGTTTTTTTTACAACTTACTTCAGGGCTGGAGCTGAAGTTAGTTAAGCTCACCGGCCAGCTGCCAGCGCATGAGTCATCAGGACAGTGTACAATGGTGCTGTCCCGGCCCGGCCCCCAATCTGCCCCTCCCCACCCAGACCCCACCTCCCCAGTCCACCCCTTTGAAGAGGCCCAGCACTTGTGCGCGTACTGGGGTTTACATAATCCCCGGGTTTTACACACGTAGGCATTTTAAAATCCAGCCTAAAGCCATATCAGTCTATATCAATGCTGGGCAAATTATGGCCTGCAGGTAAAATCTGGACTCTCAAGGATTTTATTCTGGCCTACCTACTACTTGGAAACTCTGCATTATGTGCAGCCCACCAGTGCTCTGACCTGTCTGCCCAAGTGTCCAATGTCATCATCAAAGGCCAAATTGTCATCCTTAATGACGCTGGACACTTAAACAGGAAGATTGGAGCAATGATTCAATGAAGGAAGGTGATATATATAAACGCGCATTGGCATAGTTTAATGATGGAGTTCCCATCCCCTGCTAGCTAGGAGATGCCACATGTGATGACACACTAGCAGGGTTCCCACCCCCACCAGCGAGAAGAGGCCCTGTGCATTGACACACTGGTGGGGTTCCCACGCCCCACCAATGAGGAGAGGCCCCATGAATCGGCGTGCTGGTGTGTTCCCTCCTGTCAGCAAGGACAGGTTCTGAGCATCGGCATGTTGGTAGGATTCCCACCTCTGGCCAGTGAGGTAAAGTCCCGTGCAACAGCACAATGTTGGGTTCCCACCCCCACCAGCGAGGTACCTTGCAATGGCATGCTGGTGGGGTCTACATCCCCCATCAGTGAGGAGAGGTTCTGCGCTGCTGTGAAGAGGAGTGGTGAGTAAAATGAAGAGTAAGGGAAGGGAAGAGAAGGACGAGGCAGAGAGAGAGGTATTATTAAGTGACAGAGAGAGAAGGAAGGGAAAGGGGTGAGAATGGTGAGTGGCTGAAATGGAAGGGACATGAATGAGTGGGAAGGAGAAGGTGAGTGATAGAGAGGGAGGTGGTAAGTGTAAAGAAGAGAATGAGTGGAAGGGAGAGGGTGACTGAGTGGGAAGGGGTGGGAATGGGAAAGAGAAGAGGGTGAGTAGGAGTGAGGAGGTGAGTGGGGTTTGAGTGGATGTGAGTAACACGGAATGGGAGGAAGAGTGAGTTACTGAGAGGGAAGGGAAGTGGAGGAATGGGAGGGAAGGGGAGGGAAACAAAGTGAGTGAATGGGAGGGAGGGAGTGACTTAAGGATCAGTGGGAATGAGGGGTGAGTGATTGAGAGGGAAGGGTGAAAATGAAGCAAGGGAAAAGGGTGAGTGGAAGTGAGGGGGTGAGTAAGTTAAGGGGATTGGTTGGGGGATGAGTGACAAAGCATAGGGAAGGGGATGAGTGACAGAGGGAAAGGAAGTGGATGAGGGGGTTGAGTGAGAGGGAAGGAGAGTGAGTGTGAAGTAGAGATGTGCATCGTTTTTTGTGTTCGTGTTGTTCTTCGTTTTTCGGCCGCCATGGAAAATGTCATTTTTTTTCGGTTCGGGTCTTTTTTTTCGCGAAAAATCGATTTTTAGTTAGTGCGCACTAACTCCCCTTTAGTGCACGCTAACTCCCTGTTAGCGCGCACTAACAAAAAACGTTAGATTTTGTTACTTTTTGTTAGTTTTTGTTAGTGCGCGCTGACTCCTGTTAGCGCGCACTAATCAGAAAAACAAATTTTTACGAAAAAACGGGAAAATCCTGATTTTTTTCGGGCTCCCTGAAACATGCTGAATTGGACAATTTTGTTGCAATTTTCCAATTCGGCAAAAACGAATGCACATCTCTAGTGTGAAGGACAAGGTCAGCAAAAGTGGAGGGAGTGAATGACTGAAGGTGAGTGAGAGGGAAGAAAATGGAGGGAGGAAGTAGAAGAGGAGAGTAAGAAGAAGAAGTTAATAGGGTGCATAAGTGTAGGTGTATGTGAATGAACATGTGCATATATGAGAGAGAGAGGAGGAAGTTTATGAGCACCATTATCTCCTTTTCTCTACTTTTTAAATCTCTACAATCACAGGCAGGTCTATCCAGTACCGAGCAGTAGGAAGAGCTGCGTTAGTGCCCGGCGCACCCCCGGTTGCCGCACGCACAGTGCAGCTCACCTACCGCTCGATCCTGAACAATAATTTTATGCAAATGTAAACCGCGTCTAAGAAGGGTCCGTGAAGCGTTAGGCCCGCGCAACCCATTTTACTGGATAGAGTGCCTATACAGTATCCTGGGTGCGCGGGCCTAACGCTTCACGCCATGCTGGTATCTGTCATTTCAAATGTCATTTGAAATGACAGATACCAGGAAGTCGGGACTGCCAGTCCCCCCCCCCCCCCCTCCCGAAGCTGGGCGCGAAAAGCAGCCTTGCTCCGGGAGGAGGGGAGAAGGGACTGGCAGTACGAAGTGGCGAAGCGACTTACTTTTTGCACCCCCCTCCGGACATCGGCGGACCTCTCCTGCCTCCAGCTGCTCGCGAAGATGGACGCCTGCAAAAAGTAAGTTGCTTCGCCACTTCACACTGTCAGTCTCTTCTTCCCTCCTCTCGGAGCAAGGCTGCTTTTTGCGCCTTGCTTCGGGAGGAGGGAAGAGACTGACAGTGTGAAGCGGCGAAGCCCCGATTGGACCTCTCCTGCCTCCCGCTGCACGACTTACTTTTTTTTCCAGCCGTCCGTCCCGGGGAAGATGGATGCCAGCACGGGGGAAAGCGGCCCCTGTGCATGCAATTGGCTGCTCAAGACGTGATGTCACGACGTTTGGCGACACGGCATGTGAGGTCCGATCGGGGCTTCACCGCTTCACACTGTCAGTCTCTTCCCTCCTCCCGAAGCAGGGCGCGAAGAGCAGCCTTGCTCCGGGAGGAGGGAAGAAGAGACTGACAGTGTGAAGCGGCGAAGCGACTTACTTTTTGCTTTTACGTTTTTTTCACTTTTTTTTTTTTTTTGCTTCGGGAGGAGGGGAGAGGACTGGGGCTGCCCCGGAGACCGGCACACGTGATCGCGGCTGGGGCAGGTGAGCGGGGGCTGGGGGAAAGCTTGCCTCCTACACTTACCCCTGCCTCTACCGCAGGGGTAAGGGTAGGCGGTAAGTTAGCAGGTTAAACGCGCGACAAAACAGCAGGGAAAGATAGCGATAGTCGGGGCGCGGGTTACGGGATGCTAGGGAATAGCTAATTCGCTCGTTTGCATGCAGTATACATGCCGCGTGCGGAAGGGGTTGGCCGGGGATTTTAGGACGCGGTAGGAGTAGGTTAAAGGGGATTCGGGATCGCAGGAAGGGATAACGCGGCCGGAAAGTGAGTAGAATGCGGCTTAGGAGAAGGGTAAACGCGGCCGCACTTTATAGGATAGACCTGAGGGTGAGTGGAAATGAAAGGTTTCCAGGTATGGAGAGGGGGGAATTTTTTTTTAATTCTTATTAGTTTTAATTAATGGTTGTTTGATATGTCTGCTGTTCTGAAATATTTGATAAATTTTGGGGAAATGTTTAAAGTTTGTTTTATCCTTTGTTGTGCCTGTCGGTCGCAGATGGCTGCGACCTTTGCTGCTCACTTCCCTGCACCAGAGATTCTCAGAGCCATGGCGGCCTCAGCCTGCAAACGCCACCTTCCCCGGCGTTCCCATCCACCATCTTGAATCGGGGATTACCTAGTGCATGTGCGCGTGCACCAGGCCCTCTCTTATTCACATCATGGCGGGAACCTCGGGGGCGTCTCCTCCGCATGATGTCACCCACCAAGTGTATTTATACCATCCAGCCTATGCTTCCTAAGAGTTAGCAAGGACTTCCTTCCTGCTTATTCCATTCCATTTGGAGACACTTCGCTTCACTACTCTGAACTGGTTCCTGAACTCCTGGACTTAGAACAATTTAGGTACCCACTCTCAGGGGCCTTGTTACTTTCTGGCTATCCGCTCCTCGGAGGGCCTTCCTGCCTGGAGAATCTATTTATCCTTGTTCAGGATCCTGCCTGTTCAGCCTTGTGAGCGCTATTCTCGCTTCCACCATTTTGCTGACGGAACCACGGTGTACCCCATGCCTCGGGCCACTACCGTGCTCATCCCAGCTACCTTTCTACATGAGTACCATCATCTACCTTGTTCTGCTGACCTCCTGCACTTCTCTGAACTATTACTCACTGATCCTTGGCATACCCTGCGTTGCGGGCCACTACCGGATAGAGATGTGCATTCGTTTTATACGAAATAGGAAATATAGACGATATTTCCTATTTTGTCACGGTTCGGGGGGGCCCTGAAACAATAGGAAAACTCACGAAATTTCATGTGGTTTTCTTATCGTTTGGGGGGGGAGAGAAAGGGCACACAGAAAAAAAAAACTCCAAACCCACCCCAACCCTTCAGATCTAATTATTTACAATCCCCCACCCTCCCGACACCCCCAAAACTTGCCTAAAGTCCCCGGTGGTCCAGCGGGGGTACCGGGTGTGATCTCCCGCTCTCGGGCCGTCGGCTGCCAGTAAACAAAATGGCGCCGGTGGCCCTTTGCCCTTACCATGTGACAGGGGCTATCGGTGCCATTGGCCGGCTCCTTTCACATGGTAGGAGCAATGGATGGCATGTGCCATTTTATGGCCTCCTTTAGTTTTATTTGGTGAGGTCTGTCTGTCTGTCTGTGTTCTGCGTTTGTAGTCTGTTAGCTGGGAAATTGCCTTGTACTTGCAGGGTTGATAGTTTTTCTGATTTTTGTAGAGGCTGGAATCCATGATTGCAGGGGCTCTTCAGGAACTAAAAATGATGGGGGCTTAAGCCTGCTGGATGCTGAAATGCCTGCAGCAAGTGCTGGGGATTTGATTGCTGTGTCGAGGAGCTCCAAGGTGGTGGGGGGGGGATATCACCCCCTCCCCGACCCTCGTTAAGCTCAATAACTTGTAATGTTGCCCCCAAACACAAAAACGTTTGCCCACCCCTGATCTACATGATTAGTGATTTTGTTTTTAGTGCCATTTTTCCTGGCACTAACATTAAGCTCACCAGTCCATAGTTTCCTGGATCACCCCTGGAGCCCCTTTTTAAAAATCGGTGAGACGTTGGCCACCTTTCCGGTACTGTTCTTGCCTACCCCACCTCCACTGGGAGGCTCTTCTTATATCCACCACCCTCTCTGTAAAGACATATTTCCTTAGAATACGCCGGAGTCTACCCCCTTTCCCCGTCCCCCCTCCTCCCATGATCCCTCATATCAGAGCCTCTTTCCATTGAAAGATGTATTTAAAAGTCTCTATTTATATCTTCCCTATCCCACCTTTTCTGTAGGGTATACATGTTTAGATTAAATATGTTCCCATACACTTTAGAATGAAGACCACTAACCAATTTGGTAGCCTTTCTCTGGACCGAGTTGTTTTGAAGATGTGATCTCCAAAGTTGTACAAAGTATTCCAAATAAAGCCTCACCAGGGACTTATAATGGGAACTGAAAATCATTTCAACTTAGTGTCAATATACGTATCTTTGAAAGCCTTGCAATAAAAAGAATGCTATGCTATAGAGTACATTGGATATATCACATTATTTCAAATGGATAGAGCTGATGTTAGTTAGCAGTCTAAATTAATGAAAATCAATCAGCAATTATGTTACTTGTGTTAATTGTTTAATACTCTATTTTCTTCTAGGAAATAATCTTATCTTTATTATTTGGTAATATATAAAGGACCCAAGCAGAGTAAGAGTGAAAGTCAGATGGTACATGGACCGTATGGGGCAGACTGATGACTGATTTTTGCTATACTTTCATAAAAGCAACAATCAATAATTAGCTGCCTTTGGAATCAGAGCTAATGACTGTTACACCATTTAGACAAATATTGACCAATGAAGACAGAGCAAGCATTGTATAAATAACACAGTAGCTTGAATTATGGTGTTGCTCAGTTCCTGGCATGCTCATTAAATATGTTAAAGAGAGGAACATTTAAGGTTACATAAAAAATGCTTGAAGGATTGGAAGAGGCTAGATAAAAAAAAAAAATAACACCGAAAGGGTCTCTTTTAATTGTGTTGTAATCAGCTAGTATTGATCATTAGCCCCTTCTCTAACAGTGTAATGATGATGATAATGAGACAATGTGTAGCATTTGAATCTTACAGAGACACAGAGCAGAAACATCTTCTAGTATCAGATGGTAATTCCTTTCCTGTGGCAAAAAGCAAAAAAAAAAAAAAAAGAGCATAGTAGACATCAAGGAAAAAAGAAAACCATGGTAGCACAAAGCCTGGAATGGTCTTTAGCCAATTAAAAGCCACCCAAGAATATTATATTTATCTACCCTTTCCATCTGGTGCTTTAAACATGTCATCCAGTTTTGCATAGAAATTAAAGAGGATGTTTCCTGTGTGTGCACTGTGGGTAACAGCTCCCAAAAAAAACTGTGCCATTTTTACCTTAGTCTGTCAACAAGAAAGCAGGTCTTTTGCCAGTTATACATTCAAAAATCATGTCTAATTTGAATAAATTAACATATTCTGTAGTATAAATTAATTCCAAGCAAGGAACAATAAATAGGAAAGCCATTTAAATTGTGGGGCTTTTTTTTTTTTTTTTTTAGAAGAAAAAACTAACATTGTCATGCACATGACAGCTTAAGCTAATTTGATGTGCTTTGAAGTTAATTTAGGTTTGCTTTAATTTTGAAACATATTTTTCACTTAATAAGGAAAAACAAAAGAAACTTTCAGCCAGCATTACCAGTTTGTTATCCTGGAATGTTTTGGCTTCTCAAATGTGAGAACATGATTGTTTTTATTTCCAGGAGGAGATAATAACACTGAAGCAATAAAAAAGAGTCAAGGCAGCTTGCACAGCACAGGAAGTTCACAGCCAGAGACTTAATTTCTCACACAATGTGCTGTGCAATGGGGCCATTAACATAGATGAATAGGCTCTTTAAAGGGTTTTTTTTTTTTCCAGATATGCAGCTGCCGCTGAATGGTGATATGTTAATAAGGTACTCACATGCCTATTCTTCAGGTACTCTGGCATTCTCTACCTAGGTAATCTCTATATAGGAAAAGCTATTAGGGGGGGGGGGGGTTGTATCTGCTACCACACCTTCAATTATATTAACACCTGCACTGATAATCCAGGCAAGGTAAACTAGTAGGGGGTCTGTCGCCTAATTCCACCCCCCCTTTTCCACCCCTCCAAAGTCAAATCTAAAAAAAAAAAAAAAGAAAAAAGTAAAGTCACTTTATTAAACGTCAGTGGGAGCATTCTGAAGAAGCTTTCATGCTTAGGAAATTGTTATTTCTTCAAACAACTGACAGCCTGCAGAGGAAACTCTAATGGAAATCCATCTCCTGCATTGTTATGCATGGCCCTTGTCTAGATACATGGGGGTGGATTAAGTTAGCTTCCAAAAGGCCTATTGTGTGCAGCATTAATTTGCCATGTTCTTGATATTTGAGTCTGAAGGTTTTACAACCTTTGCGTTTACTTAGATGCTCTCTATCCCAGGTTTGTTTATTTCCCTCTGCAGTCTCTCATTCCCCAGTAAATGTCACATGTGTCTTTATTAGCATGCGGAATCTGTTGCTACAAATAATGAGTAATTACAGGCTTGTATATTTATTAATTTTAAATGTTGAATCCCTCATCCCTACTTTCAGAATCTGTAAAACATGTATTACTACCTCAGCTTATGTTTGCCTTGTAATGTAAATACTGGGTTCTACATATGTTTTGAAAGAAGATTTTAATTGCAGCCTAACGTATCATGGAAATTTAAGTATTAATTATAATGTGGTCTTAAATTCTGATAGATGAAAGCTATAATTGTTTCTAATGCCCAGTAGAACCTTTTATGAGACATCACAAGCCCATCAAATGTAATAAAGTCATAAAAATCAATAAAAAATGTATCTGAGTTACACTACCACTAAAACTCCCTTGGCCATATGTGGTCATTAGAAATATTCTTAGGTGACAGAGTCACTTGATCTTAGAGTTCAAAGAAATTACACAGCATCTGGGGGCATACAAAGCAGGTAAAACATACTGTCATTCCTAGTGCATTTTATATTTAGTGACAACTGAAAGGTAATAACTAACCCATGCAATGTTTTGCCAGTGCAACACATTTGTTAGTCTTCTCTTTAGTTTTTCATTTCATAGAAGGTTGAGTCAGGAATGGAACTGGAAATGTTTTCCTTGATCTGTTCCTTAAAAACACACCAGCAGAACTAAATCAGAATCCTAATTAATCAGTCAACTGGCTCTGAGAAGATGGGGCATGTCCTGCACCCTCCCCAGAGAAGCACCATCTAACTGGTTATTTGCTTTCTGAGAAGCCATCGAGTAGAAGGCAAGAGAGAGCAGGAAATGCTATGGACAGGGAAGTACAAACTTTTAAAACAAGGGAGGATGTGAAAACCATTCTTATAAATGGACTTGCTAGTGTTTTCAATGTTACACTGTTTATAATAACCTGAACTTCACTGGGTTCCAGTCATTTTTAATTGTGTTACTTGTACTATCAATCTGGACATTCCCCTCTCCCGCTGCCCCCTCCTTCCCAAAAACAAAAACGTTTTGAGCAGATTGGTGCAGATAAGCAACAGTTATTTTGCCTCCAGATGGATGGATAGACAGATGGATGATTTGAATCACTCTATAGTGTTTTTGAAACCAGTGTTTGAAAAGTACTGAAAAGACGTTTTTGAACTAGTACATCAAAACCACACAAAATATATGGATTCCCCAGATGAAGTCACAAACCTTCCAGATTTCTGTAGATTTTGCCAAGAATGCTTGCAAAATGCATGAAAGAAATTGCTGTTTAGATTTCAGCAAATATGAGGATTTTCTAAAGCTCCTGATTCGAATCCAGGTTGAAGTAATGTACAGATATTTCATCATCCATTGGCATCTTGTCAGTGCTCAATAGGTTATTAATAGAGATGGCATCATTTAAAACAAAGCAAAATATTCCCCTGAACCTCCTTTGATAGGGGAGGGGGGTTGGAAGATCTTGATCCAGACAAAAATTAGATCCATGAATGACAAACACAGATCAGTTCCGTTCCATTTGTTCAAATAGAAATATGGTGGAATGACCTCTTCTGGTTATTATTTTGTGATTTCAGAGTTGTTTTGTTTTGGTTTTTTTGCGTTTTTTGAATGCATAGTTCAATCTACCTCACCATTTTAGAGCAGCCATCAGCGGAGAAAATCAGGTTCAGCATCTTATTTTTGAAAAGAAATGTAGAGAACATGCTAGAAAGACAGGAAAGAAAGGAAATGGAATAAAGTGCCAGACACTAGCTAGTTATAAGAGTTAAAATGATATTTTCTGAGGGGAAAAAAAAGAAGAAGAGATGAAGAAAAGATGAGGGGAAGTCTGTGAATGCCTTGTTGGACACTACAGTATGGCAGTGTTTCTGTTCCAGTCTCTTTTCCATCAGGATGCCAGATAGTTGACTTATAGAGTGCTGCTGCCTAGAATTGTGCTTATGTTGGCAACCACAGAAGAAAAGGCATAGCTAAATCGAGAAATGTAGTGTTTTAAAAAGGGCTCTGGGGTGATCCGGGAAACTATAGACCGGTGAGCCAAACGTTGGTGCCGGGCAAAATGGTAGAAGCTATTCTAAAAAAACAACACATCTGGCCATATAGAGAGAAATGGCTTATTGGGGGAGAGTCTACATGGTTTTAGCAATGGAAAGTATACCCTGAAGCAGGGGTCCTCAAACTGTTCAAAAGAAGGGATAGGGTATTTTAAATCACCAAGATGGCCGAGCAGGGTGGGGGAGGGGGAGGGAGAGCACTTCTCAGAGGTTTTTTTTGCTGAGAAGGGTGTTTTAGAGGTACCATATCTGGCCTTTTCAGTTATTTGAGATGCTGGGGTCATTAGAAATATGGAAAGAGGAAGGCAGGGAGCAGGATGCCCCTCTGGTGTAGGGGTGGGGTAGCGTGTCAGTAATAATATTTGTAGATGTCTCCAAAGATAGCAACCTTGTCACATCCCCAGCAACCTGGCCCCTGCCTTCCTTCATTCACCAATATCTGTCAACCTAGGGAAATAGTAGGCAGGGAGGGTAGAGGGCTGGATGGTGGTGTGGGTGTGTGCATGTGTGTGGTGCACTGTCTTTCACAAATAACCCTCAAACACTCTTCCTCCCTCTCTATTGCCTTCCTTTCTCATCCCTTTTCACCACTGCTTATTCTTTTTCCCCTTTCAGGCAATATAGCAGTTTCAGGGTATGAGCTAAATGCCCCCCCACCCCTCAGGATACCCTAATCTAGGGAAAGACACTCGAGGAGATATAATAATGCAGATTTCTGCATGCTACATTTCCAAAGTTTGCATCCTGAGGACAATGTGCATGCCCCTTCCCCCACAGCTCCTAAGAGCTCCCAAAACCACCATCCTTATCTGGCTTTTCCTGGCAGTACCACAGAACCCGCAGCTTGGTACCACCAGTGCCTTCTTCCCCCAACCTCCACCTCCACTGCCCTCCACAGCAGCTGAAAACTTCTTATGGATTTGCTGTAGCCTCTCTCCCAATCTTTGGTTTCAACTGCATAAACAACTCTAATGCCAGCAGTGCATAATGCAACCAATAAGTGGTGGCCTTGTTTTGGTATGTCCCACCCATTCCGCTCTGAACTTCTGCCTCTTGCACGTTCGATTTCAAGTGCCTGATCTGGCAGTAGGAGCAGAACGTGCCTTCACCATTGCCACTGCAGCTCAGATCCCACTGCTTTTATTGCTGTTGCAGGCCAGATCAAGTTCTTTCTGCCATTAATACTAGGGGGTGGATAAAAAATCAGCCAAGGGCCGCATCCTGCCCTAGAGGAAAGGTGGGACAAAAGATATATGAGATAGATATTTACTGGAATATCTCTGAAATATCTGCATAGGAGGCAGGTCTCTTTCAACAGAAAGGAAGCTCTGGAATGAGCGGTCATGAGTGAAAGGGGATAGACTCAGGAATAATCTAAGGAAATATTCTAAGGAAATCTAAGGAATAATCTAAGGAAAGAAAGGGGGATAGATGCATGGAACAGACTACCAGTGGAGGTGGTGTAGGCTCAAACAGTATCTAAATTCAAGAAAGCCTGGGACAAGCAATAAGCACAGGGGGGTATGGATAGGCAGACTAGATAGGCTGAATGGTCATTTTCTGGCCATCACATTTCTATGTTTCCATGATCCGTGATGACTGCTAGGACTGCATTAATCTGGTATAAATAATTTTTTTTATATTTCAGGATTACTTTTTCTCACAACCCATATAGATCTGGCATCTAACTGATTTTCACATGAGACTTGTTTGTGAATCTGTATGCCACATACTGGCTAACTTCCAGCTAAAAAAAAAAATCCCATAATTTGATGTACTCAGGCATGATATATTTCCATTCACTTGAACATGCCAGCTCTGATTGTAAATATATTTGTGTGTGTTTTGGCTATTTTTAAGTTTTAGCTCCATGCTGAAAAACATATCATGATTTTTGGAAGGCAAATTTGAAATAAATACAGAGATCTTGCAGTCCTACAGGTCTTATTGTACCCGTAGGATCACAGGCAGTGGAACACCTTGATGATTGGGGGGAGAGCAAGCCAACCAAGCTCCTTCCTGTAATGCTGTTGCATCCTTTCCTTTATTTCCACTCCTCTGTTTGTCTTCTGTACCAGTTAGGTACCTCCTTTACTCTATGGGATATACTGGATGGGTATAGGCTGTAGGTATTTCGTGGGTGCTACTTTTTCTCCTCTCTCCCGCTTCCTCTGCTTCCACTGGATACTGAATGAGTATCCAGTGAACATCTGGATGTACCACCATATTATGGAACTTTCTGTCCATGAGCCTGCGAATGACTGAATGTACATAAACATTTAAGAAGTTATTGAAGACTCATCTGTTTTGTCAGGCCCTCGACCTATAAACTGTAACAAATGGGCTCTTCTTCTGTATCTTGTCTTTTCATTTTTTTATGACATTGTTTTAATCGTTTTACTTTGTTCATATTTTATAGAGATGTGATTCGGCTGAAACTTTTGGTTTGGCCTTCGTTATTGGCCCGCCGTGGGAAATTTCGCTTTCTCGCAGTTCGGGCCGATTTCTTTTTGGCGGCTCCGAAATGAATTTTCCCGAAATTTCGGGAAAATCCATTTTGCACATCCCTATAATTCCCCCACACTTCCGACCCCCCAAGACTTACCGAAAGTCCCTGGTGGTCCAGCAAGGGTCCTGGGAGCTATCTCACCCTCTCGGGTCATCGGCTGCAAGTAATCAAAATGGCACCGGTGGCCCTTTGCCCTTACCATGTGACAGGGGCCGACCAATGGCACTGGTAGCCCCTGCCATGTCACATGGCCTGAGAGGGGGAGATCACTCCCACTTTCAGTAAGTCTTGGGGGGGGGGTCAGGAGGGTGGGGGGGTTGTAATTAATTTAATGTGAAGGGTTGGGGTGGGTTTGGGTTTTTTTTTTAAGTGTGCCCTTTCTCCCCCCCAAAAAAATGATAGGAAAACCACATAAAAGTTTGTGGGTTTTCCTTTCATTTTGTCAGGCCCCTGAAATGCAATGAAATAGGAAATATCGTCTTTATTTCCTATTTTGTTGCAAACTAATGCACATCCCTAATATTTTATGACATTATGATTATTAGCTGCCCAGAGCTGTTACTAGGCAGCATATATATATATCTTGGAATAAATAAATAAATAAATGAGTATCCCCCACCTTCTCCAAGATTTTTGCCATGTGGGTGTTGCGCCGGAGGTGGACCCTTGGGCTGAGGTGGGGTTGACACTACCTGTAGGAGGGAACCTATGGGTCGCCACCATTGGCAGGCAGAGAGGGCTGATGGACGGAGGCCGGCTAGTGCTTCACCTATACCAGCCTTCATTCCCCGTGGATTTGAGCCTTTGGGTTCCGGGGCCGGCTGGACTTAGGTGGCCTCTGTCAGTGGTCGTCAATGGGTGGATCGAGGTCAGTCCAGAGGCAGCAACTAGTGTAGGTATCAGTCTGTACTGGACGAGGCAGAGTCCCAGAGACCCAGGCGCCAATAGGAACACAGTCTGACAGAGGACGCCCGAGCAAGAGCAAGCCGAAGCCTGAATAAACCACGTCCAGGACAAAGGCTGAAGAGGTGTCTTTAAGCAAGCTGAAATCAGGGCTGGTGGCAGTCTGGGAGCAGTGGCAAGCAAGGCTGAAGCCTAGACAAGGAGAGAGTCAAAGGATGGTGAGATGAAGCAGAAGTCCAGGGCTGGAGAGAAGCAACAGCGAAGTCAAGTGATGCAGAGGTCCGGGGCTGGAGAGAGGCAATAGAGTAGTCAGGCAATGCAGAGGTCAAACCAGTTTAGCAATCCAAAGGAGAGACGAAGGAACAGGAACAAGGAAATAGGAATGAAGGCAATCAGGTTCGGGAACCAGGAACTGAAGAGGCATCGAGTACTCGACTAGAGAGGGGACCTGTTGCAAAGGCAATTTGAGAGAGCGGAGCCCGGGCTTATATACCGGAGCTCAGCTGACATTATCATCCGGGGCTGCAGCCAGGTTCCCGCCGCGGGCCCTATTTAAGGACTAGTTGTACGCACACACTCCTAGGGAGGGGCGCAGTGCTGGTCGGGATGGCGTCTCTCCACGGGTCATGCAGAGAGGCCCGACATGGAGCATCAGGAGCTGCAGCAGAGCCAGAGGCCCCAGAGGCGGCCCGAGGACAGAGCCGGCAGCCCACAGCCGCCAGAGACAAGGGACCAGGTTAGCAATCCGAAGGAGAGATGAAGGAACAGAAACACAGGAGCAAGGAAACAGGAATGAAGGCAATCAGGATTGGGAACCAGGAATTGAAGAGGCAACGAGTACTCGACTAGTGAGGGGACCTGTTGCAAAGGCAATTTGAGAGAGCGGAGCCCGGCTTATATACTGGAACTCAGCTGACGTTATCATCCGGGGCCCGGGCTTATATACCGGAGCTCAGCCGACCTCATCATATTGGAGCAGAGAGGGAGCCGCATCAACAGCATGAAGGCCAAGGGCAGCAACCGCTACACAGCAAGTCACTCCCATGCACTTCCTTCTTCATCCATCCTTTAGACCTTAGGCAATGTTTATCCCATGCCCCTTTGAAATCTTTCACTGTTTTCGTCTTTACCACCTTCTCCGGATGGGCATGCCAGGCCTCCACCAACCTCTCCATGAAGAAATATTTCCTGATGTTGGTTCTGAGTCTTCCTCCCGGGAGTTTCATTTCATGACCCCTAGTTCTACTAATTTCTTTCCAACGGAGAAGGTTTATTCTGGAAAGGTAGTCTTTTATTCTCTATGCCTGCTCAGCACTGTGATATAAGAACATAAGATTTGTCATACTGGGTCAGACCAAAGGTCCATCAAGCCCAGTATCCAGTTTCCAACAGTGGCCAGTCAAGGTCACAAGTACCTGGCAGTATCCCAAAAGGTCAAAAGATTCTATGCTGCTTTTCCTAGGGACAAGCAATAGAAGGAAGGCAAAATGATTACCGGTATGGTTAAACGTTGAGGCGAAAGAGGCTATTTTAGCCAAAAAAAACAACCTTAAAAAATTGGAAGAAGGATTCATCTGAAGAAAATATGATAGAGCATAAGCATTGTCAAGTTAAGTGTAAAACATCGATAAGACAGGTGAAGAGAGAATTTGAAATGAAGTTGGCCGTAGAGACAAAAACTCATAATAAAAATGTTTTAAAATATATCTGAAGCAAGAAACCTGTGAAGGAGTCGGTTGGACCAAGGAGTTACAGGCTCTTAGGGAAGATAAGGTCATTGCAGAAAGACTAAATTAATTCTTTGCTTCCATGTTTACTAATGAGAATGTTGGGGAGATACAAGTTCCAGAGATGATTTTCAAGGGTGATGAGTCAGCTGAACTGAACCAAATCACTGTGAACCTGGAAGATGTAATAGGCCAGATTGACAAACTAAAGAGTAACAAATCACCTGGACCAGATGGTATGCATCCTAGGGTACTGAAGGAACTAAAAAATGAAATTTCTGATCTATTAGTTAAAATTTGTAACCTATCATTAAAATCATCCATTGCACTTGAAGACCGGAAGGTGGCCAATGTAACCCCAATATTTAAAAAGGGCTCCAGGGGAAATCCGGGAAACTATAAACCAGTGAGCCTGACCTGAGTGCTGGGAAAAATAGTGGAAACTATTCTAAAGATCAAAATCGTAGAACATATAGAAAGACATGTTTTAATGGAACACAGTTAACATGGTTTTACTCAAGGGAAGTCTTGCCTCTCAAATCTGCTTCTTTTTTTAAAGAGGTTAATAAACATGTGGATAAAGGTGAACCAGTAGATATAGTGTATCTGGATTTTCAGAAGGTATTTGACAAAGGCCCTCATGAGAAGCTTCTAAGAAAACTAAAACGTCATGGGATAGGAGGCAATGTCCTTTTGTGGATTACAAACTGGTTAAAAGACAGCAAACAGAGTAGGATTAAATGGTCAATTTTCTCAGTAGAAAAGGGAAAATAGTGGAGTGCCTCAGCGTTCTGTACTTGGACCGGTGCTTTTCAATATATTTATAAATGATCTGGAAATGAATATGATGAGTGAGGTACTCAAATTTGCAGATGATACAAAATTATTCAGAGTAATTAAATCACAAGTGGATTTAGATAAATTGTAGGAGGATCTTGTGAGACTGGAAGATTGGGTGTACAAATGGCAGATGAAATTTAATGTGGACAAGATCAAGGTGATGTATATAAAGAAAAATAGCCCTTGCTGTGGTTACATGATGTTAGGCTCCACATTAGGAGTTACCATGCAGGAAAGAGATCTAGGCATCATAGTGGATAATACATTGAAATTGTCAGCTCAATGTGCTGTGGCAGTCAAAAAAGCAAACAGAATATTAGAAATTATCAGGAAGGGAATGGTGAATAAAATGGAAAATGTCATAATGCCTCTGTACAGCTCCATAGTGAGACCGCACCTTGAGTACTGTGTAGAATTCTGGTCGCTGCATCTCAAAAAAGATATAATTGCACTGGAGAAGGTACAGAGAAGGGCAATCAAAATGATAAAGGGGATGGAACAGCTCCCCTATGAGGAAAGACTAAAGAGATTAGGACTGTTCAGCTTTGAGAAGTGATTGCTGAGGGGGGATATTATAATGGTCTTTAAAATCTGTGAGAGGTCTAAAATGGGTAAATGTGGAACAGGTTATTTGCTCTTTTGGGTAACAGAAGGACTGGGGAGTATTCCATAAAGTTAGCAAGTAGCACATTTAAAACTAATTGGAGAAAATTCTTTTTCACTCAATGTACAATTAAGCTCTGGAATTTGTTGCCAGAGGATGTGGTTAGTGCAGTTAGTGTAGCTGGGTTTAAAAAAGGTTTGGATAAGTTCTTGGAGGAGAAGTCCATTATCTGCTATTAATCAAGTTGACTTAGGAAATAGCCACTGCTATTACTGGCATCAGTAGCATGGGATCTACCGTACTTAGTGTTTGGGTACTTGCCAGGTACTTGTACCCTGGATTGGCCACTGTGGAAACAGGATGCTGGTCTTGATGGACCCTTGGCCTGACCCAGTATGGCAATTTATTATGTTCTTATGTTCTGTGTCTTTTTTAGAAAGAGGCAGGGGTTCCAAAAGAGCAAAGGGAATGTGGAGGAGTCAGAGAGGTCAGTCTCTGCCACAGATCTGGGCCTGGCCAGTTACATGCGCGCAACATTTTCTGAATCTATGGTGATTAATCTATCATCCAGAATTTTAAGTTCAGCTTTTTGGAAACGGGATATTTTTTGCTCAAACTACGTCACATAATGCGTTTCAATTTCACATTGATTTAAACTGTTAAGAACATTGACATTAAGACTCCATTTTCAAATGGTTCCAAGTAGAGATGTGAATCGGAACCGGAATCAGTTCGGATTCCGGTTCCGATTCACATGTGGGTTTTTTTCAATGGGGCCCGATCGCGGTTTTGTTTATCGGCTGCGCCCGAGCCGATAAACAAAAAACCCACCCCGACCCTTTAAAAGTAACCCCTTAGCTTCCCCCACCCTCCCGACCCCCCAAAAATCTTTTTACAGGTACCTGGTGGTCCAGTGGGGGTCCCGGGATTGATCTCCCACGATCTCCCGCTCCGGGCCATCCTCCTGCTCCCGGGCCGTTGGCTGCCACTAATCAAAATGTCACTGATGGCCCTTTGCCCTTACCATGTGACAGGGTATCCGTGCCATTGGCCGGATCCTGTCACATGGTAGGCGCCATCTTGTGCTCCTACCATGTGACAGGGGCTGACCAATGGCACCAGTAACCCCTGTGACATAGTAAGGGCAAAGGCTATCAGAGCCATTTTGAATACTGGCAGCCGACGGTCCGAGTGCAGGAGGTCGCTCCTGGACTCCCACTGGACTTTTGGCAAGTCTTGTGGGGGTCAGGAGGGTCCCCCAAGACTTGCCAAAAGCCCTGGTGGTCCAACGGGGGTCCAGGAGTGATCTCCTGCACTCGGGTCATCGGCTGCCAGTAATCAAAATGGCGCCGACAGCCTTTGCCCTTACTATGTCACAGGGGCTACCGGTGCCATTGGCCATCCAGTGCTCTACCATGTGACAGGATCTTCTCTGTACCTTCTCCATCACAACTATATCTTTTTTGGGATGTAGTGACCAGAATTGTACACAGAATTTAAGGTGCGATCTCACCATGGAGCGATATAGAGGCATTATGACATTTTCCGTTGTATTAACCATTCCCTTCCTAATAATTCCTAACATTCTGTTTGCATTTTTGACTGCTGCAGCACACTGAGCCGACAATTTTAAGTATTATCCACTATGATGCCTACATCTTTTTCCTGGGTGGTAGCTCCTAATATGGAACCTAACATCGTGTAACTACAGCAAGGGTTATTTTTATCTATATGCAACACCTTGCACTTGACACATTAAATTTCATCTGCCATTTGGATACCCAATCTTCCAGTCTTGCAAGGTCCTCCTGTAATGTATCACAATCCGCTTGTGATTTAACTACTCTGAATAATTTTGTATCATCCACAAATTTGATAACCTCACTCGTTGTATTCCTTTCCAGATCATTTATATATATATTGAAAAGCACCGGTCCAAGTACAGATCTCTGAGGCACTCCACTGTTTACCCTTTTCCACTGAGAAAATTGACCATTTAATCCTACTCTCTGTTTCCTGTCTTTTAACCAGTTTGTAATCCAAGAAGGACATCACCTCCTATCCTATGACTTTTTACTTTTCTTAGAAGCCTCTCATGAGGGACTTTGTCAAACGCCTTCTGAAAATCCAAATACACTACATCTACTGGTTCACCTTTATCCACATGTTTATTAACCCCTTCAAAAAAATGAAGCAGATTTGTTAGGCAAGACTTCCCTTGGGTAAATCCATGTTGACTGGTCTATAGTTATCCAGATTGCCCCTGGAGCTTTATTAAAATATTGGGGTTACATTGGCCACCCTGCAGTCTTCATTTACAATGGATGATTTTAATGATAGGTTACAAATTTTAACTAATAGACACATTACAGAAAGAAACACTGCTTGCGTTTGAATTGAGATACTACTTTTATGATTTTAGAATATTGTAATGCACGATCCCTCCACACTAAAGAGTGTGGAGGGTAGAGAATGAAAGTACAGAGTAATGCAGATGAGAATGAATTTACTCAATCCTACATTTAAGAAGTAATATCTCAAAGAGTCTCAAATATATACCTGGACTTGACCAACATTACTCAAATAATGATCTTATTTATGAAATTGTAACCGAAATTTATTGGCACCTGTTAGAATGTACGATATCCTACATTTATATAATGACCACCGGCTGAGGCAAATCCTAGATTTACTAACCTTAGTCTATGTGCCTATTTGTAAACCGTTGCGATAGTGTATAACTTAGCGATGGTATAGAAAAGTTTTTAAATAAATAAATACAAATAAAACTGTCATTATCTCTGCTACCATCTCAGAACTCTTACAATAGATACTTGACATTGGAAGCAGACAGCCATGTGATAGCTAGAAAGTACGAAGCTTATAGGAATGCATCTGCTTCTGTAAGATAAGAAGTTAGTCTCAGGAAGAAACATCTGTTATCTTAAGATTAAGGAAGTATACCATCTAGATTAATGAAGTAGATCATACCTGCTTCCCAGAACAGCTAAGGCTGCAAATATAGGAAATATCCACATTCCCACACAGGCATCAAGAGATTTTCTGCATCTTAAAATGTACTGGCTTATGTTTGTAGCTTAAAGACAGAAACCATTCTGTAATCATACATTATACTTTAAATGCATTTCTTTCAAGTGTTTGAGAGAAATAGTTCCCTTAAAATAAGAAGATATTGGAATATTTCCCCTATATTTAGAAGAGACATTAAGAAGATATTGCAGTGACATTAAAGTTACTGCAGTATCTAAAACAGGAAATAATTACAGCCAGTTCAGACAACTCACAACTAAGGAAGTTTCTTTCTGTAAGAGCTGAACCACACTTGTGCACAAGATAGCTAACATAGAACTTGTGGACCCCACATAGCTTGAGGGCAAGAACACAAGGAGCCAAACTATGTATACACAGAGAGTCTTGGAGTGTAGCCCAGACTTTGCTGTCAACCCATAAGTGGGAAGTAACCCAGTTATTCTTCCACAATTAGATGTATATAAGAAAGAGAAATGGAAGCAGTACTTTGTATTGAGTGGACTACTGACCTGAAACTGTCCATGATGACAGTGCCCAGTGCACTGTCATGTCCCCTACTGAGACCCTTCTTCATAGACATTGCTGGTGAAACTGGGCAGTGCCTACATTAAATATTCTTTTAGACCATTCTCTTATATCATCTTCTATATATGCTCTTTCATATGGTATTATTTTATATATTCAGTTATTTGCTAAGTTAAGATATTGCAGGCTTTGCTGCCACAATTCTGATTTCATTGCTTTTAATTTTTGGGAAAGTGTTTGTTGTGAGTTATAATACTGCTTCTTCTTGTGTAGGAATAAAAGTTCACATATATTCTTTTGCTAATTTCCACTCAGTGTCTGTTCCTCATTTCTGCTGGATCATTCAGGGCAAACATTCTACCCCTTGACCACGCTACAGCATAATTTATAATATGTACATATATTCTGTCGCTCCTTGTGACCTTGGGCAAATCACTTTACCCTCCATTGCCTCAGGTACAAACTTAGGGGGTCATTTATCAAAATGCTATAAGGCATTTTTGCATGTGTTAAGGGCTTATCGTATGCGAAAAGCGCCGTTAACGCACACAATAATCCCTTAACGCATGCGATAGCACCATAACATATGATGCGATGCAAATCCAAAAAAGAGGAGGTGTTAGGGGAGGGAGTGGGCTGGGTTTACTGTTTTGTGAAGTCCTATTGCATGGCTTTAAATACACCTTTTTCAGTAGTGTTAAGTCATGTGATAGGTTGTGTTAAGGCTTTATTGCATTTTGTGATGTGTTCTCAAAGGCCTGTTTTATATATATATTTAGAGAGAGAGAAAGCAGCTAGCCATGATACCCTAACCCTAGATAGGTATTTATATCTCCATGGGAGGCCCACCTAGTAACTCGAGGTGAGGTTTAGGTATTAGTTTAGGGGTTAGGGGCCACTTTGACATTCAAAGTGAGGGGTACAAACAGAACAGTGCTGTCTTGTGAAGATTTGATGACTCTCGGAGTGAGGAAACTCACACAAAGATGAGATTTGTGCAATGTTTTCTCAACCTAGCTTGATGTTACCCAGGTAGAGAGGTCTTGAACGAGTAGATGTGAATTGGTTATTTACACTTTCGGATAATAGAAGGACTAGGGGGCACTCCATGAAGTTAGCAAGTAGCACATTTAAGACTAATTGGAGAAAATTCTTTTTCACTCAACGCACAATTAAGCTCTGGAATCTGTTGCTAGAGGATGAAGTTAGTGCAGTTAGTGTAGCTGGATTCAAAAAAGGTTTGGATAAGTTCTTGGAGGAGAAATCCATTAACAGCTATTAATCAAGTTGACTTGGGGAATGGCCTCTACTATTACTGGCATCAATGACATGGGATCTTCTTGGTGTTTGGGTAGTTGCCAGGTTCTTGTGGCCTGGTTTGGCATCTGTTGGAAGCAGGATGCTGGGCTTGATGGACCCTTGGTCTGACTCAGCATGGCAATTTTTTATGTTCTTATGTTTATTTAAAAACATTTGTTACTCACCCTTTCTGCATTCAGGGTGAGGTACAATAGATACATAATTAAAAGTGAAAGACATACAATAAGGAAATAAATATATAGCTGCTTATAATAAAAATTAAACAGAAGAAGAGAATGGCTGAAAAAAGATTGAGATATCCTGACTGGTTAACTCTCATATGCCTTCTGAAATAAATACGTTTTAAGTGCTTTTTAAAGAATTTGGGCTCTTTAATAGTTCTTACTAGGGATGTGCATTCGTTTTCAATGATTGAGCAATCCACAATGCAAAAGTCCCTGTTCGTTTGATTCATGGGTTCACGAAATGCATGGCGATCCCCCACGAATAAAACATATCTTATTAGTTTCCTTCTTTTGGTTCGCAGTGATTTCTTAGTGGCCGTTTGAAATAGGAGAAGGCCATGTGGGGGTATCCATAGTAAAAACCAGCCTTTTCCTGTGAGTCATAAGTGACCTCACAGCCCTGTCATAGTGTGGGTCAGACAGGTTGGCAAGGAGATGAGAATGCAACCTATCAGAGCTAAGCATTTTTCTAATGCAGCCAATCGCCACTCTCACTCAGTGCTCTGTGACACTGTTTCTGATGACGCTATACTATTTATCATTTCAATCCTTTATTCATACTCATCTTGTACAAAAGTATTTTCACATATGTATAAAACAATACACCACCAAATTTGCTAAATTCTCCCTAAATACCCCCCAATACACATTCACACACACCATTCATACCATATTAAAATTCATACCCAATACCCAACAATAAAGGATCCTATTCGTTTCGCTCTCTCAGAGCTTCCTCAGGGGTTATTACAGGTATTCCAATACAGTGCTTACAGCTTCAGAATCACCTTATTGTATTATTAACAATGGTTTCTCTTACAAATGTACGAAAATTGTATTCATTACTTTGATGTCGTATTGTACATTTTCTGATATTGTCCATATCACTCTAGTTCTTCTTATCTTGGGACTTCACTAATGCTGTCAAGTGCTTCACCATGTAATCTTCCCGGGTTATATTAATTTTATTCTTCTTATCTCTAAACCATACCTGTTTTCTTCCAAATATTTTTTGATCTCCCTTTTTACCAAACCTTCCCTATATTCGGTTACTTCTCAAATTGTCATTCATTTCAACATGTCCGCAGCTCCACTGGAACCTGTGCAATATATTCTTTTCATCAAATTTTCCCAAGCCAAAGCTTAAATATACTTTCGTTGTTTTCTTTTTAAATCACACAATTTCTCTTCATTTTATTTCACCAACAAACTAGACTCACCAGCTTCTCTTCATGACTGATACAGTTTCTACCACGCAGTGCATGTGTGTTCAATATTGTTGGGTATTGGGAATGAATTTTAATATGGTATGAATGGTGTGTGTGAATGTGTATTGGGGATATTTAGGGAGGGTTTTTTTTTAATTTTTTATGCATTTTTTCATACAACTCCATAATAATATTGAATACAGATAACAGTAACAATTTATATTTTTATACTAAGTAACAATATATTTATATGTTTCCTAACAATAATCAATGGTTATTCCCCAGGATAAAGGTCATCAAAATTTAAGCAAATAGGAAAAAAGGAGGGGGGTTATTCCCCTTTATAACAATTGAAATACAGAGATACAAGTTATTCCATTATTTAGCCTCGACATCCAAATTAACAGTCTCTTTAGGATAAGAGGCAAGAAAATTTTGCAATTGTGACACCTCAAAAAATATATATTTTTGATTTTGCCATTCCAACTCACACTTACATGGAAATTTTAGTGTCATTTTTCACCCTTTCTTTTCAATTTCAGTTCTAAATGCTAAAAACTTCCTTCTCTTGTCTTGCTGTTTTAAGCCAAATCCCCAGTATGCCTCTTTTGTAGTTACACGTTTGGTGTGTGCACATACAGCGGTCTCGGTTGTAGTGTACATCAAGGTACACTACATCAAGGTACACTACATCACTACCTGTGTACTTGATGTACACAGGTAGTGTACATCAAGTGCCTCCTCTGCCCACAGACGCACTGCACCATGCATCTGTGGGCAGAGGAGGCACTTCAACAGGCAGTGCGAGTCACCCATTAAAGTTAAAAGGGTTCCAATCTAAAATCTCTGAAGGGGCAGGCAGTTCCATCCGGAAAAAACTGAAATTTAAAGATGATGCACCACCACCATCTGTTTCTGACCCTATAGTTTTGGAGGTGAGGGAAGGGGAGCCTGAGTCATGCAAGACAAAGGGCGAGACCCAAAAGCAGCAGTGCGACAGCAGACTCGACTTAGCTTTGAAAATATAGCACAGGCACTGTTTGCTTCTGATTCCGAGGAAGAATCATCTTATGTGGGATTCTCATCATCAGAAATGGAAGAAGTAATAGCTGAAGAAGGTTTAGGGGGATTAGTTAGTTCTGTCTTAGCCGCCACTTCAGTGCTGCAGGGGAGAGATGAAACTGATGAGGAGGAGGAGGAAGAGCAGTCAGCGCAGGCACAGAGTGTGACTGATGCCCCTGGCATTGCTTCTCAGGGTGCACCCACTACTTCAACTCCAGTGCCAGCATCCACCCCGAAGGCTATAGAGAAGGGATTACGAAAGAAATCTGTGATCTGGAGCCACTTTAAAGTGACGGAGGACCCACATTTTGCTCAGTGTAATTACTGTGCCAGGGCTATTAGCAGAGGCAAGCAAATGGAAATCTAACTAATTTTGGCATGATGCATCATATGCAGAAGCAACACCCAACAGTACTGCTGTCTGGAGATGGTGGCAGTACCAGTCAGGGAACCCCTTTTTCCAGGCAGCGTAAAGTGGTTGAAAAGGAGCAGAGTCACCCCATGCCCTCAGCCCCTTCTAGCAGTTAGGTGGCAGGCCAGCAGCCCCCTGCCATGTGTCAGAAGCAACAACCCACCTTGGAGGAAATGGGGTGGTGTTTGGTAACGCTATCCCGGGGAAGGAGGCAGGCAGCCTCAAAAGTTGTAACCAGGAGCATCGGGGAAATGATTGCCCTTGGTGACCAGCCCTTGCAGGTAGTGGAGAATGTGGGTTTCAAGCATTTGCTGAAGGTCATAGTTCCAAATTACAAAGTCCCCTTCAGAACCACATTTAGCAGAAAGTTCATCCCCAGCCTGTACAATCAGTGTCGCAGTTGCATCCAAGCGCTGTTAGCTAAGGCACAGGGGAGTGTGCATTTCACCTTCGATATCTGGACTCCCATGAATGCTGCACACTCTTACATCTCCCTGACAGCACACTGGTGGGACCTGGCTGAGGCAGGGGCAGGCAGCAGCTCTATTAGTGAACAAGTATCAGGGTGGAGTTGGGCTTTACTGCACACTTACCTGATGGACAAGGCCCATACCTCAGCCAATATTCTAGCATGCATCAGACAGATGCTGGTGGGCTGGCAGCTACACCAGCGAGACTGGAATCTTCAGGCAGGGTTCCTTGTCACAGACAATGGTGCAAACATGGTAAAGGCAATCTGCGACGGGCGCTTTCAGAACATCCGATGTTTTGCACACACTCTGCACCTGGTAGTGAAGTCAGCTCTGGGGTTGGAGTCCATGCACCAAGAGAATGAATACCTGCATATGTTAATACACAAGTGCAGGAACATAGCAGCACACTTCCACAGAAGTGTGAAGGCGGGACAGGTTCTCTGACAAAAGCAGACTGATTTGGAGATGCCTCACAAGCGTCTCATTCAAGACATTGGCACCTGGTGGAATTCCACCTATATGATGCTGCAGAGGTTAGTGGAGCAGCAGACCCCCCTTTATGACCTTTCTTTGGAAATGGAGATAGGTGTGCATAGTCCCCTAGGGCATCATGATTGGTTAGTCATGAGTCAGCTGATAAAAATTCTGCAGCCTTCAAGGATGCAACGGAGGAGCTGAGTTCCAGAAGTGCCACCTTGGCTGACATCACCCCTATAGTTAATTTTCTGGAGGAAAATTTGGAGGGTTTTAAACAGGAAGAGGGAATTACAGCAGAGGTGCTGCATTGTCTGGACTTTTTGCAGAAGCAGGTGCAAGAGAGATTAAGACCTTTAACAAAAGTCCACACATTCATGCTCGCCACAGTCTGTGATCCCGTGTGAAAGGGAAACTCGCCCTATAGTCTGATTGTCTCACATTTGTGAAGGACCTGCTGTTAGTAAAAGTCTGTAAACAGGACCGCCATAGGCAGAGACAGATTAGGCATGAAGCAGAGGAGGAAACAGCGGACACTTCAGAGAGTAGTGCTAGCCCAAGCAGCATTCTGTTAGCAACAGCTAGTACTTCCTCCTCTGCTTCAGTACGCGAAAGCCATGTTGCCCATAAACAAGCATCTGTTCTGGAACAGGCTAGAGTGAAAGCAGCTGGCAAGAAGTACTCTCAGCCCACCCAAGCAAAGGAGACACCAGCACAAATGTCAGTGACATGATATCTCACTGAGCCCATAGAGGACATGCAGACAGATCCGCTGGCATATTGGGCACTCAAGTTTACTGTCTGGCCACACCTAGCCAAAGTGGCTCAGCGATATCTGTCATGTCCACCAACCAGTGTGCCCAGTGAATGTATATTTTCAATGACAGGGGATATCATAAGCCCTCACCGCTCAAGGCTGGCACCAGAGTTGATGGAAATGCTAGTGTTTTTGAAAATAAACATGCCTTTGCTTGGGTTTCCAAATGTTCCCTGTGAATGGCAAGATGAATAAAAGCAATTTAAAGCCTTGGAGCAGCTCCAACTGTCTCATATGCTCCAGATAATATCAGCACATATACCTGACCTCAACCGCTGTGCCTGTCTGTCCACTGTCCAGCCCTTACCTCACTACAAGGGCCTGACCTCAAACGCTGTGCCTGTCTGCAGTGTCCACTGTCCAGCCCTTACGACACTACATGGGCCTGACCTCAAACGCTGTGCTTGTCTGAGCTTAGTTCTAGTATTTCTAAATTCAGTTTCATGTATTTGTGCATCACTTCTTTACAGAATATTCTTTTTCCTGTTTTGCAACATTTGGAATGTAAGAACATAAAAAGCTGAGTTACGATGTTTGGAACTTGCATATTTCATATGCTCAATAGTTTTCATGACCTTCATAATATGGGCCATTTTCCCTAAATCTTTCTTAGGTGCCAACATTAATGTTTCTAGTACTATAGAAAACTGGTGGTAGTTGCACTCTAATTCATCCTCTATGTTCCCATAGTTTACAGAGGCAATGTGTAGGGTACAAAGTCAACATAGGTTGATATTGTAGATTTGGACTTGAGTACCAGTTTTCTTATTTCTGAGAGCTCTTCATGTTCCTTTCTCATCAGCTGAAGTGCATAAGCAGTTAATAGCTTCTGGGTGTTCACTAGACGCCACCGGAACCACCACACTTTCGGGGCAAACCCATTCCAGGGAGCCCTTTCCTGTGCAAAGGAAAGGGAACTCTCCCCGGGTGTAGCCAGCCTATCTCTTAGTACCCATTGACCCATGTTGAACCAGAACCGCTGTTCACATGGAACGTTTTCCACATCGCAACACTTTCCGAGGCTCATTCCCAATGCTAGGGGCCAACCCATTCCAGGCAGCCCTTTCCTGTGCAAAGGAAATGGAACTCATCCAGGTGTAGCCAGCCTATCTTTTAGTACCCGTTGACCCATGTTGAACATGAACCGCTGTTCAAATGGAAACCTCCTCCACGTCGACTCGCCACACTTTGAAGGCTCATGCTCCACTCTAGAGGCCAATCCATGTTAGGAAGCCCTTTCCTGTGCAAAGGAAAGGGAACTCTCCCCGGGTGTAGCCAGCCTATCTCTTAATGCCTGCCGACCCATGTTGAACCAGAACCGCTGTTCACATGGAAACCTTCTCCACGTCGATTTGCCATGCTTTTAAGGCTCGTGCTCCACTCTAGGGGTTAACCCATTTCAGGGAGCCCTTTCCTGTGCATTGGAAAGGGAAGTCTCCCTGGGTGTAGCCAGCCTATCAGTACCCGTTGACCCATGTTGAACCAGAACCGCTGTTCACATGGAAACTTCCTCCATGTTGCAACACTTTCCGAGGCTCATGCCCCAGTCTAGGGGCCAACCTATTCTACAGAGCCCTTTCCTGTGCAAAGGAAAGGGAACTCTCCCCGGGTGTAGCCAGCCTATCTCTTAATGCCTGCCGACCCATGTTGAACGAGAACCTCTGTTCACATGAAACCTCCTCCACGTCAACTAGCCACGCTTTGAAGGCTCGTGCTCCATTCTAGGGGCCAACCCATTCTACGGAGCCCTTTCCTGCGCAAAGTAAAGGGAATTCTCCCCGGGTGTAGCCAGCCTATCTCTTAACACCCGCTGACCCATGTTGAACCGCTGTTCACATGGAAACCTCCTCCGCTTCGGCCTTCAAAATTCTCATTTGTATATCTGCTACGTCCACCAGATTTTAAAAGACCAGCGAGAGCTCACTAGATGCCAACGGAAACACCCCACTCTAGGGGTGAACCCATTCTAGGGAGTCCTTTCCTCTGCAAAGGAAAGGGAACTTTCCCCGGGGCCAGCCTGTCTTGACCCTATCAAAACCACAGGGACCTGACTACCTCAGTTCTGCCAGCCTGTCCTGCCTCTATCCTCCTCCACGTCGACTCGCCATGCTTTGAAGGTTCATGCTCCATTCTAGGGGCCAACCCATTCTATGGAGCCCTTTCCTGGACAAAGGAAAGGGAATTCTCCCCGGGTGTAGCCAGCCTATCTCTTAACACCCACTGACCCATGTTGAACCGCTGTTCACATGGAAACCTCCTCCGCCTTGGCCTTCAAAATTCTCATTTGTATATCTGCTACGTCCACCAGATTTTAAGAGACCAGCGAGAGCTCACTAGATGCCAACGGAAACAACCCACTCTAGGGGTGAACCCATTTTAGGGAGCCCTTTCCTGCGCAAAGGAAAAGGAACTCTCCCCGAGGCTAGCCTGTCTTGACCCTATCAAAACTACAGGGACCTGACTACCTCAGCTCTGCCAGCCTGTCTTGCCCCTATCAACCTTCTGCCACTCTGCCTTGCTGGCATACACCAGATGATTCACTCTACTCCTTGTGGTCTTGCCAGTGTCATGGTTCCTCAGTGTGTTTGTGCTAGTCTTTCTGCTGCTTTGTCCCTTTATTGGCGCCTTGTGGTTTTTTCTGACACTCTTTCTGCTTGCTATGTTCCCACTTCATTGTGCTGTAGGATGTTGATGCCACTTGTTTTGCCACTTTGCTTATCATGCTGCCTTTGAGGGTTCATGCATCTGTTATTGGTGCTCTCTTTTGAAGCTGTGGTGTGTTTTTGACACTCTCGCTGTTGCTTTGCTCCTCTGTTAAACCACTCTTGCCACTCCTGGTACTCCTTTGCCCCTTTACAGTGCCTTAGGCTATTCATGCCACTTTGCCACAGTCTAAGTACCTTGGAGCTCTTTTTCTTTTTCTGATGATTGCTCCCCAGAAGATTCATCAGAACTGATAAGAAAACCCCAATTCTGCAGACAAAAATAGGCAGCAAATACTTCCCCCATTTACTTTAATGGCAAACGGAAAACGAATAAAGCTAATCAACGAATTGGATTTTCCCCCTATGAAACTAATGCAACGAATTTGGGTCCCTGAAAAATGAATCGAAACAAATTTTTTCCTGCTGCACATCCCTAGTTCTTGCTTCCATAGGGATTGAATTCCACAGGAGGGGACCAGTTAAGGAAAAAGCATGCTCTCTAGTTTCATCAAGATGTACTGATTTGGGCGAAGGAACTACCAAAAGGCTTTGGCTACAGGATCTCAGCTGTCTTATGTCGGCTGGCCATGGGTTGCACAGCCGGGCTTCTTCACCTTCCGCCCCTGCGCCGTGAAGGCAGCGCTTGCAGCGCTGCCGTTCCCTCCACGGCCCTGCCTGCAGTCCGTTACATCGTGGCACGCTGGAGACGCTGCTGCCATCACCCCTCTCACGGGTCTTCTTCGCAGCAGAGATGCCACCACCAATCTCTTCTTCTTCATGGGTTTCCCCAGGCACATGCGTGCACTCCTTCTCTCGATTTAAAGGGCCTGCGGCACACTAAGGCTACCGGCCCTCCCAGATGTCGTCACTCACCTGGCCTATTTAAGGCAAGCTCTGACAGTCAGAACTTGCCTTTGCAACTGGTTCCTTCGTTCTGTGTTGCCTCCAGGTTACTCCTCAAGTTTCTGCGCATTTTTCTTCGGATTGCTTCTTGAACTTCGACCTCTGCTTCACCCGACCACGCCATTGACTCTCTCTGAACTTCGACCTCTGCTTCGCCTAACTAATCTTCTTAATCAGACCTCTGCTTTGATTACTGCCCGCCCAGACTCAAGCCTGTCTTTCAACGCCTCTTTAGCTTACTCCTTGAACGTGGTTTGTTCAGGTTTCGGCCTGCTTTTGCTCGAGCGCCCCCTATCTGCTCTCGGTCCATTGGTGCTCGGGTTTCCAGGACGCTGCCTTGTTCTGAGTAAGACTGCACCATCCTCCACCTGCTGCCCCTGGACTGCATCAGACTTTACTGTGTCTTTACATCGAGGCCCACCTAAGTCCTGCCGGCCCCAGCACCCAAAAGCTCAAACCGTGGGGAATGAGGGCTGGTATAGGTGAAGCTCCAGCAGCCTCTATCAGTCAGCCCACTCTGCCTGCCGACGCTGGGGACCCGTAAGTCCCTACCTATGGGTTGCACCAACCCCACCTCGGCTCAAGGGTCTACCTCCGATGCAACAGCATGCAAAGGCCATGGACTCGGCAGTGTCCTTGGCCGTGTGACCTCCAGTCCATCCCAGGCCTGGCATCCAAGGTATAGGAGCAGCAACGATTTCTTGAGGCTTTGGCCTCCTCCATAGAGCTTCTGCATGCCTGACTGGATTCCTACCCGATGGATCCGGCGGTACTGAAGTGCATTCCCGGGCTCGTTGTGAAACTTCAAAGTCTCCAGGCAACCTTGGAACAGGTAGTGGCAGATGTGAATTGTCTTGCTGCCCAGCAAGACTCCCTGTCTCAATTAAACACCCCACCTCCATCCCCAGCAGCCTCCATACTGGCACCTGACTGGCCAGGTGGTCATTCCCCTGCCAGCCCCGCCTTGTTACTCAGGGGACCCCAAACTGTGTCGGGAATTTTTAAACCAATGCCACATGCATTTCACTCTCCAAGCAGCTTTGTTCCCGAACGATTTGGTCAAGACGACCTTTATTTTGTCTCTTTTGGATGGTAAGGTGCTGGCATGGGCCTGCCCCTTGTGGGAGCGCTCCAACCCCATGCTTTCCAATTTTCCACAATTTGTGTACACTTTCAAGATTTTGAGGAACTGGACAGGCTTCCAGCGATGGGATCTGATCTTCTGCAGCTACGCCAAGGAACCTGCTCTCTCACTGATTATGCAATAGAATTTCGTACATTGGCTACGAAACTAAATTGGCAGGGGGACAGCCTGCACGCTATCTTCCTGGAGGGGTTGGCCCTCAGGATTAAAAAGGAGCTGGCGGCACGGGAACTTCCTACTTCTCTCAAAGGCCTTATTGATTTAACAGGGAAGATTGACAGGCGTCTTCAGGAGTGATCTCGGGAGAACGTTCTACCCTGAAGAATCTCCCCAGAGAATCATTCCTTTCTAGCGATTGTTCCCTGCCCTCTAAACTCATCAGAGGAACCTATGCAGCTGGGTCATGTCCGACTTCCAGTTGAGGAAAGATCTTGTTGCTGTCAACTCGGACTCTGCTCTACTGTGGAAATTCGGGCCATTTGTTACATCAGTGCCCTAAGAAGGGGTGATCTCACGACGAGAGACCTCTGAGTCGATAGCCCTTGGCCTTACCACGGCCTCACCCTTATTTCTGCTACCTGCCTCCGTGGAATTGCCCTTCACCAGTTTCTCTATCCAGATCCTAGTGGACTCCGGCACTGGGGCAAATATTATCCAGCAGGATCTTGTGGACCAGTACCAAATTCCTACATGTGCTCTGACTCCGCCATTGGCTCTTTCTTTGGTCCATGGGGACTATCTCCCCGGAGTAGTGACACGGGTCACTACTCTTACTCTGAAGATCAGTCTGGATCACTCTGAGCTCATTTCCTTTTATATACTTCCTATGGCTGTGAATCCGGTCATTCTGGGCCTACCATGGCTGTGTAAACATCAGCCTCAGTTCGACTGGGCCACAGCCGACCTGATCCAATGGGGACCGCAGTGTTCAGAATCCTGTCTGGAATTCACAGAGTCTCCCCGGTCCTTAAATGTGGTCACTACCTTTCCAAACCACTTTCCTTGCCAGAAATCTCAGGAAACCCAGACCAGATCCTGTTCCTTCCAAAGGAATGTCCTTAGGGCTGTTTTTGCCCAGCTGGAAGAGCAACTGACACATAAGACGGCCGAACATGAAGCTCTCGTCGAGAAGCATAATCAAGCCATGAAGAGGTTTTTGTCCCTCTTGGCCTTCAAGGAAGACGAGATTCGAAATCTATATGCCCTTCTACAATACGGGAAGAAGAAGCATTGTTTCACCCCAGCTTCAGCCAGCACTTTAAACAGCCATGGAATATCCTTCCTTTTATGCACTGTGGGACCTCAGTCTCTGGAGTCACACGATCTTGAGGACATTTGGTACTCCAGCCAACAAAGCCTTCAGAAGTGGGGCCTAGAAGAGGGGGTACATCGGCTGGCTACATGTTCTGCGGCTGGCCTTCCTCACCTTCCGCTGCTGCGATGCAAAGGGAGCACTTTCAGCGCTACCCTTCCCTCCACGGCCCTGCCTGCAGTCTGTGACATTGTGGCGCGCTGGAGACGCCGCCGCTGTCACCTCCCTCATGGGTCTTCTTCACGGCAGAGACGCCGCTGCTGATCTTTTCTTCTTCCTGGGTTTCCCCAGGAACGCGCACACGCTCCTTCCCTCAATTTATAGGGCCCGTGGCACGCTAAGGCTGCTGGCCCTCCCGGATGACGTCACTCACCTGGCCTATTTAAGGCAAACTCTGACAAAGTCGCAGCATTTCCAGAGTTCGCGCTCGACCAGGATGTCCAGCTAGTTTTGAGTCATGGGCCCAGTGGAGCACGCGTTCATGTAGTCAGCATGGAACGACCGTTTTACCAGCAGGTACTGTTCTAGTCACTGCAAGGGTGTTGCGTTCATGCCTGTTCTCGCCCTCGCTCCATCCTCTCTACCTTTGTGGTGACTCCCTTCAGGTCTGACGGACAGATGCTGCCGCTGCTTCTCCTCGCCACTTCTCCCTGGAATCCCCGGGCTGGCCCTACGCTGCGGATCCGCCATGTTCCTGATGACGTAAAGGCGCGCGCACGCGCTCCAGAGTTTGTACTAGCAAGGACGCGAACCTCGGGGGTGTTCCCCCCATAGTGACGTCATCCGCTTCCAACTTAAAAGGTCTTTGCTTGCAACTACAAATCGAGTTAGCAAGGGGGATTCTCTCTCGCTGCTGCTCTGCCTCCTCAACTTACCAAGGGGTACCCGCTCCTCTGGGGCCCCGCTCTCTCTTCTTGATTTCAGATTGCTAAGACAGGATCCGGTACTCACTCCTCAAGGGCCTATGTCCCTGAATGCTCAGAAGACTCCTTACTGCCTGGAAGCGATCGCAGACGTGAACACTGTGAGTTCTACTACAGATAGGAACCAGTACTCGCTCCACGAGGGCCTATGTTCCTAATCTCCGAAGACTTTCTTCTGTCTAAGACTTTATCGCAAGTACGGAGATCGTGAGTTATTATTGCAGATAGGATCCGGTACTCGCTCCATGAGTGCTCATGTTCCTAAAACCCTTCAAAACTCTCTTCTATCTCAGAAGCTATCACATACCTATATCTGGTACATTACTATTTCATATTGCAGAAAGGAACCGGTACTCGCTCCACGAGGGCCCATGTTCCTAAACCCTTCAGTGACTCTCTTCTATTTCAGAAGCTATCACATACACAGATATTGGGAGTTCCTATTCCAGACTGCATATAGGAACCAGTACTCGCTTACGGCTCCTGTTCCTGAATATACTGAAGACTCTCTGTTGCATAGAAGCCATTACAGATACCTACAATTGTGAGTGTATCATCTACTACTGGTTATGTATCCAGCATTCGTTGTCTACTCACTACCTATAGTATCTCTCTACAGCTCATCAACTCAGAGATTGCAATTCCAGTAACTGAGGTACTTCAGCTCACTACTGCCACCTCTGGTGGTTCTACTTCCAGTCTAATAAAGAACTATCTGTGTTTGTCTCCATACTCCAGCCTGGCCGGTGGTCCCTCTCAGGATATCTTCCTGGGGGCGCTGTCATCTGCCATCCACCCAAGGATTCACCAATTTACATTAAGTGTTTATTCCTTACACTGCTGAGTGGTATCATACAGACTGCCACTCTGTGGGAGTCAACCCACAACAGATCATTGACTCCGCCTATGGAGTATTACAAACTGCTAGCTCCTCCCATTGGGGAAGCAGCATTGAACAGATTGCTAACTCCTCTCCTTGGCAGCATGATCCATGACAGACTGCTATCTCAGCGGACTTATAACAGATTGCTACTCCTCCCCTTTGGCGGGGTGATTTATAACAGATTGCTAACTCCGCCCCTCTGGGGAGCAGATTTATTAAAGATTGCTAACTCCTCCTCTCTGGAGGAACAGATCTATAACAAAGGGATACACATGCTGGATCAATTATGTGTCTTGGGATGTCTGGGGTTTCCTCAGGCTCAAGAGAGCACAAGAGTGTGTCTGCGCGAAGTTTTTTTGAGGCTGCTCGGTAGCGCAACTCAAAGTTGAATCGCTTGAAGAATAATGCCCAGTGGGCTTGTCTAGGATTTAATATTGTGCCTCTTTTAGGTGCTCCAGATTCTTGTGATCTGTGTATATAGTAAATATGTGCTGGGCGCCTTCCAGCCAAGGGCGCCATTCCTGGAGTGCTAGTTTGATGGCTAGGAGTTCATGATCACCAATGATGTAGTTCTGCTCCGCAGGTGAAAATTTATGAGAGTAAAAAGAGCACGGTACCAGTGCACCTTTGGAAGAGTATTGGCTTAACACCACACCGTCTCCAATGGTGGATACATCGACCTCGACGACAAATGGGTGGCTTGGATCAGGGTGTCGTAAACAGGGATCAGAGTAGAATGCTTCCTTTAATGCATGGAATGCTGATTGAGCTTGGGGGCTCCAAACCCGGAGACTGGTTCCTTTCTTGGTCATTTCGGTGAGTGGAGCAGCTAATGTGGAATAGTTGGCTATAAAGCTCCTATAATAATTTGTGAATCCAAGAAATCTTTGTAAGGCATGGAGGCCTACTGGCTGGGGCCAGTCACAAATTTTCAGGATCCATTGTAAATCCTTGATTGGAAATGATGTACCCTAGGAATGGTTGACGATTCTGCTCAAAGATGCATTTCTCTAGTTTAGTGTAAAGGTGATACTCTCGGAGGCATTGAAGAACGCTTCTGATATGGGAGCGATGGGATTTCAAGTCTTTTGAGAACATCAAGATGTCATCTAAGTACACCACTACAAATGAATAAAGAAGATCTCTAAGAATTTCTTCCATCGGGCATTGGAACACCGCAGGGGCATTACAAAGGCCAAAAGGCATCACTATATACTCTTAGTGACCATCCCTGGTGTTGAACGTGATCTTCCATATGTCCTCAGGCTGGATGCATACAAGATTGTACACTCCTCGTAGATCGAGCTTCATGAAGATCTAGGCCCCTTGTAGATGGTCGAACAATTCACTGATGAGAGGTAATGGGTTGCGATTTTTGTGGGTGATGGCGTTTAGCCCTTGGTAATCGATGCAAGGACGAAGTCCTCCATCCTGCTTCTTAACAAAGAAGAAGCCTGCTCCTGCCAGAGAGTCAGAAGGCCTAATGAACCCCTTCTCGAGATTTTCCTTTATATATTCGGACATCGCCTGGGTCTCTGGGATCAAGAGTGGATAGGTCCTATCCTTGGGAGGTGTAGTACCAGGTAGAAGTTCGATAGGAAAATTATACTTTCAGAATGGAGGTAGCGTGTCTGCTTTTTGTTTCGAGAAAACATCCTCAAAGTCAGAGTACTGAGCTGGTAGGCCGGCGAGAGTTGTAGTCTTCAGGACGGTCACTGCTGCGGATACTTGCTTCAAGTAATGTTTCTGACATTGCGGGCCCCATTGAACCAACTGGAGGGACTGCCAGTCAAATTGGGGTACATGAGTTTGGAGCCAAGGAAGGCCCAGTATGACTGGGTGTGTGGAATGTCTCAAAACATATAAGAATATTTCCTCTTCTTGGAGGGTTCCCACGGTGAAGCGGAAGGCCACTGTGTGGTGCGTGATGCGTCTGGGGAGATGTTTCCCCATGGATAGATGCAATGCGGAGAGGAACCTCTAGGAGTAGTACTGGGATTTTCAGGAGGTTGACTATGTCATCAATTATGAAGCTGCCACTTGCTCCAGTGTCGATGAGAGCTGTGGTGGCAAAGGAGCGGGACTCCATAGATGGGGTAACAGGTAGTAGAAGTTGGGGGCCGGTGACAGTAGCGCCCAAGCTCGGGACTCTGCCGGGCTTAGGCCTTGAAGTTTTCCGGATGGACCGGACAGGACTGCCTCAGGTGTCTGGAAGCACCACAGTAAAGGCAGAGGCCCTGCTTCTTACGCCGAAGACGCTCTTCAGGAGACAACTGCCCACGGTTGACTTGCATCGGTTCTTCGTTGGAGGAAAGTGGAGCCAGGAGAGCCTTCAACTGAGGGCTAGGGGCACGTGCTGGGCATTGAGCAGAAGGCCGGGGTGCTTTCACTTCATGGTGCCATTGCCAGAGGCGATGGTCAATTTTCCCAGCGAGGGTAATCAGGTCCTCTAGAGATATAGGGATCTCATGGACAGCAAGTTCATCTTTGAGAGCGGGGGCTAGACCTTCAGGTAGAGTGCCTGAAGGCAATCCTCTTGCCATCCCAGTTCTGTTGCCAGTGCCAGGAGCTGCACCGTAAACTCTGAAAGGCATCTTGAGCCTTGATGAAGGTGGAGTAGGTGATGACCAGCAACCGCCTGACGACCAGGATCTTCAAAGGTCTGCTTGAAGGCTGCAATGAACTGGGACAGCTGCGTGAGGAGATGAAGGTAATATTTGTTGATTCCTTCAGGAACAAGGATGGCTGAAGGGCAAATTGCATGAAGCACTGATTGAGGAAGCCTCGGCAGAGGCGTAGGTTCCCATTGAAGCGAGGAGGTGCTGGCAGTGCCAGTGATGCTCTCGGTAGCAGGGTAGAAGTTAGACCCACTGGATTGGCTATTGCTGCGTCCTGCATTTGAGAGTGGAGTGCGAGCGTCAGTGGGCTCGGAGAAACTGGGCAAAGTTGTCTAGATTTATGTTGTTCTTCTTTGCAAACAGATCAATGGAAGGGAGATTCCACATTGAGAAAAAGCATGAGCTATGGCTGGATTCAGAACCTCTTTGTGGGGATGAAATATTTTTGCTGAGCTTGTACGCTCAGGAACTGTGAATCGCCCGGCAGATCAGTTGCGTGTAGTGAGATGGATCTTTAGTGAGCCCACTCCAGTATTTGAACAGTCTCCTTGTAAAGGTTCCTTGAACCGGAGCCTTCTTCTTCGTTGATAGAGAACATGGTCACTTGGTCGACCATGTGCACCATGACTACCTTCACTTGTAGGGAATTCTCGAAGGGCGTTGCTTACCGCCTTGAGTTCCCGAAGGTTGATATGTAGCGTATGTATGTACATGTCCATAGATCATGTGTCTGTAAATTGTCCAGATGAATTTTCCATCGCCTGGGGGATGCAACTGTGGTGAGTATCACCTGATGTCAAAGGTGTCTCAGAGGGGAACCGTCGATAGTGTAAGTGGGAGTAGCCCGCACTGTAGGACATTTTCCATGCTGCTGGTTAAGGAAATGGGTGCAGACAGGGGATGAGGATATTGAGTCCCTTGCTGTTTCAGACTTCATTGCAGATGTAGCATGTGTGTGGAACCACATAGATGGCCACACCATATGTGCTAGATCAGTGAGGACTTGTCGAGCTGGTACTGTTGAGCTGTGAAGTAGAGTTGCCGACACTGTGGAGAGAGTGAATGCTCTCGGTGAGGTAGGAAGATCTATGTTGGATTCTAGCGATGTAGGTTCCTATGAACTGTAAAGGTCGCATGTTGCGGCTAGACCCGGAATGGTCCGTATGGCGGGAGACTCCACCAAGTCCATGCCTTGGCAACCTTTTGCACCGGGAGGTGGACCTTTGGCCTATTGCAGGATTGGTAGGCTTCCTGGTCAGACCCAGAGAGCACCTGCCACCAGGAGGCGTAGTACAAGAGGAGACAGAGGCTAGCTGGAGCTTTACCACTAGCAACACGGGGTTCCCTCGGGTTGAGCCTTTGGTTATCCGGGCCACTTGGTCTTAGGTGGGCCTCGCAAGATCTCCTTGAGAGAAAGTTCAGAGGTGTGCCCACCATGATCAAGGGTGCGCGGTCGATGTTCAGGCTAGAAGTCCAGGGTGCCTGAGAAGTCCAAAAGAGATTCTCTGAATGTATGGCGAGGATCAAGGTCAGAGTTAAGGAAACATGGTCAGTCAATGCAAGGATCAGAGCCAGTGATCAGTCCATGGATAGTCATCCAAAGCAGGGGTCAAATACCAGTAGTCAGTCCATGGGTAGTCAGCCAAAGCAGAGGTCAAGTTCCAGGAAGCAGTCAGACTTGATCGAGTTCAGGCAGAAGTCAGTTCCAGGCAGCGTGCAGATGTGGTCGGTAATCAGGCAGAAGTCGGTTCCAGGCAGTGAGTAGACATGGTTGTAGAAACAGGCAAAAGGTCAGAGGCAGGCAGTGATCAATGTAGTCAAGAACAGGCCGAGGTCAGTACCGAGAAGACAGTCCAAGAGGTACTACCTGGGGAGACAAGGAGACAGAAGGATGCTGGAACAGGAGGATGCTGGAACAGAAGGACGCTAGAACAGAAGGATGCTGGACCAGACTGGAACGAGACTGGAACAGGACTGGAACAAGGCTGGAACAAGACTGGAACACAGACTGGAAATGCAGAGGCAAACTAGAAATCATGATGTGATTGAACCGATTGCCAAGGCAAGGAAGTGGTGGCAGGAACTTCCTTTTATGCTGAGACTAATCAGGGTGTGCTGCGGAGCTGCGATCTGCCCCTGGCCCTTTAAGGGGATGGGCGGTATGCGTATGTGCCTTGGGGCGGGGCTGATGCCACGGAGGATGCCGAGCCCCGTCGTGAGGCCTGGCTGGGAGTAGAAGGCCCGGCGACTACCGCCGCGGGATGCTGAGGCCTGGCTGGATTCGCTGCCGCATCTGGGGAGGACAACCCGGACCTGCAAGATCTTAGAGAGGTGAGCAGGCCTGGGCGCGGGCCGAGCGCGATCGGTATGCTCAACATTTATCACTCCATGGTGAGACCGCATCTTGAATACTGTGTATAATTCTGGTCGCCACATCTCAAAAAAGATTTAGTATGTTTGTAATCCACGAAAGGACATCGCTACCTATCCCATGACATTTTACTTTTCTTAGAAGCCTCTCGTGAGGAACTTTGTCAAATGCCTTCTGAAAATCCAAATATACTACATCTACCAGTTCAACTTTATCTACGTTTCTTAAAAAAGTGAAGCAGATTTGTGAGGCAAGACTTGCCTTGGGTAAAGCCATGCTAACTTTGTTCCATTAAATCATGTCTTTCTATAAGTTCTGCGATTTTGATCTTTAGAACACTTTCCACTATTTTTCCTGGCACTGAAGTCTTCTTGGAGAAGTCTATTACCTGTTATTAATCAAGTTGAGTTAGAAAATAGCCACTGCTATTACAAGCATCAGTAGCAAGGGAATGGGAGAAGGCAGCGCGGCTCGGAGCAGGCTCGGTGCGCACAAGGTGCACAATTGTGCACCCCCTTGCGCACGCCGACCTCGGATTTTATAACATGCGCGCTACCTGGCGCGCACACATGCATGCACGATTTTATAACGTGCGCACAGGAGTGCACATGTTATAAAATCCTTGGTCAGCGAGAGCAAGGGGGTGCACAATTGTGCACCTTGTGCACACCGAGCCCGCTCCGAGCCGCGCTGCCTTCTCCCATTCTCTACCCCCTCACCCCACTTTCCCTTCCTCTACCTCCCCCGCCCTTTCCCCCCTACCTTTGTTGATTTCTTTTTTTTGTTTTAAAACTTACTTCAGCCCTGGGGCTGAAGTAAGTTGCGCGCTCCAGCTGACTGCCGGCACGCAATCCCCAACCCAGTGGCCGTGCGTAGGTCTCTGACCAAGCCCCGCCCCACCCCCAGACCGCCCTGCCTCCTTTCTGCCCCCGGACCACCCTTTTAGTAAAGCCCCGGGACTTACAAGCGTCCTGGGGCTTTACGCGTGTTGCTGGGCCTTTTGAAAATAGGCCCGGCGAGCGCAGGACCAGTTACACACATATATCCTCCGGATTTACGAGTGTAACCCTTTTAAAATCTGGCCCTTAGTGTTTGGGTACTTGCCAGGTTCTTATGGCAAGTACCCAAACATGAGTCTTTAATTATTGGATATTCTATTCATCAGCTGTTTTGAAATTATTTTATTTGTATGGCCATTATTGGAAACAAGATGCTGGGCTTGACCCAGTATGGTATGTTCTTATGAAACAGTTAGGGATATTATGTCCCTGTCAATGTGTGAGGCTGCAAGTACTTTTTAGGAGCCTTTGGAGGCTGAGTACCCTAGTTCTGGTACTCAGCCTCCCCCCCCCCTCAGGGCCTTGCCACAATGCAGACCTTCTGTTTCTTGCTGCATCAGCTGCTGGTCTGGTTTGGGCAAGTTGTCGCCAGTTTAGGACTTCCAGGCCCATGGATCCTTCTTGTGCACCGCCTAGCCATTGGGGGCTTGTCTGTTGAGGGAAGATGGATGCACGTCCAAGGCCCGTTCTACGAACATGGTAGGCATCTAAAGGGGGAGAAGCCACATTGTGCTGCAGCATCATACGAGCTGAGGAGAGGCAGTGCGGTAAGAACTGGAAATAACTTCACTTACGTTGTCCTTAAAATCGAGCAGGGGCTTCAAATGTCGCAAGTCTGAGTTTATGGAAAGAGGCTTGAGCAGTGGTCCCCAAACCTGTCCTGGAGGGCCACCAGCCAGTCGGGTTTTTGGGATATCCTCAATGAATATGCATGTGAGAAAATTTGCATGCACTGCCTCCATAACATGCAAATTTTCTCTCATGGATATTCATTGTGGATATTCCAAAAACCCGACTGGCTGGTGGCCCTCCAGGACAGGTTTGGGGACCACTGGGCTTGAGTAACAGCCTTGATATGACATTTCATAGAAAAGGCATAATGAATGAATACACCCAGGTTATGAGTGCCTATTGATATTGGTACACTTTGGTTTTTGAGATGGAGGCATTTGGAAATATCCAAAGTTAAAAAACAGAATAGTATTATAATTTTTGTTTTTTTTAAAGATTTAGTGGCAGGTAATTCTGATTGAGCCGGCCTTGAATTGTTGAAAGACAATAAGAACATGCCATACTGGGTCAGACCAAGGGTCCATCAAGCCCAGCATTAGGAATGTGCATTCGTTTTGAACGAATAGGTCTCTATTCGTTGCATTCGTGGGTCTGAGAAATGTATCGCGATCCCCCATGAATGCAACATATCATACGTTTCCATTCTTTTGGTTCGCGCCGCAGTGTTTGAGAAATAGAAGGCCATGTGATAAAGAGGGGTGAATTGGCCTATCGGGGGATCGGGCTTCCCCGGGTGGGCTGGACTAGCGGATCACATGACCTCCTCTGCTCTGGGCCATTGAGGGCGCCGGGCAGAAGAAATGAAGAGAACAGGCCGGCGGGGCTGAAGAAAAGAAGATGGCCGCTGCCAGCAGCCACCGGAGAAATGAAGACCGGTGCAGTCAGCCGCCGATGGAGAGCAGGCCGGCGGGGCCGAAGAAAACAAGATCGGTGCAGCCCGAGACTAGACCGAAGAAAAGAAGATGGCCGCCGCCAGCCGCCACCGGAGAAATGAAGACCGGTGCAGCCTGAGACTAGGCCGAAGAAAGCCTGTCTTGCCCCTATCAACTTTCTGGCACTCTGCCTTGCTGCCATATACTAGATGACTCACTCAACTCCTTGTGGTGTTCTTGCCACTATCATGGTTCCTGCTTGCTATGTTCCCCCTTCATTGTGCTGTAGGATGTTGATGCCACTTGTCTTGCCACTTCGCCTGTCAAGCTGCCTTCGAGGGTTCATGCATCTGTTATCGGTGCTCTCTTTTGAAGCTGTGGTGTGGTTTTTTGACACTTTCGCTGCTGCTTTGCAACTCTGTTGGTACTAGGAGTGGCAAGAGTGCTTTATTCATGCCACTTTGCCACAGTTTAAGTACCTTGGAGCCCTTTTCTCATTCTGATGATTGCTCCTCAGAAGTTTCATCAGAATTGATAAGAAAACCCCAATTCTTCAGCCAAAAATAGGCTGCAAATGCTTTCCCCATTGACTTTAATGGAAAACAATCAAACGAATCGGGAATTTTCCCACGAAAAACAATGCAACGAATTTGGGTCCTGGCGAAATGAATAAGAATCAAAACAAATGTTTTCCTTCTGCACATCCCTACCCAGCATCCTGCTTCCTACAGTGGCCAATCCAGGCCATAAGAAACTGGCAAGTACTCAAAAACTATGTCTATTCCATGTTACTGTTGCTAGTAATAGCAGTGGCTATTTTCTAAGTCAACTAAATTAATAGCAGGTATTGGACTTCTCCTCCAAGAACTTATCCAATCCTTTTTTAAACACAGCTACACTAACTGCACTAACTACATCCTCTGGCAACAAATTCCAGAGTTTGTTTGTTGAGTGAAAAAGAACTTTCTCCGATTAGTTTTAAATGTGTCACATGCTAACTTCATGGAGTGCCTCCTAATCTTTCTATTATCTGAAAGAGTAAAAAACCGATTCACATCTACCCGTTCTAGACCTCTCATGATTTTAAACACCTTTATGATATCCCCCCTCAGTCGTCTTCTCCAAGCTGAAAAGTCCTAACCTCTTTAGTCTTTCCTCATAGGGAGCTGTTCCATTCATCTTACCATTTTTCTCGCCCTTCTCTGTACCTTCTCCATCGCAGCTATATCTTTTTTGAGATGTGGTGACCGGAATTGTACACAGAATTCAAGGTGCGGTCTCACCATGGAGCGATACAGAGGCATTATGATATTTTCCGTTTTATTCACATTTCCTTTCTAATAATTCCCAACATTCCATTTGCTTTCCTGACTGCTGCAGCACACTGAACTGATGATTTCAATGTGTTATCCACTATGATGCCTAGATCTCTTTCTTGGGTGGTAGCTCCTAATATGGAACCTAACATTGTATAACTATAACATGGGTATGAGAAATTGGAAGCTTTGGGATTGAATTACCATTTAATGGGGATTTATTTGTTCAATCTCAGAGGGATTAAGATTTTTTGAGTAATACATTTCTTTTTTTTTTCAGAAATTTTTTATCAGAGACTCTTTTTTCAGAAACATGTTCTTCAGAATAGGTTTTCTTTATTATTTTTGATTGCCATTGTGTTTCATTCTTTTGTCATTTATCATGTAACCTACTTCTACACTATCGGGCGAATTTTCAAAGCCCAGCACACGCAAATGCCAGGATATACGCACATGGCCGGGTCCTGCACATGCCAAGCGCATTTTAGAAATGGCCTGGCCATGCGTGTATCTCCCGGTACGCGCAGAAGTGCTGGGCCACTCAAAAGGGGTGGGCCAAGGGTGGTGTCTGGGTGGGCCAGGGGTGTGGCAGGGGCCAGCTAGGACAGTGCCATTTTGCGCTCCCCAGGGAAATGTGTTCTGGCAGTTGGCCAACGATAAAAACAACCTACTTCTGCTCCTTAGAGATAGTAAGTTGTAAAACAAAAACATTTAAAGGAGTTAGGGTGGCGACACACGCATGTTATAAAATTGCTGCAACCATGTGCGCTCACTGGGGACCGCGTGCACGTGGATGCACGTGCATTTTGAAAATCTACCCCTATATACATTAAGGCTGCTGTAGCTGGGGTATGGTGCTGCCATCTTAAATTTCAGATAGTCACTGTCATATTACAGACTAATTTGTCTATAATTGAAAGATTCACTTTTTAAAATTTTTAACTTCTGATTCAGTTCACTTTTCCTATTTTCGTATTGTAGAAAATATAGTGACAGCATTATGCAATGAAACACTGAGTGTAAATACCCTGAAGTAGCTTCTTACATTGAAATGCTGGCTGTGTCGGCTTCACTAGTTTACCAGCAACTTTCAAGTGGTGTTTTAGTGAATCTCTTTGGACAATAGCTGCAGTCTAAAAGCTTAAGTGATTTAAATCTTTCAAGTTGTTTTATACCTTTGTGTCACTGTGAAGGGTAGTGGGTGTGTGAGCCCTTAGTGTTGTGGTGTAGTTAACGCAGCCTCAAGAACGAACCCCTGAGGCCTATACCGGCAGCTGATGAATGTGCCCTGTAGAAGGACAGTCTGTAACTTCACCTTTAACAGCTGCCTCCTCCGCAGGTTGAGCCCTTATGTTCTGTTGGCCAGCAGGATTTAGGTGGGTCCCTAGGGCAGTGGTGATAACTAGAGTCCAGATAACACACCAGGGTCAGAGCAGGCAGCAGGAAAAGAGTCAGAGATGGGCCATGATTGGGGAAGGCACTTAAGAAAAATAGTCAGGGCTAGACAAGGGCTAAGATTCAGGCAGCATGCAAATGTGGTCATGTCCTGGCAGGAGGTCAAGAACCAGAGGGGCAAGCCCAGGGTGGATGAAGACACAATGAAGACGTTGAATGAGCTGAGTAAGGGAGACAAGGCAAAGCTGGAAGACAAGGCTGGATGAGGCAAGGTTGGAAGGGAAGGTTGGATGAGGCAAAACTGGAAGACAGGAACCAGGAACGCAGGAAAGAGCAACACATATTACAAGCAGGAGAACCATTGCTGAGGATTTTGATGCTCCTCCGGAGCAGCCTTATATGTAGAGAAGGCTGTGATGCCATCAGAATATGACATGGCCAAGTTCCCACAATGGGCCCTTTAAGTGTGGGGGCTGCCGGGCGGGCACGCACGCAGCTATGGGAGGTTGGGAGGAGTGGCAGTCAGCAGTGTCCCATGCTAAGTGGAGATGCATCCCGGGCCTTTCTGCTGGCGGCATCTCTGCTGCATGGGGACCATCTGTGGTATGCAAGCCTTGATAAAGTTGTTGATGTCCTGGGGTGAGTATTACAACTCATGGGGCCTACCCACGAGCCATGAATCCTAACAGTCACATTTATAATAATGAGAGTATTCACAATTATTTAAGTTATATTTGAAAGATAAAAATAAAAAGTTTTCATTTTGACATGTATTTAACAGTTTTTGTTAGTGCACACTAAGCCGAAAATCAATTTTTTGATGAAAATTTGGGGGAAATGCGATCATTTACTGTTTTCAATGATATATGACAAATTAATAAATATCATACGATATTTTAATTCATCATAAAAACGATTCACATCCCTATTAGGATGTGTCTGTTTACTTATGACACAGAACACTTTAATATCCTGTTTCTAAACAGGTTTATCCCTTAGATACATTACAGATTACACTTCTGTACATGTTATGCACATCTTACAGTGTCCCTGTGATTTGATATACAGTATGTTGGCAAAACTAAACAGATGGCAAAAATGAGATTAATTGAACATCGGTGTTGTATCTTTGCTAAGAAACTGTCTGTTCCTTTGATGTCACATTGTTTGAAAAGGGTACTTGGCTAACTGTGGATCATGTCCATCTCTCCAGATGTAGGGTTGATCTTTCTCATCTACTATCAATAAGAGAACAACAATGGATTATTAAACTTAATATTGTCTACCACTATGGACTACACTTTGACTTGGAATGGAACAGTTTATTATAACATAGTGAAGAGGTGTTTTTTTTTTTTTAAGTATCTCTGATTATTCTATATTTAAAGATATTGCTTGATCAATTCAGCTGTTGTGATCGGCAGATTATGTTGGAATTGTGCCCTTCTTTGGTGAAAAAAAGGTCATGTGAGTTATATCTGGAGTCTTTAAATGTTTTGTCTTTGATTAGTTGCAATAATGGCAATGTTTGGTTGAAGAAGCCCTGAAGCAGATGGTATATCTGTCGAAACATGGGTATGTCGACTTTGACCACCGGGAGTTAAGCCACATTTGCATGAGATGCAGAATGAAATCCCCAAAAGTTTCAAACCCTGCCATGTGGATGTTGGCTTGAGATATAGTCTTGCAATGCACGTTAAGTACTTTGTTTATATTTGACATAAGCTGAGCTGCACTTTTCTAAGATGCTGCACATTTGAGTTGAAGCTGAGTTATATATACATAGGTGAGGGATTTCATTTTCACTAATATTTATTTTGGAAAGAACATTTTTAAAAAGAAAAAAAATTTCCATTGGACTGCTTTTAGGCAACGATTAAAACTTTGTGGTAATGCATTCCAGAGAGGTCGTATACAGCCTTTGGGCATTTCCTACTGCTTAGATGAATGTCCATTATCATTGTATAAAATTATCTTTTTTATAAACCTTTAAGTTTTGATTGAAGGTGTTTGTAGTTTTAGTGTATTCCCACTATTTTCTTTCAAGATTCACACTGGAGTTATTAAATATTAGAATAATCATTTTTATCTACTTGCCAGAAAGAAAAAAAAAGATTTATTTATTTTAACTCTTTTCTATACCATCGTTAAGATGGATACCGTCACAACGGTTTACAGTTTTTATTTCCATTACCTATTTCTGGTCAAATGTAAGAAATTCCAGAAGATAGGACACTTTTATGAGAGTAATTTTACAATTTTGCAAAATTGCAGAAGTTAACCGAATTGAGTGGAGCCATTCCCGGGGGTGGGGTTTGAACTTACATGCATATTTTTGCATTGTCCTGAAAATGTTTCACATATATAATAGTGTGTGTAATTGTGTACAGGTAAAGTTGGAGGGATCATTTTCACAGACGACTTGCTCATGTAATTCTACGTTGAAATTCAGAGGAACTGACACGTTTTTCCCACCTAATTCAGGGTTGTTATACAAATACTGTTTGTACATCCAAAAGAAATATTGATGAAAAACCTAACAATCATGTAGGCCAATTGAGCTCAAATCGTTTTGATTTCAAATATCAGAGGAAAGGGGAAAGATTCTGTATGATCCAGAAGATATTGGAAATGGTTACAGTTTTCCATTTCTTTAAAAATTAAATAAAACTTTAAAATATAATATGTCATTTATTTCTATATTTGTTTACTTTTGGCTTTACAAAACTAATTTTAAGTGTTTAAGATGTTGCTGTTATTTCAAATTGTCATCTATTAGCCATTTCTTTGCTTTAAGCAATTTTACCTCAACCAAAATGATATATTAGTTCTTACTAGGTCAGTTTTTATGCTGCGGCTCAGAAACTAATTAAAAGAAATGTTTCTTTTGATAAAAGAAAATAAAGAATGAGAAATAAGTAATTATTAGGTGACAATTACAGTGGGAGAATGCTACTTTACAGACTTCTCTGTGTATAGCAGAGATTTCCTTAGGTACAATATGCAGTGTTTGCCATTAACCTTCTCTGGAGGAGATTATACTGTCTTTGTTCAAAAAAAAAAAATCTGCTTGTGTCGGATCATTGGTTTCAATGTTCACTTCTAAAATGTGAAGTAAGCAGTGTTGCCAGATGCATTCTCTGTCAAATGTTACCTTCATTAAACAGAAACAATGAAGCCAGCATTTAAGGCTACCTGCCATTAAGAGCCCTTGACTATTAAGACCAATCATTGGGTGTGCCAATAAATTAACAAACAATATATTATGACTATAAGCAATGGCCCTCTCCTGAAACAACAAAAATTTGATGGCTCAAATGTGGTCTGCATTAACATTTCACTGCATTAAGATTTGATTCACCCAAAACCTTTTGACTGTCTGAAACATATATATTGGAGATTATTCAAATGATGATAATAACAGCAGATATTTGACCACCCCCCCCCCCCTAAAAAAAAGCTATTAAGAACCATCCCCTGTTTTTAAACACTGGCAGACATTTATTTTACAAAAGCTTCTTTTAAAAGCTAGTTTCACATTTCCTATCAGGGATCTTAGTACATAGGGGGCAATTTTCAAATAGCCCTTGACCAGGTAAGATAACTGACTTAAGCTGGTTATCTTTAGATGAATATTCAGCTCAACATAGCCCGCTAGGTTTCAGCTTGACATCTATTTATTTATTTATTTATCTCTCTATTTATTTATTTAGGTGTTTTTTTATAATGTCATTCCATAATAAGATCACAATGGTTTACAAAATAATATCCCCAAACTAACTCACTTCAGAGCCCTCGACTCCTTCCCCCATTTACAGGTAAACTGAAAATAACCAAAATGTACTCACTTCGGGGTCCTCTACTCCCTCCCTCACTTACAAGTAAACTGAAAATAACCCCAAAATGAGTCATTTCAGAGCCCTCTACTCCCTGCCCCACTTATAGGTAAACTGAAAATAACCCCAAACTGAGTCACATAAGGGCCCTCTACTCCCTGCCCCACTTACAGGTAAACTGAAAATAACCCCAAACTGAGTCACTTCAGAGGTCTTCACTCACTCTTCCTGCATCAAATACAAAGAGGGAAGTAAGTTTTAGCAGAACCACACAATAAACTTTAATGACAATGGGCAGCAGAGCTCAGGTGAGTAATAATTATTTGAAGTTTCTTTCCTATTCATTTAAATTTAACAGGTCAAAAATTGGCTGGCTAGATTTACTACTGAAGTTTTCTCTGGCTAAACTTAGCCACTTAGATTTCTAAAGTATCGCAGGCCTGCAATACTTTAGGGAATGAGGGGCAGGGGGCCGAAACAGGGGGCGGGCCTGCGCTAGCCGGCAGCGATTGCACCATCGTGGTGCAATCGCAGCTGGTTTTGCCTTACCTTTCCGTCGTCTGCGGCGTCTTCGCAGAGTCGGCCCCGGTGACGCCCCGGCTCCTCCTCTTCTGGGACTGACCCCGCCCCCATTTTGATATCGCACGCGATAAGGGACTTTTCGTGTGCAAAACGTCCCTTATAGCGTGCAATCCGGATGGAAAATGAGGCCCTTAGTGCTGAAATTCAAGCACTAACGGGGCGAATCAGTATGGTGCACTCGACTGAGTGCACCTTTAGCCCCGTTTGGCCAAGCGTTTTCCGCGCGCTATTTTTACCCCTTATACAGTAAGGAGTAATAGCGCGTGGAAAACGCGCGGCCAACCCCCCCCCCCCGAAACTAATAGTGCCCACAATAGTCCACAGCCTTTCTTATCATTCCTGTTCATTACAAAATGCTTGCTTAAACAGCCATGTTTTTAGCATTCCTTTGAATGTTTTATAATTTTGTTGAGTTCTTAATTCTAATGGCATTCCTTTCCATATTGTGGGACCGGCTAATGACAATGCTCGTTCCCTAACTTGTGTCAAACGTGCTGATATCAATGATGGAATTGGTAGTAATGCTTCGTTCACAGAACGGAGATTTTTTTGGGGGTATATGCAACCGTAACGCATGAGAAGCCTCATGAGAGGCTTCTAGGAAAAGTAAAAAGTCATGGGATAGGTAGCGATGTCCTTTCGTGGATTGCAAACTGGCTAAAAGACAGGAAACAGAGAGTAGGATTAAATAGACAATTTTCTCAGTGGAAGGGAGTGGGCAGTGGAGTGCCTCAAGGATCTGTATTGGGACCCTTACTTTTCAATATATTTATAAATGATCTGGAAAGAAATAAGACGAGTGAGATAATCAAATTTGCAGATGACACAAAATTGTTCAGAGTAGTTAAATCACAAGCAGATTGTGATAAATTGCAGGAAGACCTTGTAAGACTGGACAATTGGGTATCAAAATGACATGAAATTTAATGTGGATAAGTGCAAGGTGATGCATATAGGGAAAAATAACCCATGCTATAGTTACACAATGTTAGGTTCCATATTAGGTGCTAAAACCCAAGAAAGAGATCTAGGCGTCATAGTGGATAACACATTGAAATCGTCAGGTCAGTGTGCTGCGGCAGTCAAAAAAGCAAGCAGAATGTTGGGAATTATTAGAAAGAGAATGGTGAATAAAACGGAAAATGTCATAATGCCTCTGTATCGCTTTATGGTGAGACCGTACCTTGAGTACTGTGTACAATTATGGTCGCCGCATCTCAAAAAAGATATAATTGCGATGGAGAAGGTATAGAGAAGGGCTACCAAAATGATAAGGGGAATGGAACAGCTCCCCTATGAGGAAAGACTAAAGAGGTTAGGACTTTTCAGCTTGGAGAAGAGACGACTGAGGGGGGATATGATAGAGGTGTCTAAAATCATGAGAGTTCTAGAACGGGTTTATGTGAATCAGTTATTTACTCTTTCGGATAATAGAAAGACTAGGGGGCACTCCATGAAGTTAGCATGGAGCACCTTTAAAACTAATTGGAGAAAGTTCTTTTTTACTCAACGCACAATTAAACTCTGGAATTTTGTTGCCAGAGAGTGTGGTTAGTGCAGTTAGTATAGCTGTGTTTAAAAAGGATTGGATAAGTCCATTATCTGCTATTAAGTTCACTTAGGGGTAGATTTTTTAAAAAAGCGCGTTCGCGTACTTTTGTTTGCGCACCAGGCGCAAATAAAAGTACACTGGATTTTATAAGATACGCACGTAGCCGCGCGTATCTTCTAAAATCCTGGATCGGTGCGCGCAAGGCTGCCGATTTTGGGCAGCCGGCGCGCACCGAGCCGTGCAGCCTGTCTCCGTTCCCTCCGAGGCCGCTCCGAAATTGAAGCGGCCTCGGAGGGACTCTCTTTCGCCCTCCCCTCACCTTCCCTCCCTTCCTCTACCTAACCCACCCCCCGGCCCTATCTAAACCCCCCCCCTTACCTTTGTCCGTAGATTTACGCCTGCAAGAAGCAGACGTAAATCTACGTGCGCCAGCGGAGTGCTGGCGCGCCGTGCTCCGACCCGGGGGCTGGTCCGAAAGCCTGGACCATGCCCCCCGGTCCCACCCCGAAATGCCTTGCCCCGCCCCCGAAACGGCGCGTCATCGGGTCACGCCCTCGACACGCCCCCGACACGCCCCCTTCCGAAAACCCCGGGACCTACGCGCGTCCCGGGGTTCTGCGCACGTCGGCAGCCTATGGAAAATAGGCGCGCCGGCGCGCAAGGCCCTGCTCGCGTAAATCCGGGCGGATTTACGCAAGCAGGGCTTTGAAAATCCGCCCGTTAGAGAATAGCCACTGCCATTAGCAATGGTTACATGGAATAGACTTAGTTTTTGGGTACTTGCCAGGTTCGTATGGCCTGGATTGGCCACTGTTGGAAACAGGATGCTGGGCTTGATGGACCCTTGGTCTGACCCAGTATGGCATGTTCTTATGTTCTTATGCAAATGCATGTTGATGAGCCTATTAGCTAGTCCCGCACGATCCAGAAAGTAAAATGTGCGGCTTCAGGAGTTAATTTCAGCCGGCAACGGGAAAATGTATAGAAAAGCAGAAAAAACTGTTTTTCTGTACACCCGCCAACTTAATATCATAGTGATATTAAGTTGGCGGGTGTACAGAAAAGCAGTTTTTTCTGCTTTTGATATTAAGTCGAAGGCCCCCCCCCCAAAAAAAGTAAAAATTTAAAAAATTTGTTAAGTTCAAGGACCCTCCGAAGTGCCCTCCTACCCCAAACCTTACCGTCCCAGCCTCTGGTACCTTCCATTCTGTTTAATCTTCAGCTTGGATCGCAGCAGTAGCGTCCGACCATGATCCCGGCCCGCCGCCTTCTGCCGTAACGAAGCAGCTACGATGGAGGCGCAGGCTTTTGCTGTTGCTACTTAATGACAGCAGAGATGGCGGGCCCATATGGCTGCAGGATGCCTCCGCAGTCCAGGCTGAAGACTAAAGAGGGTAAGGGTTGGAGTGGGGGGTGGGGGGATGTGGGAGGCCCTGGAACTTACCACATTTTGAAAATTTTCACTGGACCCAGGAGTGGAGAGGGTGAGGATGGAGGGGAGGAGTGAGACCAGGCCTGGTGATGAATTCTTACTTTCTTCAGTGGAGAGAGATGGGGGAGGGGGGCTGCAGGCTCAGCCCAGCAAGGCTAAGCATTTAATCCTCAGGCGGAAAGGAGGAGAGGGGATGTATTTCTAAGGAATTTTAAAAGGAGTTACATGTGAAAATGTAACATACTATCATAGTAATTTTAAAAAGTTATTTATGCAGTAAAGTGCACTTACATGTGAGTATCCAGTGGGCAATTCAATGGCATATATTGTAGCAATTTTCAAAAGCCCACTTATAGTACATTTACATGTGTAAAACCCAATTTTAAGTGTGTAAATGCTATTTAAAATCAGGCCCACAGTTTGCACACATAAGATTTGTCCGATTATTTGTGGTGCAAATCTACAGTATGGAATCAATTTTCAAAGCAGGTATGTGTGTAAAAGTAGCATATATCTGGGCAATTTTCAAAAACCCATTTGTGTGTGTATTGTCTATTTACACACTTAAAACTTTTTGAAAATTCAGCCCTATGGAGTGAATTTCCAAAGAAGTTACATGCATAAAGGTAGCAATTTTCAAAAGTCCATTTATGTGCATAAAATCCAATTTTATGTGCATGTCCTTTTAAAACTTCAGCCCTAAGTGTGTATTCTTACCTTGTGATCCTCCTCCTACCACCCAGATCTTCTTGTCACTTCCCAATCCCCACCAGGCCTGCAATCAATTGGCATTTCTGACATCATACTTAGCTGGTTTTCTTCCTTCTTGCTCAACCATCCTCAACAAGTCAACATCTGGCTTTATAGCTCTGACTGGTACACATTCCCTTGGGTGTCCCCCAAGGCTCCTCCCTGTCAGCTATCCTTTTCAATATTTACCTTCTACTACTCTGTCGACTACTGGATGGTCTAGGCATACATTTTAAAATCTGCGCCAAAGACATTCAATTTTTCATTCCATATGACCTCTCCTGGTCCAATACCCTGCTCTCATCACTCTTTGTCTTAAATCTATTAATTCTTGGCTTTCTCATAATCACCTCAAAATCAATGCTTCTAAAACTGAAACTCCGTACGTATCTACTATTCCCCAGTCATCCTGCCATCCTCCTTCTCATCTTAACTTTGATAACCACTCCATTGCCCTATCCACCAAAGTGCATAATCCGGGTATCATCCTAGATTCCGAACTCTCTATGGTTCATAACAATTCTTCTGTGGTAAAAAATTCCTTTTATAAACTGTAACCTTTTCCAATATCTTTTGGACCATACAGGATCGTTCCCTGTTCACAAAACCCAAATTAAAATGTTTAAAATGAATGTTATTTACCAATGATTTTCATTTAGTCTTGCAAGCCCTGATACTCACTGGACTTGACTACCGCAATGCCTTATACCTAGGTTTACCAGATTCTGCTTTACATTCACTTCAATTGGTATAGAACACTGCTGCTCAGATTCTCACTGACTCAAGAATCAGAGCATATCACTTTTGTTTTTCTTTCTCTGTATTGGCTTCCCATCTCACTCCCTTTCTATCATTCATAACCTTCTCTACAAATCCTCTGCAATTTGGCAATGCCCATCTCTCTCACTTTATCATCTTTCCAGACAACTACGTTCCATGAACAAATGCTTGCTCGAAGTCCCTACTGTCCGAATTGCTAGACTCAACCTCACCAGATGCCACGCATTTTCTGTAGCTGGTTCCACCTTATGGAACTCCCTTCCTGACTATCTCAGGCTCCTATCAAATACCAAAAAATTCAAGAAACACCTAGACACACCTATGTACCATTACTCATAAGCAGCCTTCTGCAGACTAAGTCCCTTCTAGCCTCCTCATCCCTCATTCCCCCCTTCATCCTGACTTCTATGCTATCTTACTGTACTTCTTTGCCTTATGATTTTTATGCTATTTTATTGAATTTTTATTTTTATATTATTTATATTGGTTTGTGATAAATTATGTATGTTTTGTTGTGAACCGCTTTGATCTACCCCCTTTGATTAAGCTGTACACCAAAGATTTTTAAATAAATAAATAAATCCTGGACCACAGTGTCACTTCCGTATCTCTCTCTTCACCATAGTCCTTGATATCATCTCCCGCTCCTCCCCTCTCACCTCCTGGAAGGCTGGGAGAGGGAGTAAAGCACTTATCATGAAAATCTGAGGTTCAGGGGTAGGATGGGAGGCTTGGGAAGTGACATTGGGGTCTGGGTCTGGGGGAAGGGGGATCAGAACATGATTTGGGGGTCTAGTGGATGGAGATGGGGAAGTGACATTGAGGTACTGGGGCAGGGGAGTAGGGAGTTTAAAGTGTCATCGGAGGACTAGTTGCTAGAAAAGGGGCTGCTGTTTATGTTCTAACCTAAGTTACTTAGGTTGCCACTGAAATTAGCCTAAACTTAGCAGGGAAGAATATAGATGGTTTTAAGCTAGAGCTGACTGTGCTACTGAAAATTGCTCCAGTAAGTCATTCTTATAGACTTGATTGGCTTCGAAATAGCATTACAAAGGTCAGAACCAAAAGCCATATTTTATTTTAGGAAGAAAATTGTTTATATTAAAATAGATCTTTAAAATATTGGTTTCTGCCTGCCTGAGTGTGTTAAACTTCATCATCACCTCACATTTCTGAAAGTACAACAATGAACAGCCATTCATTCACTGAGTAAAAAAAAAAAAAAAAAGGGTCACAGGTGCCTCAGAGTTTGGGGGTAAGGTCATTGCAACTCATCATCAGGCTTGAACCCTTGCAGGGATTTAGCTAAACTACATGTAAAGTGCCCGATAATATAACTTTAGAAAAAAATGCTGATGGTAGAACAAAAGGAGTGTGAAATAACATAGCAACAGTGTAAGTTACCATAAAACTGGAAACCAGAACCTGAGAAGCAGCATTGTCAAACTTTCATGTGTACATCTGCTGTGCACACTTAGAAAATCTGTTTTGCATTAGAAGCTGCACTGGTTGAAGAACACATGGTCTGAAAGGTTGCAGAGGAACTCTGAGGCTCCTTCAGCTCCATTGGGATTGAGGTTACCAAAAAGTAACAAACAGAAGATGATAGGGTATTTAAATTAAGCTGAGAAAGTCACAGGCCTTTCATTGCCCAAATGCATATTTTCAAATCAAAAACAGTTTTCTAAAAAAAAAAAAAAAAAGTTAAATAAAAATTCAGAGGCACCTATTCAGACACAGTCTGGGTAGCAAAGTTACAGTGTCATTCTTTAAAATGCATTAGGACCTTAATGCATATGTTAGGGCCCTAACGCCCACGATAATGTCATAATGCATGTGTTATTTTTTGCATTGCAAGATACATTTACACATTTTCTAAATTTAGTCAGAGGGGAGGAGTTTGGCAGAGTTTATGAAAATGAGGGGTATTTAATGTTGTGTGTGATAGCATAATGCACATTTTAATGTTGGAAATAACTACGGTTCATCCTGGTGTTATGCCTAAATCAGGGTTTGTTATATTTAGTGAAAATCCTATTTTGGGGTGGGAGGAAGGGAGAGAGAGGAAAAGGAGAGGGAGAAATCAAGAGACCCTCTAAGGTCCTACACAAATTAGTCAACTATTTATACAACTGTAGGAGGGTCAACTAGTAACTCGAGGTGAGGTTTTGGTGGTGGTCTAGGGTTTGGAGGGCAGTTTCACATGCACAATCAGAGGTACGAACAGCACAGCATACATCAGTGAAGATTTGATGTGATTTGGAGTGAGGAAAGGTACACAATGATGAGATTTGTACAATGTACTCTCATTCTAGCTTGATAGCAGCTAGGTAGAGAGCACATCAAACTAGGTTGAGAGTATAATGTACAAATCTCATCTTTGTGACTTTTCCTCACTCCAAATCACATCAAATCTTCACTGATGCATGCTGTGCTGTTCGTACCTCTGATTATGCATGTAAAACTGCCCTTCAAAGCCTAGACTACCACCAAAACCTTACCTCAAACTCCTAGTTGATGCTCCTACAGTGGTATAAATAGTTTATTTATATAAGCAGTTTATAAGGAGTTTCTCTTTCTCTCTCTCTCTCACTCTCAAATTACCCTAATCACAGACATTATTCATACTGAACGTAGGTCTTAGTTAGATAAACTTGCTAACTGAATATCAGTCTTAGCCAGATACATTCCCATTTATTAATTTAGCTGGCTAAATGCTTTCAAATATGGACCTGAGTGAGGGAAAAGGAATTAGCAAGCAAAGTGAAGAGATTTTGAAATATGTGAAAATTATGCCTTGGATGCTTTTATAAACAAGGATATAAAAGTAACATTTTATGGTTTGAAATTAAAGGTATATATATGTTAATAAATGCATATTTAAAATGAGAATTTTTAAATAAATAGACCGAGATGGATAAATAAGCAGCTAGGCTAGTAGTCAACTGCAATCCAAGTTATAAAATTTCATTTTTGTTGGCAGCAGGATTCATTCCTCTAGGCTCAGCCTTTATAAACACATATTTCTCCATTTCTGTAGTCTCTCTTGGTGCATGTTGTTTTATGGCACAGATAATATAATATATATCTCCCTTAAAAAAAAGCTGGGCCTGCATATTTCATTCACGTTACATTTTTCAATCATAGCTGGCTGCTGTATTTCAGGAACCCTTTCAGCCCAGCTCAGTGCATTACTAAAGCAAAGGCCCCAATGAGCACAGCTTAAGAAATGTTGCAGCTACGGGCTCCCCAACACCATAAAAAGTTCAATCTCACTGTCAAAGAGATGAACTGGGTTACAATTGTATGAACCTGGGCAGTCTCCAATGAGCAGCAGCTGGATAATGAATAAACTACCAGCATGGGACACAATTTGTGCATCCAGTGATTGATTTTTTTTCTCATCTTATCCATGGCTCATGAATAAGACCCTGCCCTCACAGCACACCTGCCTGGGGATAGTATGGCACCAGACAACAACAAATGTATGTGTAAACAATTTCAAGATCAAAAAGTGATACTTTTGTAGTTTTTCCATGAGCTCTATGCTGCACATTTCCACCAAGTTGCTGCACCCAGGGTGGAGCATGTGATCTCTTATGTTGTAGCAACATCAGCAACAAGTGATCCCACCTTATTCCACATTATCCCATCCAAAGTTCCCCAACACTTACACACAACAAGACAAAGGAGGGTGTTTAATATTACTTCTATCTGTCTGAACATCTGGATAGTTGGGAGACCATTGGATACTGCTGTAGTTGCTGGTCCAGTATGGAAAGAATGCGTCTCATCTAGGGCTACTGCTGCAATGTCCTTTTTCATTATCCACTGGAACTGTAATCTGGTTACTAAGAGATCTGCTGTCATGGATGAGCAGAGATGGTCCAGCTGGAGGCCTCACCTGAAAGTATCACCGACAAAGGCCAAGTAAAAAGATAAGAACATGCCATACTATGTCAGACCAAAGGTCCATCAAGCACAGCATCCTGTTTCTGACAGTGGCCAATCTAGGTAACAAGTACCCAGTAGGATCTCATAGATTAAGTCCAAACCTTCTTACTCATAACTGAGATAAGCAGTGGCTTCCCCAAGTCAACACAGCTAATAGTGCTTTATGGACTTTCACTCCAGGAATTTGTCTAAACCCTTTCCAAGCCCAGCTATGCTGCCTTTACCACATCCTCTGGCCACAAATTCCACAGTTTAGTTGTACACTGAGTGAAAAAATACATTCTCTGATTTGTTTTAAAACTGTTACCATTAGCTTCATCACATATCTATTTGTAATATTGGAAAGGGTAAATAACCATTCCTTTTTAGCCTTTCCATATCATTCATGATTTTATAACCCTCTATCATATCACCTTTCAGCTGTCTCTTCTCCAGGCTAAAAAAAACCCTAACCAGTTTAATCTTTCCTCATAGGAGAGCCATTCCTACTACTACTACTACTACTACTTAACATTTCTATAGCACTACACGACATCCCCTTTATAATTTTGGTCACCATTCTCTGAAACTTTTCCAGTTCTTCTATCGCTTTCTTGAGATGGGGCAATCAGAACTTCAAGGAGAAGTTGCACCATGGATTGAGACAGAGGCATTCTGAAGTCTTCCATTTTATTTTTCATTCCTTTCCTTATACCTAACATTCTATATGCTGTCATGACTGCCACTGCACACTAAGCTGAGGATTTCAAGGTATTGTCTACTGTGATTCCAAGATATTTTTCCTGGGTGATGCCTAATATGGATCCCAGCATCCTGTAACTATACAGTGCATTATTCCTCCCTATATGCATCACTTTGCACTTGTCCACATTAAATTTCATCTTCCATTTAGATGCCCAATCTCTCCAGTCTTGCTAGATCCTCTTGCAATTCCTGAAAATCGGCTTCTGATTTAACTACTTTGAATAATTTTGTGTGATATGCAAATTAGATAATCTTACTTATCACTCCCTTTTCCAGATCATTTATAAATATATTGAAAATCACCAGTCACAGTACCGATCTTTAAGGATTTTTTAATTGTTTCGATTTTATTTTGCCTGAGAATTTCAATATAACAAAAAATCAGTGGAAAAATGACTTTGTTATAGTACACAGGAGATATATCAGTGGAAATGTCATTTTTCCTCTAATCTCTTTCTATGTTCTAACATTGAATTTCTCAGACAAAATAAAATGAAAACTGAAACCGGTCTCTACTTATCTTTAAATCAGTTACAAATCCACAATAGGACATTGCCTATTGACCCTTTAATTTCCTTATGAAACTCTCATGAGGGAATTTGACAAATGCCTATTGAAAATCTAGATACACTGTATCAACTGACTCATCCTTGTCCACATGTTTATAAAACTCTTTAAAAAAAATCCAAAAGATTTGTAAAACAAAACTTCCCTTTGCTAAATTCATATTGGCTTTGCCCCATTAATCTATGTCAATCCAGATGGCCAGCACTTTTGTTCTTCAGAATAGCTTCTACTTCTTGACCAGTACTGATATCAAACTCACTGGTGTGTAGTTTATTGCATCACCCCTGAAACCCTTTTTAAAAATGGGCAGTATGCTTGTCACCCTCCAAGGCTCAGGTACCAGAGCTGATTTGAATAAGAAGTTAGCGGAATTGAACCAGTCCTCCTAGGCATCATTAATGAGATTCACCTTAACGCAGATCAAGTGGGTAACTCAATCCTTATCTTACTTGATCTATCTGTGGCCTTTGATACAATTGATCACAATCCTCTGATCCAGCACCTGGGAAACTGGCATTACAGGCACAATCCTCAGATGGTTTGAATCTTTTCTCTCAAACAGAGCTCAAACTTTCTGTGAGCCTACAAATATTTTGCCCCCAGGACTCTCACTTGTGGTGTATCACAGGACTCTGTTCTTCCACTGATTCTTTTTAATATCCATGCTTTCAATCTGTGACCTGATTTAAATCTTCACTGTCAAATACCACTTGTTTGCTGATGATATTCAACTTCTCATCAACATAGGATCCATCCAAGCTATCCCTATCTCCAATCTCAACAATAGTCTCTCAGCAGTAGCACAATGGCGGTCTATTCATAAACTTAAATTTAATACTGCCAAATCTTAACTCTTGTGATTGTGCCACTGTGGCTACCTCCTATGTGTTTTACCTTTCCTTCCAAGAACTCCTTTCCATCCCAAAGAAACAGTCTGGCTCCTAGGGGTGCAACTGGATGCTAATATGTTGATGACTCACATTATCAAAGTAGTTAGAGCTGGCTTCATCCATCTCTGCTGTATCCAGCAGCTTCACAATTATTTTGATCAGCATAACCTAGCCTCTGTTATTCAAGCTTTGATCACTAGTCAGATTATTGTAACTCCTTCCTAAATGGGATCTCCCAAAAAACTTGAAACAATTGTAACTTGTACAAAGTACAGCAGCTAGACTCTTGGAAGGCACTGAATTCTTTGTACTTTCTCCACAACTTTCACTGGCTTCCAATAGAAGCTAGGATTAAATTAAAAATCTTCTGTTTCACCCACAAATGCATGTACAAACAGGCCCCAGAGTATCTCTCACCCATCCTTACTCTGGAGAGAGAGAGAGCTCTGGTCCTCACAGATGGTCCTTCTTAATATCCCTTCTCTGACATCCGCAAAACGAACCTGCATGAGAAAGAAGGCTGTTGCGGGAGCGCTAGGGAGTGATCTTGATTCCAGGGTGAGTGGTGTGCCCTTGGACCATGACACGACTGCAGAGAGGAGCTCTGTGGAAGTGCCGAGGCAGGTGAGACATGTCCAAGCACAGGTGGACAGGCAGAAGACCAGGGACTCGGACCTCCACCAAACCTGACGCATCAGTAGAGACCCAACAACGCAATGTTGGTTTCTGGGGTAGCCCTTTGGCCACTCAATAGCCCTTTCAGACCTGCCATACGGGAACGGCAAATGCATCAGGATGGTCAAAGATCGAGGGCAGATGATAGAACTGGAACAAGACTTGAAGACTGAAGACACAATCAGATGAAGACTCTTGAAGACATAATCAGACAATACTCGAAGACAGGGTCAGATGATACTGGATAAGGATGAGGCAAGGTTGAAGAGAAGAACAACAAGGACACTGATGAAGACATTTGATGAGTGGATAGATGACAGAAGAATTAAAACTCAGTATAAAGGAATCCGGCCATGACTCGTAATGGCAACCATCCTGGACTGAGCTTCGTGGACCTGGCATGATCGGCGCAGGCCAACCTGAAGAAGCGACAGCTTCAGACCCAGCGCGGAAGACGAATCAGAAGGTTAAGACCGAAGATGAAGAGAGGACAGTCCACTAGGAGGTAGATCCGGATCCAGGATATCCAAGAAGAAGGCTACCCTGACGAGAGAGCCAAAGAGTCTGAAGGCTTCCTTGAAGAAGGAGCCAAAAGGGTCTGAACAGTGAAGGATCTGAAGACAAGAACATCAAAGGAATTTGAAGATGAGGACAACTTGACTCGAAGACGTCTGGAACAACAGGACATCTAGACTTCAATCCCCAGGACACTCAGTGAACTGGAGAATGAGACATCTGAGACATCTGGACATCTGGATCTTGGACCCCCAGGTCACTCAACCAAGAGTGTCGAGGAGGCTCCGAGAGGCAGAATAACTGGATGACAACTTTGGGGAGGACAGGACATCAGAAGGTGAGGACTTCAGGAAGATCTGAAGGTGAAGACATCAGGAGGGTCAGACGATGAAGACATATGAAGACAAGGACTTAGGATCCTGCGAGAGACCAAAACATGGAACAAATATGCAGACGAAGGATCAGGAACCACAGAGTAAGATAAGGGAATTCCCATGAAGAACAGAAAGCCTTGAAGAAAGACATCATCAGAGACTCCTGGACCAAAGAACTGGAACAGAGGATCCAGGAGCAGTCCAACTCCATGACTGACTCCTTGCGAAGGCAAAGAAGAACTGAAGGCTGAGCCCTTTTGTATGGCTGAAGAGGAACACCCAGAAAGACATCATGAGGAGGAGCCAGAAGGACTAGCCCTTTAAGTGGGCTTCAGAGGCATGGTCCCATGCCTAAGGAGGCAGGACCAGGAATAGTGGCAGCCATGCTGTGCAGAGGAAGCTGAAGCGGCACCAGGCCGTGAAGCCAGACACAGCGTCAGAGGCGGCACCCTGCCGCTAGAAGGAGGACTGAGGCAGAGACTCCCCACGCAGGGGAGGAGATGGTGTCTGTGGCCTCCAGGCCATGAAGAGGAGCTCCGGGGCGGCCTACCGGCCGCAAGAAGAGTAAACTGGAGGCGGCATGTGGGAGTGCCGTGAGGAGGAAGGCTTCAGTGCGGCCTCCAGGCCACATGGGAACGAACAGCGATGGCTCCAATCGACGTGGGACACAGAAGACCCTGCCATTGCAGGGGAGACGTTGGCGGCCACTGGACTGCGAGAGCAGACTGGTGGCGGCGGATCCCCGTCGCGAGAGAGCTGCATTGACAGCCTCCTGGCTGCAAGTACAGGTTACAGTGTCTCCAGCCGCATGGCAACGAGGCAAGCAGGCTGGAGGTGAGAGGTTACTCACGGCTAGGCCTGCGAGCAGAATCGTAACAAAGGCCTTCAGCTGTTCTGCCCCCAAATGCTGGAACATGGTTCCACTTCTTCCCATTCAACTTGAACCATGCTATCTAACTTTCAGAAAGAAAGCAAAGCCATGGCTATTTGACCAGGTCTTCTCCCAGTTTCCCAGTTTGCTTGACAAATGACCTCATCCCACCACTAATGAATTTACCATGAGGACAACTAAAGCTCTAAGATGCTGATATAGAACTATTTCTGGGCCACTCACAGATACTGCAATCAATCTGCAATACTACTCACCACTTGGCAGAAGGTCAACAATGCTATTGTTCTTTGGTCTATCTCTGTTGTTATATTAGTTAAGTTATGTTAATTATTCTATTTCTGTTAAGCTATATTGTTATTTTAGTTAATTTATATTAGTTCTGGCCTTGTCTGTCATAGTTTGACCTATATTTTGTACTGGTTTAAATTAAAATAATTTTGCACTGTTGGTTATGTGCAAGTGACTGTTCTAATACTGACTTGTTAAACTACTCAAATTTATTTTAATCTGCTTTAAGTCCGATCTGGATAACAGTGGGATATCAAATGTTTGGAAATAAATAAAAAATAAATTGGTTAGAGATTACTGGAAATAAGTCTGCAATTTCATTTTTTATTTCCTTCAGAACTTTGGGGTGATTTATTATGCCTTACTACATCTAGACCCAGGGATTTGTTACTCCTTAGTTGGCCAAGTTGCTCATTTATATCTTCCCAGTTCACTGTGGTTTCCTTCAGTTCCTCAAAATATATCCAGGGAAGGTATCTTCCCAATACCCTCCCATATAGTCTTATCTTCCCTTAGTGCCCCTTTTACTCTGGTCATCTAACAATCCAATCAATTTTCTCACAGGCTTCTTCCTTTGAATATACTTGAAAAAGGTTTTATTTTGGGATTTTGCCTCTCTGGCAATCATCTTTTCAAATTTTCTTTTGTCTTGCCTTATTAATGCTTTATATTTTACTTACCAGTGCTTATGCTCTTTCCTATTTTCTTCATTTGGATCTACCTTCCAGCTTTTGAAAAAATGTCCTTTTGGCTTTAATAACCTTTTATGCTTCCCTATTTAACCATGCTGGTCGCTGCTTGGTCTTCTTCAATCTTTTCTTTTTTTAACTTTTAATTTAGAAATGTCAATAATTAACAAAGCACAAAAGAGTTTTGTAGAGAAACATGAGGATCATGAAAGAAATTCATATCAAAACAAAATAACATACACCTTACAGCATACAGAGTACATCTTCCATATGAAGAAACAAGTGTGGGAAGGAGAGAAACAACTGGGAGACAACAAAAGAAAAAATTCAAAAGAACGGCATTAGCATGAGGTAAGAAATAGGCCCTGTTTACATATTCAAGACAATCACTGGAAGACCATGGGAACAGGAGAAGATGTTAAAGTTTTTTGTGCATTTATAGAGTTGCTCAGGAGAAAAGAAAACATAAAAATCAGAGCGATATTTAAGAAAACACTTGCACGGATAACGTAGAGTAAAAGAAGCACCCAAATCTAACGTATCATTTCTAAGTCACAAAGGCCCTCTTCTTCTCGCTTGCCTAAATCTAGATATAGCAGGGAATATTCTCACTTAAGAAACACTTAAATTCCTGAAGTACAAGGACATTACATAACTTATGTCTGATTCAAGAACAAAAGAAATTAAGAGAGTTGCCCATTCAAAAATCTCTGGACCTGAAGTTTCCAGAAATTCAGTCAGGTTTAACATAGGCTTGTAGAGAAGAACATGGTGTAGACAAAAGAAAATATATTTTATTTATTGCAAGACACCATTCAGATGAAATATGCAGAATTTCTGAAAAATATCTTTTCAAAGTCACCAAAGGGAGCTAACCCATTATTTTTGGAAAATTCAAAAAAATGGAGATTATGCCTGTGAGAGGCATTCTGCAAAAGCTCAATCCTGTGAGAAAGGAGCCTCTATCTTGAACCATAGTTGACTGTACCACTTGTACCTTAGCCATATCTTGTTTCAAACTGGTGAGCTGATTCTCATGGTTTTGTAATAGTGAACCTTGTCTAGAGACCTTGAGCATCCAACCTGGGGACAACAGTATCCATTTTAGTAACAGAAGTAGATAAAATGTGACCTAATTGCTTCATAAGTCCCCAAACAGCATCCAGTATTATCACCTCCAAAGCAGCAGGAAAATTAAAATCACCAGCAGCCTGAGGAATTGAAATTGAAAGCTGTATCGGTGTTCACCCTAGGGCTTCGGCTTTACTAGCGACTTCCTCACAAGCCAATACGGATGTTAGCACAGAGAGCTACGATACCTCCATAGCCCCTGCTGGCAGGGATGCTGAGATCACGTCCCCCATCAGCACCACTGCAGCTTCTTTGGAGGAACCACATCTCTCAACCAGTGGCAGGTTTTGTTCTCTGAGACTGAGGGAAACCTCCTCCCTTAGCTGGGCCAACACTCCCTTGCTGGGTCCTACAAGGGAAATTACTCCACTAGAGATTCCAATTGCTGTAGACATAAAATAATTAATTGTTTGCTGTCCTGGTAAGCAAAACAGGTTCAGCAGGATAAACTCTCACTTTCCCCTTTGTCTTAGGGCCATCATTCAAAGGAAAAAAACCCCTCCAAGAAATGAAGTACAGAGACAGCTTCTTCCCATCTAACCTCATGCAGCCATCTTGCTCTTCAGCCTCCTTCATACCTTTATTAAGCTTTACTAATGTATGGAAATACATTTTGTCTGGACTTCGAAGATTGTATTTTTAAAACATTGTTCATGCCTCATGCAAACTTTTAACATTTGTAACTCCTCCTTTTATTTTTATTCTAATTTCCTCATTTTCTCATAGTCCCCTTGTTTAAAGTTAAATGCTGCTGTACAAGTCTTCTTAATGTTCTCCCTTCTGAGATTATGTTAAATTTGATTAGGCTATCTTTACTGTTATCAAGCACTTATAAATATGTGCTTGATGTTATCAAGCATTTATAAATATGTATATTCCACTTATAATGGACACATGCTAAGCGGATTACAAAGTAAATCTACTTTACATAAATTACAATAAAAATAAAACAAAATACAAACATACAATAAAATTAAATAACATACAGCAGATAACATCAGCATTGTTTCAAGAGCTAGTATTCAGAATCAAGGTATGCTGCTTGGAAAAGGACACTCTTCAGCTTCTTTCAGAAATAATGTCCTCTATAACCCATACTGATTCAGGAAGGGCATTACATAAAATGGGGCCCTGGAATGAGAAAGCATGATTGTGTATTTGAGGCAATCTGGCCTATTTAACTGAGGGCACCTGAAGCAAGAACTTGTTTTGCGATCTCAAGCTACATGTTGGTTCATACCAACAAAGCAAATTGGTCAAATAAACCACAATTAAATCCTTTAAAATTCATTAGAAGAGTCAATTTGATTCTTAGCAGTTGAACTTCTCCAGCTACATTAACTGCCTTAATAACAATTTCTGTCAATGAATTCCAGAACTTAATTGTGAATTGAGTAAAAAAGAATTTTCTCTGATTTGTTTTAAATGTGCTACTTGCTAACTACATGTCATTGATCCTCTCCAAGCATTGACCTCTGCATTTCCTGACTATGTCATTAACTCTCTCTTCGTCCAGACCTCAGCCTGTCTTGCCACTACTTCCTGCTCGCCGCTGGCCCTGATTCTAGCTTGCCTATGATGCTCCCTCAGTCTACGTCCTGGACGGTTTATTCAGGGTTCGCCCTGTTCTTGCTCGGGCGCCCCCTGTCTGACTTTTGTTCCTTTGGCGCACGAGTCTCCGGGCACCTCGTCCAGAACAGACTTCACCATTCCTCTGTTGCAGCCACTGGGCTGACCTTGATCCCTCCATTGACGATAACATACGGAGGCCCACCTAAGCCCAGCCAGCCCTGGTACCCAAAGGCTCAATCTGCAGGGAATGAGGGTTGGTATTGGTGAAGCACCAGCCAGCCTCCGTCCATCAGCCCACTGCCTCACATGTACAATTGTTTGAATTCCCAAAGCCCAACAGATGACAGCCTTCTTCCTCCAGTTGGTTGCATGACCTTTGGTTCTCTGGTGCTGTCAATGTGCCACTCATACAGCCTTGTGCTTCTTTGTTTGCTACTATACCACTGCAATGATATCATCAAAATAGTCATAGTCAGTGGCATGGATGTTTTTTTCTTGTGCAGCTATCACTATTACCACCCTGGTGCCATTTTTCTTTAGAAGTGAGAGAGCTAACTGGGTGGGTAGTAGCAACTTAAACCCAATGGTGTAATTGTAGCCCTTTGCTGCCTTTTTTCCAGTACTATGGAACCAACTCTGGAGTCCCAGTTATTGAGCATCCTAGTTAGATCTTCTCTATTTAGTCATCTCCAGTATTGAACAGGGAGACTACTTTCCTTCTCTCTCCTTTTCCTTTTTCTGACACAACCAGGTATTGGGAAAGCAACCACTTATCTCTGGGAGTAAGATGCAAGAAATATGTGAACTATTGGGGATCTTCTGGAGATACAATGATGGGCATTGTCCGACCCAGCATGGCACTTCTTATGTTTTTATATTTTTGGATTATGGTCATTATGGCATAAACTGGCACAATCACTACGGAGCACTAATAAGTCCCCTCAATAGATACACAGTCCAACACACTTAGGGACTCCCAAAATGTTACCATAAATATACAATATCAACTTGAATTGATCTTCAATATCACCTTTCAAAACTGTTTATATCGTTTATTATTTCATGTCACATAAACATATATTATATCACATTTAATAAAACAATCATTAAATACATCATTTAAATTACATTGAACACATCATTTCTAATAACATGATATTCAACAATACATATGCATCAATACAATTACCCCTCAACATACATGTATCTTATCATAATATCTATTCTGATGAATTCAATATTAAATCACAATTTTGAATGCACCCAGTCCGGACAAGTCCTAGCTCATAATCATCATTTATCCCAACCCTAACCCCCTAATATCACACAATCACACCCATTCATTCATCCACTTAAAACCATATACCCCATAAAAGTGACCTCTTATCCTTTATATTATCATCTATTGGTATATTATAATAATTTTATAGCAGTTATTGAGCAACTGATACTCAATTCTTTACAAACACTGTTTGTTATACCGATCACCCCGATCTTTCTCAACCGATGTTTTAACATCAAACACCCCAATCTTTCTCAACCGATGTTTTAATATCAGACGCCCCTTTCTCAACCGATGTTTTGATATCAGACCCCCCAACAAGGCACCTCGTTTCACCCCTAATCGGGCTTCCTCAGGGGACTCTTACTGTATTTCACAGTTTCAATCGTGCATCACTCTCGATGAAACGGATATCATAATTTACTTCCTCTAATACTGAACACCGCTTTCCCGGACCTCTCTGCATAGACTTACACAGTGCATCCACACATTTCCGAATTACTTTTAATAGCCATTCAACACATGATGCAAGCAGCCAACCGAATACCCAAAAAGGTCTCAATTTTTAAATCTAGATACTGGTCTGTGGTCTGTCACTATTTTACCAGACAGATTCAACGCCGATCCCCAATGCCGATCCACTCACTTCCTCTTCATTCCAGCAATGTTAAGGGTCATTATGGCATAAAGCCAGCTGGCACCATTTTGAATTACAGCATCTGAATAGCAGGAGGTACTGGGGATTACTCTGACCCCATTAGGAGCATGGGGCAAATGATGGTAAATGAGGGGAATCTGGAGGGGTGGAGGGAGATGGGGACAGTGTTATTAGCTGGAGGGATGTAGGGCTTCCTTGGGATGGCAGAGGAATTTTGGTGCAAAGGATGGGATGAAATGACAGTATAAAAATGAAATTTCATTGGGTTTTTTGTCTCTTTGGATTGGAAATGACACAATGAAACAAGAAAGTTTGGTGATTTTCCCAGTCATTAAAAAATACAGCTAATCCTTAGGGCTTGATTTTCAAAAGCATTTATGTGATTAAAATTGGGTTTTACATGTATAAATGCACTTTACCCGTGTAAGTAGGCTTTTGAAAATTGCTACAATATATGCCATTGAATTGTCCATGGGATTTACCCACATAAGTACACTTTAAGGAAGTAAATGGCTTTTGAAAATAGCTACAATAGTAATTATATTTATGCGCGTAACTCCTTTTGAAAATTCGCTTGTTATTGAATACTTGGCAACTAAGATTCAATGTAAAAAAGTGCAGAGTCAGGCATTTAGGGTACAGAAGTCTGAGAAGGTCGTACATGATCCCTCATCATGTAAGAAGTTGAAATTTTATTTATTTATTTATGATTTTTATATACCGATGTTCATTTCAAAAAGAGATATCACATCGGTTTACAATAGAGATGTGAATCGGAACCAGAATCGGTTTGGATTTCAGTTCCGATTCACATCTCTAGTTTACAATAAGGTACAATAGGTAATTCACTATCCCCTAAAAGGGCTTACAATCTAAAATTTTTGTACCTGAGGCTAAGAGATTACAAAAATAAAATCATCAAAATCAAAGTTCTTAACAATTAAGCAAAAGGTATAACAAGGAGCATATTAAACAAATAACACAAAGGGTGCACAAAGGGGAGTGCCCCTTTGTCGCACTCCTTCGGCGCGCGGCACCTGCTGGCTTGGCGCCTTTCAAACTGCCTGGCTCCGTTTGCGATGATGTCAGGGGAGGGGGCGGGTCTCAGAATCCTGGCTTTCCCCACAGAAATCTCTCCTCAGTTTCAAAGGCAGTTTTTTCAATTATTTTTTTTTGTCTTTTTACCTTGGATGTTAGCTGTTACAAGGTGATCAGCACTGGTGGGTAGCCCTCCCCATCACAAGCGCCTGTTGGCTTGGCGCCTTTCAAACTGCCCGGATCCGATTGCAATGATGTCAGGGGAGGGGGCGGGTCTCAGAATCATGGCTTTCCCCACAGAAATCTCTTCTCAGTTTCAAAGGCAGGTTTTTTTTCAATTTTTTTTGTCTTTTTACCTTGGATGTTAGCTGTTACAAGGTGATCAGCACTGGTGGGTAGCCCTCCCCATCACAAGCGCCTGCTGGCTTGGAGCCTTTCAAACTGCCCAGATCAGTTTGCGATGATGTCAGGGGAGGGGGCGGGTCTCAGAATCATGGCTTTCCCACAGAAATCTCTACTCAGTTTCAAAGGCAGTTTTTTCAAATTTTTTGTCTTTTTACCTTGGATGTTAGCTGTTACAAGGTGACCAGCACTGGTGGGTAGCCCTCCCCATCACAAGCGCCTGTTGGCTTGGCGCCTTTCAAACTGCCCGGATCCGATTGCGATGATGTCAGGGGAGGAAAGAGACCTCATGATGTTAGTGTCTGATGATCTCAAAAATAGCAAAACAGTGTAATAAGGCTGTGGCCAGAGTCAGAGATACTGGGGTAGATTGGGAGAGGCACAATCAACAGAGAAAAGGAGGCTATAATGCCTCTGCACAAGTTTTTGTTGAGGCCTCACTAAGAGTACAGTGTTCAGTTCTGGAGGCCATGTCTCAGAAATGATAGCTAGATTTGGTCCAGACAAATGATGCGGGATCTGCCCCAAAAGCCATATGAAATGAGACTAAAGGATGTCCTAGAGGGGGAGATGGGAGGGGGTAGAGGATATGATAGAGATATTTAAAAACATTTTTTAATGGTAAAATGTTGTAGAGCTAGAGCTCATGATATGAATCTTCAAAGGGGTAGACTCAGCAATAATATCAGGAAATATTTTTCAAAGAAAGGGTAATGGATGTTGAAAATGCCTTACCGGTAGAGGTGGTGGACACAAAAACAGTTATGAAATTCAAAAAGGCATGGAATAAACACATTGTGGCAAGAGGATGGTAATGAAGCATTGAGGTAACCTGCAAGGAGCTGTTGTTGCTCTGGAGGTAGACCCTTGACCTGGTGCAGGATTGGTAGGGCCCTCTGGTTGAACCCAGAGAGCACCTGCCACCAGGAAGCAGAGTACTCGAAGAGACAGAGGCTGACTGGAGCTTCACCAATAACAGTCCGGGGTTTCCATAGGTTGAGCCCTTGGGAACCCGGACCACCTGGAATTAGGTGGGCCTCAGATGGTCTCCCGGAGAGGTAGTGGTGTGCCCATCACGAGCAAGGGTGTGTGGCTAACGCAGTTAGGATGGAATAGACCCGAACTGGAAGCTCCGGAGACCTCAGGGAGGCCAGAGTTCAGGAAGGTTCTCCGGGG